>NW_027316389.1:21450614-22008114 GCF_026437365.1 Eucyclogobius newberryi
AAAGATTCACAAAAACATTCAATTGAGGTTTATATGTTTATTTATGTATTTCTTTTATATGCTTGTTTTAGGAAAACTTGGGCAAGCTGATGACTAACTTGAGGAGCACCCATCCTCACTTTGTGCGTTGCCTGATTCCCAATGAGTCCAAGACTCCAGGTAAAAAGAATTATGCTGTGACACCGGATTGTCTAATTATTTCCAAAAAACTCTTTGCTGACTATTATTTTGACTCCAGGACTGATGGAGAACCACCTGGTTATCCACCAGCTTAGGTGCAATGGTGTACTGGAGGGTATTAGAATCTGCAGAAAGGGTTTCCCCAGCAGAATCCTTTATGCTGACTTCAAACAGAGGTATCAGTGAACTTTGTGAAAGTATGCGTTCTTTTAAAAGACAAACTAAACAAGTTATTTCCCTTAAAAGATACAAGGTGCTGAATGCCGGTGTCATCCCTGAGGGTCAGTTCATGGACAACAAGAAGGCTTCAGAGAAGTTGCTTGGATCCATTGATGTTAATCATGATGAGTACCGATTCGGAACCACAAAAGTAAGAATATCAGTAAATATAGTTTACAGCACATACCTTAAGGTCTGCCACATGCAACTTGGACAGAGAAACGATATTAATACAAGATTGTTTCAATCAGGTAGATAAATAAAAAACTATACTATGCTGGTGTTATGTTGATAGGTGTTCTTCAAGGCTGGTCTTCTGGGTGTTCTTGAGGAGATGAGAGATGAAAAACTTGCATCACTTGTCACCATGACACAGGCTCTGTGTCGTGGTTACCTCATGAGAACGGTGTTTGTAAAGATGATGGCAACAAGGCATGTCCAAAAAGTACTAAGGAATTAGCTATAATACCAGATATACATTTGAATTAATATGTTGAAATTTCACAGAGATGCAGTCTATACCATTCAGTACAACGTCCGCTCATTCATGAACGTCAAACACTGGCCATGGATGAAGGTGTACTACAAGATCAAGCCCCTCCTGAAGAGTGCTGAGACTGAGAAAGAGCTTGTCCAAATGAAGGAGAACTATGAGAAGATGTCCACTGATTTGGCTGCTGCTCTTGCCAAGAAGAAGGAACTTGAGGAAAAGATGGTATCTCTTCTGCAGGAGAAGAATGATCTGCTGCTCCAAGTGGCTTCTGTGAGTACACAGGTAACTTTTACCACAAATTGAAACATTATAGTAACAAACAATTGTTTTGTCCTTCAGGAATCTGAGGGTCTCGCAGATGCTGAGGAGAGGTGCGAAGGTCTCATTAAAAGCAAGATTCAGCTGGAGGCCAAACTGAAGGAGACAACTGAGAGGTTGGAGGATGAAGAAGAGATCAATGCTGAACTAACAGCCAAGAAAAGGAAGTTGGAAGATGAATGCTCTGAGCTCAAGAAGGATATTGATGATCTTGAGCTTACCCTAGCTAAAGTGGAGAAGGAGAAACATGCCACTGAGAACAAGGTTTGACCAATTTATTCCACACATCACACACTTCAAAGACATAATATGATTCTTAATTGTGTGTTTTTGAAAACCCAAAGGTGAAGAACCTGACTGAAGAGATGGCCTCCCAAGATGAGAGCATCGCCAAGCTGACTAAGGAGAAGAAAGCTCTCCAGGAGGCTCACCAGCAGACACTGGATGACCTGCAGGCTGAGGAGGACAAAGTCAACACTCTCACAAAGGCTAAGACCAAGCTTGAGCAGCAAGTTGATGATGTATGTTAGTTTTCTACTTGACCCTTCTAGTTATTAATAAGAAACTTTGAAATATATATATTTTTATATCAAATTGCTTTTCCCCAGCTTGAAGGGTCTTTGGAGCAGGAGAAGAAGCTCCGTATGGACCTGGAGAGAGCCAAGAGGAAGCTGGAGGGTGACCTGAAACTGGCTCAAGAATCAATCATGGATCTTGAGAATGACAAACAGCAGTCTGACGAGAAGCTGAAGAAGTAGGTCTTAGTAAATGTATTAGATTACTCTGGCTATATGAAAAAACATGATTTTAAACCTTCTTCTCCTCCAGGAAAGACTTTGAGATCAGTCAGCTTCTTAGCAAGATTGAGGATGAGCAGTCTCTGGGAGCTCAGCTTCAGAAGAAGATTAAGGAGCTTCAGGTGACGCGTCTTTTGGGCTGGATCAAAAAAGGCAATATTAATCTTCTTTTATCGTGAACGCTTTGATCTGTTCACAGGCCCGCGTTGAGGAGCTGGAGGAAGAGATTGAGGCTGAGCGTGCTGCTCGTGCAAAGGTTGAGAAGCAGAGAGCAGATCTGTCCAGGGAACTTGAGGAGATCAGTGAGAGGCTGGAAGAAGCTGGTGGTGCTACTGCTGCTCAGATTGAGCTGAACAAGAAGCGTGAGGCTGAGTTCCAGAAGCTCCGTCGTGACCTTGAGGAGTCCACTCTGCAGCATGAAGCCACTGCCGCTGCTCTGCGCAAGAAGCAGGCTGACAGTGTTGCTGAGCTAGGAGAGCAGATTGATAACCTCCAGCGTGTCAAGCAGAAGCTTGAGAAGGAAAAGAGCGAGTACAAAATGGAGATTGATGACCTCTCCAGCAACATGGAGGCTGTGGCTAAAGCTAAGGTAGTGTGATGATATTTACTTTATGAACAGACATCAAACAATGAAAAATGCAAATTTTAACTTACAAATAAATATTTAGGGAAATCTGGAAAAGATGTGCCGTACTCTTGAGGACCAATTTAGTGAAATGAAGACCAAGAATGATGAAAACTCTCGCCAAATCAATGACCTGGGTTCCCAGAAAGCTCGCCTCCTCACAGAGAATGGTAAGACAAACGTCAAGTACAAAATTAGATTGAAGAATTATCACTCTTCTAATCAATAATTTACATCTAAGGTGAGTTTGGCCGGCAAATTGAAGAGAAGGAAGCCCTTGTCTCTCAGCTGACCAGAGGCAAACAGGCCTTCACACAACAGATTGAGGAGCTCAAGAGGCAGATTGAAGAGGAGGTTAAGGTATAAAACACATGGTTGTTTGAAACCAGACAATGGTATTGTGAAGCATCATAACATTAACTGTTCACACAGGCCAAGAACGCCCTTGCCCATGGACTCCAGTCAGCCCGTCATGACTGCGATTTGCTCAGGGAACAGTTTGAAGAGGAGCAGGAGGCCAAGGCTGAACTTCAGCGTGGCATGTCTAAGGCCAACAGCGAGGTAGCTCAGTGGAGAACAAAGTATGAGACTGATGCTATCCAGCGTACTGAGGAGCTTGAGGAATCCAAGTGAGTCTAAAATCTGGGGCAACACAGAACAAAACAATGTCGATTCTTAATATTTCTATAAATTTTCTCTCAAACGCTTCAAAGGAAAAAGCTTGCCCAGCGCCTACAGGAGGCTGAGGAGCAGATTGAGGCTGTTAACTCCAAGTGTGCGTCTCTTGAGAAAACAAAACAGAGGCTGCAGAGTGAGGTGGAGGATCTCATGATTGATGTGGAGAGAGCTAATGGTCTGGCTGCCAACCTAGACAAGAAGCAGAGAAACTTTGACAAGGTACAGACTCTACTTTTGTATAATAAAATTGATAATTTTCTGTGATATTTAAGTCTCTTTTTATTTTGTGAAATTTAGGTCTTGGCTGAATGGAAGCAGAAGTTTGAGGAGGGTCAGGCAGAGCTTGAGGGAGCTCAGAAGGAGGCCCGCTCACTGGGAACTGAACTTTTCAAGATGAAGAACTCCTATGAGGAAGCTCTTGACCAGCTGGAGACCATGAAGCGTGAAAACAAGAACTTGCAGCGTGAGTTTTTACCAGTGTGCATGGATTTATTTACATCTACAGTGATTTTGTTTAAGACAAAATATTTTATTCCCCTATAGAGGAGATCTCTGACTTAACTGAACAGATTGGTGAGACTGGTAAGAGCGTCCATGAATTGGAGAAATCAAAGAAGCAGGTTGAGACGGAGAAGGCCGAAATACAGACTGCCCTTGAGGAAGCAGAGGTAGAATATGAATCCCAAAAATGTATTTATAAACAAGTAAAGTATGTATAGGAGAAGAAGTTTTTCTTTTTGTTCTTTTTTTACAATTTCAGGGAACTCTTGAACATGAAGAGTCCAAGATTCTCCGTGTCCAGTTGGAACTTAACCAAGTGAAGGGTGAGATTGACAGGAAGCTGGCAGAGAAAGATGAGGAAATTGAGCAGATTAAGAGGAACAGCCAGAGGATCACTGACTCCATGCAAGGCACTCTGGACTCTGAGGTCAGAAGTAGAAATGATGCCCTCAGAATTAAGAAGAAGATGGAGGGAGACTTGAATGAGATGGAGATTCAGCTGAGCCATGCCAATCGTCAGGCTGCTGAGTCCCAAAAACAGTTAAGAAATGTGCAGACACAGCTCAAGGTATTGTCCGGCATTTTTTCAGGTTGGTCATGTTACTCTGATTTACATATACATTGTTCAATCAGGATGCACAATTGCACCTTGATGATGCAGTCAGAGGCCAGGAAGACCTCAAAGAACAGGCTGCTATGGTTGAGCGTAGAAACGGCCTGATGGTGGCTGAAATTGAAGAACTCAGGGCTGCTCTGGAGCAGACAGAAAGAGGGCGCAAAATCGCTGAACAAGAGCTGGTTGATGCCAGCGAGCGTGTTGGACTTCTGCACTCTCAGGTACAAGTTTACACAAATATAGTATTTATTACATATGTATATATATATATATATATATATATATATATATATATATATATATATATATATATACACTTTTTATTTTCAAAATAATATTATTATTATTATTATTATTATTTTCACTTCATAGAACACTAGCCTGCTGAACACAAAGAAGAAGCTTGAATCTGATCTGGTTCAGATCCAGAGCGAAGTTGATGACACTGTTCAGGAAGCAAGAAATGCTGAGGACAAGGCCAAGAAGGCCATCACTGATGTAGGTTTTTTTAGGCATAATTTTGGACTTGATTAAAAGGTAAAAGTCCATTATTAAAGTCTAATGTGTTTACCAGGCTGCCATGATGGCTGAGGAGCTGAAGAAGGAGCAGGACACCAGTTCTCATCTGGAGAGGATGAAGAAAAATCTGGAAGTTGCTGTCAAAGACCTGCAGCACCGTCTGGATGAGGCTGAGAATCTGGCCATGAAGGGTGGCAAGAAGCAGCTCCAGAAACTGGAGTCCAGGGTAAGACTGACATTGTGAAAACCAAATCAAAAAGTTGCTCAAATTAATAATTAAAAAAATCTTAAAATACTAATTATAATCCTACCTGAAGGTTCGTGAGCTTGAGACAGAGGTTGAAAATGAACAGAGACGTGGAGTAGATGCTGTTAAGGGCGTCCGCAAATATGAGAGGAGAGTCAAGGAGCTCACCTACCAGGTATGTAAGCCAAAAGCAAATGCAAATGTATTAATATTTGCTTATTTTATTCTCAATTCCTAACTATTGCATCCATTTTTAAGACTGAGGAGGACAAGAAGAACAACACCAGGCTCCAGGATCTGGTTGATAAGCTGCAGCTTAAGGTGAAAGTCTACAAGAGGAATTCTGAGGAAGCGGTAAGTTCACAATATTTTTATTTGTCACATAAAACATATAATTATGCTTTATTTCTTAATTATATAATATATGCTACAGGAGGAGCAAGCCAATATGCATTTGTCCAAGTGCAGAAAGATTCAGCATGAACTGGAGGAGGCTGAGGAGCGTGCCGACATTGCAGAGTCCCAGGTTAACAAGCTGAGAGCCAAGACCCGGGACAGTGGCAAGGTATGCCTTTGATAATAACAGTGTTTTCTTTCATGTAGTTTTATTTTCTGCAATATTTCTGATGCCGGTTTTAATTTTAATTCACAGGGCAAAGAAGCTGCTGAGTAACTTTGAATGAATATTGTGGTTTCTGTTCATAAAATATGAGTTGAAGCAATAAATTATTTTTAATATTTCATTTTAGTCTGAGTAGTTTTTACTCCAACAATGAATATAAGTGTTTAAGCAATGCAATCCTTCCTGTCATAATAGCGCACATAGTCGCATCATGGCTGCAGAAAATTTACATTAATATATATATATTGCCACAATATGGTAATATTATTGACTAAATATTTTTTCTTTAAAAAAAACAAAAAACTTTTTACGGAATACACAATTGGACATAAGACACAAAGAGTTGGCTCTTAAAAGAAAAAAGTCCAACAAATTTGTCCATTTTAAAATTTGACATGGTGTGCGGCAATGATGGGCCCTCGCCACGCCGCTGCCACGCCGTAACTTCTATTACATCTACTGCTGAATCTGTGACACTGTCACATATTCCACCCTTTGTTTTACCATTCAAAAAGATATTTTATTTTGAATTCTTGGCAAAAGAGACCGTTACTCTTTGAATAAAAATGTATATAACTTTTACCCCTGAAAATGAGTCTCACCAAATTTCAGGTTAATAGGGCTAATGCCCTGGGAGGAGTTTGTGAAAGTATAAAGTGTGAACATGTTCTGACAATTTCCCCATTGGAATAACATGGGAGGTTTCGCTCATTGTTAGCAAAGCCATAACAATTATGACATGGGTCTCATTAACTTTTTTGATGGGGATGCTATAATTGAGTTTTATGTCAAATTTCGCAAAACTTAACATTTAACCACCATATAAAAACTGTAGGGGGCGCTGTGGCGCCAAATAAATGTATTTCACTTCAAGTAGGTTTAGGGCAAAGAAATTAACAACTGATTCTAATTTGACGCAATTCAGACTTTATCTGCGCAAACGGCAGAAATTTTGAATTTGGGAGATTTCTGAAATTCTAGCTACAGTTTGTCACAGAGACCGTGACAGGTATCAATGTAATTTGAATAACTTTTGATGTTCCACTCCTCAGTACCATTTTCACCAAATTTCAACTTTTTAGGGCCAACGCCCTGGGTTCGTAAAAGTACGACGTTTGGAAAAACTCCAGAGTCATGCTTAGCCATTTTTGAACCAATATGGCCGACATTTGGTTGGGCGGACGGCGTTGCCATAATACAATTTTTTACTTCTCTTGTCACCATCTACCTCTGCGCCAAATTTCATGATTCTACGATCAGTTTTTTTTTTGGGTAATTTCCTATCTCTCAATGCATTTTTGGTATATTTGGGGGCGCTGACGCCCCAATTTTTAATTTTAGAAAAGGGAGATAGCCAGAATGTAGAGAGGCATGATTTTTAGAAGTGTGCAAATTTTTGTGACTTTTCGTCAATGTTCAATGGGTGAAAGATAGGGGGGTCGGTCCCAAGAAGAAAGAAAGAAGAAGAATATTCCAATGCGAAAACAATGTTTCCCATTTTTCAAATATCATAAACTATACAATTTCGGAAAGCGCTCGCACTTTCCTACCTCATGGTGTGGGTCCCTGGTCACTGAAGGGTACTTTTGTTAATTTTGAGTGGGCTCCGCAGACTTTGTGTTTTTGGCCCTCTATACAGTAATAATATTTTTTGCGTTACATGCTTATATGCACGGAACATGCAAGAGATGGGGAACATATTCGTGAGCTACTTAGCGCAAACGAGTGCTTTATATTCGCGGTCGTCATCCCGATGTAAAGCACTTGTTTAGTGCGCACTTTTGCACGGGCTTCGCCCGTTTACAATGGTAATGTTCCATTTTCCTACTACTAATTAGTATGCACGGGGCGTGCATGAGTGGAGGAGTGCGTTAGTGAGTGTTTGGAAGTGGGCGAGCGCTTCACGCTCGATTTCGTGCACTTTCGCGGCCTTACGGAACTAATAGGCCTCTCGCCAGTTTGTGGCACTCGGGCCTAATAAAGGCACAAGCAGCAATGATCCAACCCTCCCACGTTTTCTGTCCTTGCCACGTCTACTCTGTACAAAATATGACATGGGTCTGATTGGATTTTTTGAAAGGCATGCCAAAATAGAACTTTTGGAAGAACAAAAAATGTTTGGTCCCCATTCAAAAGCCAATCTTTTTGAAATTATTGGCGCTTCTCCACACACTTACAGTAAAAATATATTTGATAAAGTTAGAACATTTTGTTGACCCTATTTCAAAGGAATTAATTTTTTTATGGCAAAATAATGGCAAAATATTTTTGGATTAGGCAATTTTTCCAATTGAATAACATGGGAGATTTCTGTCATCGCTACAGCTGTAACAAAGATGACATGGGTCTCATTGACTTTTCCTTGATTCCGAAGTGCGCAGACGCTTTACAGCTTTCCTGCTTGCCCCAGCTTGCTATAGCGACATTCCTTATTTATTTTGCTTTTTAATCAGTGTTTGTCTTCCAAACATTTTCAATTATAACTTTTTTAAGTAAACCAGGGATTTTAATAATTTAATGTTTACAGTTTTAACAACATATCTGATGCCAGCAACATGTCCGGGAGAAGATGGAAAACAGACTCTTGTGAACAAGAGCGAACACATTGCCGGGACTTAGAGTAAGTATTTTTTATTTGTATAGCGCATTTCCATTTCCAATTCCAAAGTGCACATGAAAAGTTCACAATGAAAAAGACAGAGATTAAAAGATGATTCAAACAGCAGACAACAACAGACAGTAACAAACAACAGAAGAAACATACAGGCAAGAGACAAGATACAAGTGGCATACAATTCCAGTCCTTTCACAGGCTCAGTAGCTGTTTGAAGCAAGTCTGAAAAAATAGTTTTTTTTATTTTGAAAATAAGAGATTTAAAAACAGTCACTGATGATGCTAATTTAAGGTCTTGAGGCAAACTGTTCCAGAGGCGCAGTGCAAAATTGCTGAAAGCCCGGTTATCTTTCTGTGTGCGGGTATGGGGTTTGTCCAGGGGTGTGTGGGATCCATAGCTTAGTGGGCGTGATGGAGTGTAAAAATTTAGCATGTTTGAGACACAACTTGGAGCCTGTCCATGTAGTGATTTAAAAACAGTCAATGCCACTTTATACTGGATTCTAAATTTGACAGGAAGCCAATGCAAGGCCGCCAGTACTGGAGTGATGTGTTTGTATGTCTTTGTCCCGGTAAGAAGTCTAGCAGCTGCGTTTTGTACTAACTGTAATCTTGAAGGAGATGATTCATTTATTCCAGTATGAAGGGCATTGCAATAGTCCAATCTTGAAGTTATAAAAGCATGTATGACTTTCTCAAGGTCTACTGCAGTTAAAACTGATTTTAATTTAGCACTCCAAGATTTCTGACTTGTGGTTTCAGAGATGGGGTAAGGGAGCCCAGGATTCCTCTCATGCCTTTGGTTTGTTTAGTCGGACCAAACAGAATAACTTCAGTTTTGCTGTCATTTAACTGTAGGAAATTGTGAGCCATCCAAGTTTTTATGTTCATGATACAGTCACTGAGCCTTTCTATAGCGCACTGGTTTCCAAGGGACAAAGATAGATATAATATATAGAACTAGATTTTGCAATGGCTGAAGCCATTGCTTGAGTGTCTGCATTCTTGCTGAAAGTACAAATTTGTTGAAGTGTGAAGTTGTTGAAGTTGTTTAATTGTGTGAAATTGCCGAATTTGTGTAAAAGTACTTTTTTGTGTAAAAGTACTTTTTTGTGTAAAAGTACTTTTTTGTGTAAAAGTACTTTTTGTGTTAAAAGTTTTTTTTTGTGTTAAAAGTATTTTTTGTGTTAAAAGTACTTTTTGTGTTAAAAGTATTTTTGTGTTAAAAGTTTTTTTTGTGTTAAAAGTATTTTTTGTGTTAAAAGTATTTTTTGTGTTAATAGTATTTTTTGTGTTAAAAGTATTTTTTGTGTTAAAAAATGTTTGTGTTAAAAGTATTTTTTGTGTTAAAAGTATTTTTTGTGTTAAAAGTACTTTTTGTGTTAAAAGTACTTTGTGTTAAAAGTATTTTTTGTGTTAAAAGTATTTTTTGTGTTAAAAGTACTTTTTGTGTTAAAAGTATTTTTTGTGTTAAAAGTATTTTTTGTGTTAAAAGTATTTTTGGTGTTAAAAGTATTTTTTGTGTTAAAAGTACTTTTTGTGTTAAAAGTATTTTTTGTGTTAAAAGTATTTTTGTGTTAAAAGTATTTTTTGTTTTTGTGTTAAAAGTACTTTTTGTGTTAAAAGTATTTTTTGTGTTAAAAGTATTTTTGCGTTAAAAGTATTTTTTGTGTTAAAAGTACTTTTTGTGTTAAAATTACTTTTTGTGTTAAAAGTATTTTTTGTGTTAAAAGTTTTTTTTGTGTTAAAAGTATTTTGTGTTAAAAGTACTTTTTGTTTTAAAAGTACTTTTTGTGTTAAAAGTATTTTTTGTGTTAAAAGTTTTTTTTGTGTTAAAAGTATTTTTTGTGTTAAAAGTACTTTTTTTGTTAAAAGTATTTTTTGTGTTAAAAGTATTTTTGGTGTTAAAAGTATTTTTTGTGTTAAAAGTACTTTTTGTGTTAAAAGTATTTTTTGTGTTAAAAGTATTTTTGTGTTAAAAGTATTTTTTGTGTTAAAAGTATTTTTTGTGTTAAAAGTACTTTTTGTGTTAAAAGTATTTTTTGTGTTAAAAGTATTTTTTGTGTTAAAAGTATTTTTTGTGTTAAAAGTATTTTTTGTGTTAAAAGTACTTTTTGTGTTAAAAGTATTTTTTGTGTTAAAAGTATTTTTGTGTTAAAAGTATTTTTGTGTTAAAAGTACTTTTTGTGTTAAAATTACTTTTTGTGTTAAAAGTATTTTTTGTGTTAAAAGTTTTTTTTGTGTTAAAAGTATTTTGTGTTAAAAGTACTTTTTGTTTTAAAAGTACTTTTTGTGTTAAAAGTATTTTTTGTGTTAAAAGTTTTTTTTTTGTGTTAAAAGTATTTTTTGTGTTAAAAGTACTTTTTTTGTTAAAAGTATTTTTTGTGTTAAAAGTACTTTTTGTGTTAAAAGTATTTTTTGTGTTAAAAGTGCTTTTTTTGTAAAAGTATTTTTTGTGTTAAAAGTATTTTTGTGTTAAAAGTATTTTTTGTGTTAAAAGTATTTTTTGTGTTAAAAGTACTTTTTGTGTTAAAAGTATTTTTTGTGTTAAAAGTATTTTTTGTGTTAAAAGTATTTTTTGTGTTAAAAGTATTTTTTGTGTTAAAAGTACTTTTTGTGTTAAAAGTATTTTTTGTGTTAAAAGTATTTTTGTGTTAAAAGTATTTTTTGTGTTAAAAGTACTTTTTGTGTTAAAATTACTTTTTGTGTTAAAAGTATTTTTTGTGTTAAAAGTTTTTTTTGTGTTAAAAGTATTTTGTGTTAAAAGTACTTTTTGTTTTAAAAGTACTTTTTGTGTTAAAAGTATTTTTTGTGTTAAAAGTTTTTTTTGTGTTAAAAGTATTTTTTGTGTTAAAAGTACTTTTTTTGTTAAAAGTATTTTTTGTGTTAAAAGTACTTTTTGTGTTAAAAGTATTTTTTGTGTTAAAAGTGCTTTTTTTGTAAAAGTACTTTTTTGTGTAAAAGTACTTTTTTGTGTAAAAGTACTTTTTGTGAAAAAGTATTTTTTGTGTTAAAAGTATTTTTTGTGTTAAAAGTATTTTGGTGTAAAAGTATTTTTTTTGATGCAAAAGTACTTTTTTTGTAAAAGTACTGCATGTGTGTAAAAGTACTACATGTGTGTAAAAGTACTACATGTGTTTAAATACTAATGTGTTGAATTCTGGATGTGTTGAAAGTGTTTGGAAGTGTGGAAGGGTTAATATTTGTTGAAAACATGACTTGTGTTCAATGCCACATTTATTACAATGAGTACTTTTGTAAATACTGTAAAAAGTACAGGTAGTACAAATGTCAAAAGTAATAGCAAACGTGAGACTGTGAAAGCGATCGTAATGAGGTATCACTTGTTGAAATCGGTGAAAGCGTCAAGGAGTTGAAACTTACCGAAGGTGGAAAAGTGTCAAAATACTTATACTTTTGTAAATACTGCAAAAAGTACAAATATTACAAATGTCAAAAGTAATAGCAGTAATGAGACAGTGAAAGCGATCGTAATGAGGTATCACTTGTTGAAATCGGTGAAAGCGTTAAGGAGTTGAAACGCGCCAAAGGTTTTGACTGGAAAGGGTTAAATATTATACTTTTGCAAATACTGCAAAAAGTACAAGTAGTACCAATGTCAAAAGTAATAGCACACGTAATACTGCGAAAGCGATCGTAATAAGGTATAACTTGTTGAAATCGGTTAAAGCGTTAAGGAGTTGAAACGCGCCGAATGGAAAATATAATAATAAAAAACACTGGAACATATAGTGTCTGCGAGACATCTCGCAGACACTCAATTATAGTCATAATGAAATAAATAAAAAAATCCGGGAACCTGTGTAAAAACAGCCTTCCCTAGTGCTATTTCTGTAGTCACATCACACAGATGGGAAAACAAAATGCGAGTCAGGCAGCCCGGAAACCTGAGAAATTTTCTCCATATTCGCTGTGAAGATAAGGCCCAGTCCCACTAAATCTAGTCTAAAACTTGC
This sequence comes from Eucyclogobius newberryi, assembly GCF_026437365.1. Lineage (NCBI taxonomy): Eukaryota > Metazoa > Chordata > Actinopteri > Gobiiformes > Gobiidae > Eucyclogobius > Eucyclogobius newberryi. The sequence goes on from NW_027316389.1 coordinate 21,463,021, forward strand.
TGCGCTCGATTTCAAATCCTTGTGTAACAAATCATTCTTATAATCTTGGTTTTATGTTTTTTTAACTGAAATATGGCTTGACAAAAACACAGGAAATCAATTTTGATAGAATCTGCTCCACCCAACTTTAAGTTTGAATCTGAAACTAGAAAACAAAAAGGGTGGAGGTGTCTGTGCAGTTTTTAGAGATTAAATAGTTACCCACAGGTTGTCCTTCGGTATGTTTTCATCATTTCAGTATGTATCCTTTAAGCCTCCCCAGCACTGCAAAAGTTGTATTGATGATTTTACTGAGATGCTTTCAGTCGTATGCACAGACTTTGATGGTTTGGTCCTCACAGGTGATTTCAATGTGCATGTTGATGATATTTGTGACAGAAACGCTTTTGACGCTGTCCTTGAAACCTTCAGTCTTACTCAGCATGTGAGTGGCCCCAACCACAGCAGAGGGCACACTCTAGATCTTTTAATTACAAAGAGGGTTAATATTTCTTAATTTGGTTGATGTTGCTCTGTCTGATCATTTCTGTTTCTTTTTGGACCTGTCTGTTTTTCCCAAACCACCCGCTGGTCCTGCAGTTGTTCGGAGGAGACACATAAATGACAGCACAGGAGGACTGTTTATGGACATGTTAAACATACATCCGAGCATGAAAAATGTTTCATGTTCTAATGTCATAAGGCGCTGGTACAGCTGGCAGCCCGGTGTAAACGCTCTCTCTTCTTTCTCACACTTATTGTGCTTTATCTCCTATATTTTGTAAATATAGTTAGTATATTTTTTCTATTTTACTGTACGATAGGGACACGCGCTGGAATAGTTTTTTAATTCAACTGTTTTTGACTTTTTTCGGCTGGATTTGAGCGTTTTTCGTTGCGTTCGTCGTGTTGTTGTGACGTGAGCTAGCTCCGAGCGAGCCCACCAGCCCCCCCGCGCCCTCCGGCCGCGCTAAAGTTCGGCGTGTCGTCGGTACACGTTTATATACACGTTTATATGAAAGAGGAACTTCACGAACGATCGGGACACGCACTGGAATCGCTTTAAATTAACTTGTTTTGACTTTATTCGGCTGGATTGAGTGTTTTCGTCGTGTCGTTGCGATGTGTCTTGGCTCCGGCCCCGCCCCCCGGCTCCGGCCCCGCCCCCCGGCTCCGGCCCCTCCCCCCGGCTCCGGCCCCGCCCCCCGGCCGGTGCCGTACCGCGTTTCCACAAAGGAAGAACTCATGAAACTGCGGAGAACAGTCGTCTTACCCGGAGATCGTCACGTTATCCCGTCGCAATACTGACCTAACCTAATACTGATGTGCAATTCTGTCATATGTGCAATTGCTGTTGGAATTCATGTGCAATTCATGTGCAATTACTGTGAAATTCATGTGCAATCTATGTGCTGTCGTGACACATATTCATGTGCAATTACTGTCGGGATCACATGAAATGGTATTTATTTATTTATTTGTCTATGGGAGTTTTTATTTATTTATAGGAGATCTTCTACTGAAAGTGTTTTTCAGACTTCCTATAAGTGATCTGTTCTTCTGTATCTACCTCTGTATCTACCTGCGTTGCACCAATGAAATTTCCCCATGTGGGACAATAAAGGAATATCTTATCTTATCTTATGTAAATTATTTGTTGAAAACTGTTCTGTGTTTTGAATGTTCTGGACAACATTGTGCCTATGAATTATATGGTCCAAATAAGTGTCTTCTGGTTTGTTTGTTTTTAAACATAACATGATGAAAATGTTTTAATTTTTTTTTTTAAATTACCGGTACATTTACATAAGTAAACTACAGAAGTTTCGAAACAATATCACACAATGTAATCTTAAGTTTTCAAATCACAGTATTGTAAAAAGTAAAGAAAATAACAACAGCAACTTCTGATATTCTGAAATCAGGCAGTTACACAGAAATAATGTAATTATTCTTGTCAGCCTTTTCCCCTTTCAGCTCGATGCTTTTGTTTAGATACAAGTCTGAAACGGGAGTGAAGAGTGTAGCGATATTCAGTAAATTGCTATTATTATTGTTATATCAGAACTCCGTGCCACAAAGCCACAGGGTGACGGGCTGAACACATCATAAGAGTCCAGTGTTTGTCCTCCCAGGTATTCTCCTTCCCCAAAATCACTTGTCCAATAAGGCGTTTAGGTGACTTTCTTTTCATTACACTCTTCTCAAAGACCGACACAGAAATTTTACACTGCACCAGGGGGACTTCAGGCATTGTGAAGTGGAAGGCTTCATTGACGTCAGTCACAAAGCTGTGAGCCACCAGAGAAGATTTTTGTGACTTCTGCCGGTAATGGTTGCATGTCACACTGACTCTGGCACAAAGAGCTTTGGGATAGATTGGGACACATCACGTAATCTAATAACATAATGAATGAATATAATTTTTAAAAAAAACAATTTTACCTGCTTTTGAGGTAATAGTAGCCACTTTGACCTTTAAAAGTCCTATTTCAAGCCTCTGTGATGTTGGTAAATAATTTAAAGACAAAAGAAGTTCCCCAACAAGATCCTGTTATCACAAAAAGAAGAATGAATGAGTTTGCATGGTTGTTATTACTCTACTAAATGTAAGTGATAAGAAAAGGTGCTATTTAACCTTTTGGGGAATGTGTAGTTCTTCCTGTAGTTCAAGAGGAGTCGATATGTGGAGTTCTTTCAGAGGTACTCTTACCTCCCCTAAAGCTGTGTGTCTGGGAAATGCATCAAAGTTTCTCACCTAGGAGCACGGACAAGCAGAACGGAAGCATGAAATCAGACAAGGCATCTATCTCTGCTTTATATGAATACTGAAGCACCTCTATCCTGAGTGTGATGTGATGAGGCCTTATATTTTCTTGTTAAACTGGTCTCCAAACACAGGGCTGGAGCTGTCTTTGACGACGCAAGACCTCCATTCCCGGATCACTGTCCACAAGACACATGCCTTCTGTTGATCCTACAAACAGAAAAAGTACCACATACTTGTTTACTACAACTTATGAGTGTTGTCATTTCAAACTCAGTAATAAGGAGTAGGCTCGATACTCGATTTTGAAACTACAATAATTTAAAAAAACAAAACATGAAAACAGACATACCATGATGTTACCATGATCATTCAAGAGTTCAATTAGTTCAAAATGTGTCCTGTTTATCATTTAAAAACATATGTATATATCAATAGATACTAGTTTTAAAATCGACTAGTACCTGATTTGTGATGCTTTTGACAATGCCACAACATGAAGAGAGAACTCAAGTGGTTACCTTAATGTCTTGATAAACCTCCATCTCAGCACCTTGAGAGTTGTCCCACAGTAGTAGAAGCCTGACAAAAACTTGGAAGTTGCTGTTCTGCCAGTGATGCTGAAGATCCTCGACTTCCAAAATGGTTACTACTAAACGTGACTGCAGTTGGTCAAAATGCACAGAAAAGCGCAGAAATCCTCCAACCTGAAAAAGACTGGCTTTTATTCTAAATGTTCAGTGACTGATAGCAGCAGTTAGTTAGAAACTACAAGCCCATATTTAATAAAATAATAAAGATAAGGCTGCCCCAAATAAATTGTCTGTTTGCTGTAACCCGACCCATCATTTTTCAAGTGGGGAGGTAGGTACATTTTTTTTTTTTTTATCTTTGAAGGCAAAAAAAATATCCAAAATTAAATGTATGTTTGGTGTAATCCTACCAATTTTTTTCAAGTGGGTAGGTAGGAAGGTAAATTCTTTTTTTTTACTTTAAAGCATAAAAAAATCCAAATTTGTATATAGAATTGAATTAAGAATTAAGTGAAAACCATGAAATTAAGTTCATATTATAATTTATCAAAAGAGATGCTACCGTAAATGTACAAAAAAAATTAATAAGTCCAGCAAATATACTATTTTTGTATAGGACAAATTATTTTATTTTTTGGCCATTTTCATGTCGTAGAATCGTCGACGTCCTCTTTTCGCTCGCTTCGTCTGGTCTGACACTGACACACTGAACACACATGTTGCGGGTGTGACACGCAGTGACCGCCAGGGGTCAGGCTTCAACAGACAATGAGTTGAACGTTCTCCGCTCCTGTTAATTTTCAGTTTCATTTCTTTTTCGGCTTTGTAATATTTTTAGCGAGTTCCAGTGATACAAAATTATTCAACACAGCGCTTTTTGGAAAAAAATTGTCGGTGAGTCGGCAAAATATACGAAAAATAAAAGAATTTGGCATAATTTTGACAAAATGATGATATTTTTTTTCAGTCGGCTATAATTTTGACGGCTCGGTCGGGTTACGGCAAACAGACATATTATTTTGCTCTGCCTAATTTAGAATACTTTTATCAATACCTTGACTGGCTCTTCCTCCATGTCCCCATTTAGTTGGCTGTACTCTGAGGACAAAATTGTTAACGTAGACAGACTCAACTGTTGAATGATTGAATCGTCAACCTGTAATACATGCACACATTCATGCCTTTAGCAAAAAAATATCTTTATGTCAATCCAGCATTATTATTTTGTTGACCAAGAACAGTGTTGCCAGGTCTGCGGTTTTCCCATGGAATTGGGCATCTTTTTAAGAGCTGCTGTGGGTCAAAAAGTACATGTAAAATGTAATTTTAGACTAAACCTAATGAAAATTCTGAATTTTCCTTGACAAATCCTAATATTTAAATCGATCTGCATTCTCTGGAGCTTCTATTTGAGCATGAGAGAGGGGAGGGCAGGTCTGTGTCACTGGAGGATAAATACAGCAGAAAATACAACCATGCCAGACGATCCTCTCGTTTTGTTTGCATTTTTAATAGAGCTGAATTTGTACATTGTTTGCACAACTGAAGAAAGATAACTCAAAATGTACTTAACCTACATTGAGTAAACTACTGTTTTACTTTTCCCCCTACATTTAGAAATAATCATATCTTATTCTAATGGTATGTTGTTTTTATTTACGGTAAATGAAAAATTTATAGTATTACTACCGTATTTACTTTAAATCTATAATGTCTAACAATCCAACCCTAACCCAAGTGTTTATGTTTACATTATTCGTGCAATTTTGAAAATACATTCAAAACTTAACAAACATAATAAAATAAGTATTTCTTCCATTTTGAAATAAGTAAAGTTCCACTTCCACATTCTTTGAAGAATTATTTAGGATCAAATCTTTACCTCACTGTATTGTTGCCCTGGATGCTTTTCTCCAGATGATGAATCAAATATTTCTTGGGCTGAAATTTCATTTATACGATTAGTACTCACAATAATATACTAATGACTTTGCCAGTATTGCCAATACCAACCATTCTCACGAGTACGCATATGACAGCAGTATCTGAAGGCCTGCCATGCCAAGATGCCAAGGGCCACAAGGAAAAAGGCAATAGCGATTGCCAATAGGGCATACTTCACTGGATCCGGAAAGCTCATCTCCTCAATATCACCATTCACTGAGGAGGGTTATCCATCTTCATAGTGCTGTAATGCAGTGCAGCCCAAGTTCATGGATTTCCATTGAAATATATCACAAACCCAGCATAGCAATAGTTGAAAGATACATATATATATATATATATATATATATATATATATATATATATACATTTACCTTTAAATATATCAGTGATGCATTCTTTTCAAAAAACAACCAAAGAGCTTCTAACTCTTCCAACTCGCATTGCTCTTCTGTATTTGGTTCCTCTGTGCGTGTGACTACACCTTTGTATGCATAGGATTACATGCATCACATGACTCCCCAGAGCCATACTGGTTTGATTACATTTAACATAAAAAAAAACTCAGCATGTATCTTGCATACTAAATGTTTGTTTTAGCTATAATAACATTCCTCTATATGTAATATAGGAGTATTTCTATACATTATATAATAATGACTGAAATACATCCATCCATCCATCTTCTGCCGCTTTATCCGGGGCCGGGTCGCGGGGGCAGCAGTCTGAGCAGGGACTCCCAGACTTCCTCCTCCCCAGACACTTCCTCTAACTCCTCCGGGGGGATCCCGAGGCGTTCCCAGGCCAGCCGAGAGACATAGTCTCTCCAGCGTGTCCTGGGTCTTCCCCGGGGCCTCTTCCCGGTGGGACATGCCTGAAACACCTCCCGAGGGAGGCGCCCAGGAGGCATCCGAAACAGATGCCCGAGCCACCTCAGCTGGCTCCTCTCGACGTGGAGGAGCAGCGGCTCTACTCCGAGCTCCCCCCGTGTGGCCGAGCTCCTCACCTTATCTCTAAGGGAGCGCCCAGCCACACGGCGGAGGAAACTCATTTCGACCGCTTGTATCCGTGATCTTGTTCTTTCGGTCACTACCCAAAGCTCATGACCATAGGTGAGGGTAGGAACGTAGACCGACCGGTAAATAGAGAGCTTTGCCTTTCGGCTCAGCTCCCTCTTTACCACAACGGTCCGATGCAGCGACTGCATCACTGCAGCCGCTGCACCGATCCGCCTGTCGATCTCACGCTCCATCCTTCCCTCACTCGTGAACAAGACCCCGAGATACTTGAACTCCTCCACTTGGGGCAAGGACACCCCACCCACCTGGAGAGGGCAAGCCACCTTTTTCCGGTCGAGAACCATGGCCTCGGATTTGGAGGTGCTGATTCTCATCCCAGCCGCTTCACACTCGGCTGCAAACCGTCCCAGTGCATGTTGCAGGTCCAGGTTTGATGGAGCCATCAGGACAACATCGTCTGCAAACAGCAGAGATGAGATCCTGTGGTCCCCAAACCGGACACCCTCCGACCCCTGACTGCGCCTAGAAATTCTGTCCATAAAAATTATGAACAGAACCGGTGACAAAGGGCAGCCCTGGCGGAGTCCAACATGCACTGGGAACAGGTCTGACTTACTGCCGGCAATACGAACACAGCTCCTGCTCCGGTCATACAGGGACCGGACAGCCCTGAGCAAAGGGCCCCGGACCCCGTACTCCCGGAGCACCCCCCAAAGGACACCCCGAGGGACACGGTCGAAAGCCTTCTCCAGATCCACAAAACACATATGGACAGGTTGGGCAAACTCCCATGAACCCTCGAGCACCCGATTGAGGGTATAGAGCTGGTCCAGTGTTCCACGACCAGGACGAAAACCACTCTGCTCCTCCTGAATCCGAGGTTCGACTATCGGTCGGATTCTCCTCTCCAGTACCTTGGAATAGACCTTACCCGGGAGGCTGAGGAGTGTGATCCCTCTGTAGTTGGAACACACCCTCCGGTCCCCCTTCTTGAACAGAGGGACCACCACCCCGGTCTGCCAGTCCAGAGGCACGGTCCCCGAACGCCACGCGATGTTGCAGAGACGTGTCAACCAAGACAGTCCTACAACATCCAGATACTTTAGGTACTCAGGGCGGATCTCATCCACCCCCGGAGCCCTGCCACCGAGGAGTTTGCGAACAACCTCAGTGACTTCAGCTTGGGTGATGGATGAGCCAGCCACCGAGTCCCCGGTCTCCACTTCCTCTTCGGAAGACGTGACTGAGGGATTAAGGAGATCCTCAAAGTATTCCTTCCACCGTCCGACGACATCCCCAGTTGAGGTCAGCAGGCCTCCACCCGCACCGTAAACGGTGTTGGTGAGACACTGCTTCCCCCTCCTGAGGCGCCGGACGGTTTGCCAGAATTTCTTTGGTGCCGACCGATAGTCCTCCTCCATGGCCTCCCCGAACTCCTCCCAGGCCCGGGTTTTTGCCTCTGCGACAGCACGAGCCGCGGCTCGCTTGGCCTGCCGATACCCGTCGATGACCTCCGGAGACCTACAAGCCAGAGTGGCCTGATAGGCTTCCTTCTTCAGTCTGACGGCATCCCTTACTTCCGGTGTCCACCACCGGGTTCGGGGGTTGCCGCCACGACAGGCACCGGAGACCTTGCGACCACAGCTCCGAGCAGCCGCATCAACAATGGAGGCGGAGAACATGGTCCACTCGGACTCAATGTCCCCAACCTCCCCCGGGACATGGGAGAAGCTCTCCCGGAGGTGCGAGTTGAATACCCTACTGACAGAGGGCTCCACTAGACGTTCCCAACAGACCCTCACAATGCGCTTGGGTCTGCCAAGTCTGTCCGGCTTCCTCCTCCGCCAGCGGATCCAACTCACCACCAGGTGGTGATCGGTTGACAACTCTGCCCCTCTCTTCACCCGAGTGTCCAAGACACGCGGCCGGAGGTCTGATGACACGACAACAAAGTCGATCATTGACCTCCGGCCTAGGGTGTCCTGGTGCCATGTGCACTGATGGACACCCTTGTGCTTGAACATGGTGTTCGTTATGGACAATCCGTGGCTAGCACAGAAGTCCAATAACTGAACACCGCTCGGGTTCAGATCGGGGAAGCCGTTCTTCCCGATCACCCCTCTCCAGGTGTCACTGTCATTGCCCACGTGGGCGTTGAAGTCCCCCAGTAGAACAACGGCGTCCCCGGTCGGTGCACTGTCCAGTACCCCTCCCAAGGACTCCAAGAAGGCCGGGTACTCTGCACTGCTGTTCGGCCCGTAGGCCGCCACAACAGTGAGAGACCTGTCCCCCACCCGAAGGCGGAGGGACGCGACCCTCTCGTTCACCGGGGTAAACTCCAACACGTGGCGGCTGAGCTGAGGGGCTATCAGCAAGCCCACACCAGCCCGCCGCCTCTCCCCGCGGGCAACACCAGAGAAGTGGAGCGTCCAGCCCCTCTCGAGGAGATGGGTTCCAGAGCCCAAACTGTGCGTGGAGGTGAGGCCGACTATATCTAGTCGGTATCGCTCAACCTCCCGCACAAGCTCAGGCTCTTTCCCCCCCAGCGAGGTGACATTCCATGTCCCCAGAGTTAGTCTCTGTGTCTGGAGATCTGGTCGCCGAGGCCCCTGTCGTCGACTGCCGCCCAGATCTCTCTGCACCGGCCCCTTATGGATCCTCCTGCGGGTGGTGGGCCCACGGGAGGGCGGCCCCACGTCGCTCTTTCGGGCTGTGCCCGGCCGGGCCCCGTGGGGTAAGACCCGGCCACCAGGCGCTCGCCATGGAGCACCCATCCCAGGCCTGGCTCCAGGATGGGGCCCCGGTGACGCCGATCCGGGCGACGTAAACGGCCTTGTTCGTGTCGTCGTCATAAGAGGCTTCTGAACCGATCTTTGTCTGACCCGTCACCTAGGACCTGTTTGCCTTGGGAGACCCTACCAGGGGCATGAAGCCCCCGACAACATAGCTCCCGGGATCATTCGGGCACTCAAACCCCTCCACCACGTTAAGGTGTCGGTTCAAGGAGAGGTGAAATACATGTCTTGCATTGCAAATGCATCAATGGCTTTATCATCATAAAAACTTATAAAGGTTGTTTTTTATTGTTGTTCATTGTTTTCTGTTGCACCAAATCACCAAAGCAAGTTCCTATGTTTGTGAACTCTGTTCATTGACAATGGCAATAAACTTTTTCTGATTCTGTATACGAACCACATGTGGCTATAGGTGTTGTACATTGTAAGCTTAAAAACTGTGTTTTTTAACTCTTTTCCAACCACTTGTTTAAAGGTGCTATAACATGCTTTTTTCACGTTTCGTAGTCTATCCTAAGTGTATAATTGATGATAATAAGGGTTGTGCAACACCCTTAACATAATAGTTAAGAAATATCACCCAGACCTTGGACCCCCTCACCAACCCGGAAATGCAGACGGCTTGGTTTGATATTCGCCCCCACCCTTGCGAAGAGCGATCTGGCTCCCCCGCCCAACCCGTGACATAGTCTCAGAGCGCGTGTGTGCCCCGCCCACCCGTGACGTAGTGTTTGCCCCACAGCTGTCAGCTCGGCGCTGCGCCGCTCCTGCCGCGCGAATGAATGAGAAACGATAGAACTTCAGATCAACACTACTTTGAGACTAAATAAATCTGGTGTTTATTCTACAGCGTGCGCAGAACAGATATATATATATATATATATATATATATATATATATATATATATATATATATATATATATATATATATATATATATATATATATATAGGCGGGAGGCGGGTGGAGAGGGGGGAGGGGGAGGGGGGGGGGGGGGGTGGTGACGCGTGCCTGTGATTATGACGCGGTCCTGTGAACACCCCCGTCAGTTTGGAGATTCGAGGAAAGGAGATAGTCTGTAATATAGCTAAACACTGCGGGAATCAATCAAAAAACACTCTGGGTACATATATGAAGCACAAATAGCAATGTAAGAAGGTTAAAAGCTCTGAAAAGTCGATTTTGCATGTTATGGGACCTTTAATACACAAAAATATGGGAATAGAAATACAATGACGTACGTTGAGTAAAGTACAATCCATTTAAATATATATATATATATATATATATATATATATATATATATGCTAAAAGAGATATTTAATTATTAGAACACTTTGTGGAAGAATGAAACCTTGTGAGCAACATTAAATCTATATTAATCAACTGATGAATTTGCTGATCACACATCAGATTTTGCCGTTTGTATCTGATTTAAATCATCCTAAAGGTCCAGAATCAGATAATCAGATTTTGGTGTGCATGTGTACATTGATGGTCATAATGCCCTACTACAAAACGTTTTTCTGATTATATGTGTATTCAGTCATCAATGTAACCACTCCACTGCGACATTCACAAACGACCCATAGTCTCGGTCAGTCAGCTCTACGATACAAGACAGGACAGCAAACATGCTGTCCTGTAGACTCAGTGGGGCCTTCAAAAAGGACCACACATAGTGTGTTAAGACTGTAAAACTGTAGCGTGTAGTGAATGTGGTGCTTGGTACAAAATTGTATTTTGATCTTCTTTACAACGGGGCAATGGACAAATAATAGTAAATGTGTCTGATTTTTATATAGCAAACAGTTTTACTCATATTCTAAAATCACACTACACAGTATTTCAAACACTTAGCATCATTAATTATATTTTGTACCTGAGCCACCCATATCAGTCAAAGGGGGATATAGCCACAAAGAGCATCATATAGCCATTAGAATGCAGGTTCAAAGCCAAACAGTGACTTAAAATGTTAGCAAAAAAGCCACGTTGAACTGTAAAAACATTGAATGAATTATATTTTTTCTACCAAGGTAATTTGATATCTTAGGCCAAATGCAGATTTTTGTATACACCATTCTGATTGTAATATAAATCAAATACCTTGGAGGTTCTGTATGGGTATCATTTGCTGTTCGTCCTATTTGATTACGGCTGCACTTTTGATGCCCATGGTTCCGCCGCTGTCTTTAGCAGAGGAAGATAAGCCTCTTTATGTTCAAATATAATTCTCTCTGTGACTAATATTTAAAACCAAAAAGTATTGTCTGTGTAATATTTGATGAGGTCATGACAATTGAAATCCAGTAGCCTACAGGCCAGTATGACAAGTATCAACTTTAAAATGTGTCAAAGAGAAAGCATTTACTCATCCATTTCTGTGAAATTCTTCATGTAAATTATTATCGTATTAGTCTTAAGAATATTGCTATTTCATATGTTTTACTTTTGGGGGATCATCAGTGGAGCCACAGAATGATTTTTTGTCCATCTCCGCAGCAGTAACACATTCAAAATCTGCCACCTTGTTGATGCCTGCGTTGTTGATCAAGGTTGAATTCAAGGCAATGGCCGCAACCTCAAAGCTGTCCTCCTTCAAAACATCTTAAAAACACCAGCTCAAACATAATAAAATACAATTAAGGATATTCTTTAAACCTGCTATTACAGAAGGGAGTGTCTACAGAGCTGCGGCCGAAACTGCATGGGTTTTTTGTGCCGCGGCTCCTGAAACTGCTGGGCTATTTGACCATGACGGGTTAGACCGCTAGAGTTAGGGTTAGGGTTAGGGTTAAAGTTAGGGTTAGGGTTAGGGTTAGGGTTAGGGTTAGGGTTAAGGTTAGGGTTAAAGTTAGGGTTAGGGTTAAGGTTAGGGTTAGGGTTAAGGTTAGGGTTAAAGTTAGGGTTAGGGTTAGGGTTAGGGTTAGGGTTAGGGTTAAGGTTAGGGTTAAAGTTAGGGTTAGGGTTAAGGTTAGGGTTAGGGTTAAGGTTAGGGTTAAAGTTAGGGTTAAGGTTAGGGTTAGGGTTAGGGTTAAGGTTAAGGTTAGGGTTAAGGTTAAGGTTAGGGTTAGGGTTAGGGTTAAGGTTAAGGTTAGGGTTAAAGTTAGGGTTAGGGTTAAGGTTAAGGTTAGGGTTAGGATTAAGGTTAGGGTTAGGGTTAAAGTTAGGGTTAGGGTTAGGGTTAGGGTTAAGGTTAAGGTTAAGGTTAGGGTTAAGGTTAGGGTTAAGGTTAGGGTTAGGGTTAAGGTTAAGGTTAGGGTTAAGGTTAGGGTTAGGGTTAGGGTTAAGGTTAGGGTTAGCCATGATGCTATATGGCAGTCGCTCTTGAAACTGCTGGGTTAGGGTTAGGGTTAGGGTTAAAGTTAGGGTTAGGGTTAAGGTTAGGGTTAGGGTTAAGGTTAGGGTTAGGGTTAAGGTTAGGGTTAAAGTTAGGGTTAGGGTTAAGGTTAGGGTTAGGGTTAAGGTTAAGGTTAGGGTTAAGGTTAGGGTTAGGGTTAGGGTTAGGGTTAAGGTTAAGGTTAGGGTTAGGGTTAAAGTTAGGGTTAGGGTTAAGGTTAAAGTTAGGGTTAGGGTTAGGGTTAGGGTTAGGGTTAAAATTAGGGTTAGGGTTAAGGTTAAGGTTAGGGTTAAGGTTAGGGTTAGGGTTAAGGTTAGGGTTAAGGTTAAGGTTAGGGTTAAGGTTAGGGTTAAGGTTAGGGTTAGGGTTAGGGTTAAGGTTAAGGTTAAGGTTAAAGTTAGGGTTAGGGTTAGGGTTAGGGTTAAAGTTAGGGTTAGGGTTAGGGTTAAGGTTAAGGTTAAGGTTAGGGTTAAGGTTAGGGTTAGGGTTAAGGTTAGGGTTAAGGTTAAGGTTAGGGTTAAGGTTAGGGTTAGCCATGATGCTATATGGCAGTCGCTCTTGAAACTGCTGGGTTATTTGACCGTGCCGCGGCTCTGCAGCCACGGTCATTACAGAAAGCCTAGTTCAGTGGCTCTAAAACATTCACACCAACTACCACCAAAGATAATAGTTGGTACCACAAACCCAGGCGATATCAGGCCTTATTTAGGATAAACCAAGTCTAAATGAGAAACCATCGATGACAAAAACATCAACAGAAAAGTCTCTAAATCAAACAAATACTCAAACTGCAGATGAGCCATTTGCCCCCAGAGGCATGGGCGCAGAGTGGTAGCTAACCACAGTTTGAGAAACACTGGCCTAGCCTCAGTTGCCTAAAGAAGAAAAACGCGCTCTTGAGTAATAAAACCCATGTAAACTAAGGTATGTAGTGTATTAATATTACCACCGGAAGTATTATTATAATAATTATTTATTATAATTATTTATTTTATTTTCTTATTAAAATTTAGTGACTGTTTCATACCCAGGATGAACAGAATAAACATGTAGATGAACATGAAGTGACCCTAAGCAACCGTTTATGCCTCTGGCTAAACTGGTTTTACGCAGCAACAACATAGCCTTTTTATTCAACCCTAAAAAGTGTTGACTTTTACTTTCTAACCCGTCACCAGAAAGTAGAAGTCCTTAAAGCTTCTAATTAAAGCTTAAAGCTAATAACAACAGAGAGGACAGTTTAGGACCGCTGCACTCCGGTGATGTGACGCTGAGTCTCCGGCAGGTGGCGGCATTTCTCTAAATCTGCAGCGCGGGATTAACACAGCGTCTCCAAGATTAGCTCTGACGACAGACCAATCATCTTGTAATATTGTTTGTATTTTTAATCACCTTAAAATGAGATCAAGATAAAACTGTTAGCCAACAATGAATAAAACGATCTTAGGTCACTTGAGGTGAGGTTGGGACATTTTGTTGGTTAATCCTTATCACAAATATGAATGTGCTCTAATTTTTTTGGTGAAGGACCTGCCACATGCTTTTCTCCCTTGTGATGTATTTGTCTGAAATGTTCCACATTATGGCCTTGTCTTCCGTAGAGACAATTAGGTGATGCCTCAGTGATTTTTTAAAAGGTCCATAAGCTTAATATTTTTGGTGTGATAGACTTTAGAGTTTCAGTGGTATCACAGTTATCAACCTACAAGATGATGATTTTAACTATGTTTGGTATAATTTGAAAGAAAACAATATTGTCTTTCATTTAAACAATTGTTGAACGCTCTGATAATTATTGGGGTTATTGTCTTGTCATGTGAGAACTTTTCACAATTAACTTGTGGTATATTGAAATAGAGTATTGTACTGTATTTGTTATATAGTGTATTCTGCTCCTCCTATGTGAATGTGTTACACAGTTACACAGTTGTAATAGAGCTGCTATTGTTGTGTTTACCTGCAGAGGGCGCACTTGTCCTAGTGTGCAGGCTGTTAAGAAAGTTGTCAAGCAAATGATGTGTCGCATGTACCAGTACCTGTACCAATAGATCCATGACCGGTACCAAAAGTTCCAGTAAAGACAAGACTGAAATTGAGATGTTGTTCTTCTTTATTTCGGCCACGATGCAACATAACTGTTTTACTTTTCCCCAGAAACCTCATGGAAAATAAAACACACAATCGTGTTATCACATTACACTTGCACCCACTGCTCCTGACAGGTTTCCCCAGGGAAACTCCCAGAAGGATCAATAGCAGACATTGAGAATAGTTGCTACAACTACCTGAGAATACCTCAGGCAAATGTCAACCTCAAAGAGATCAAAAGAAGCCAGCTGAATGGCAAGAACAAGCCCTCACCATGCATGGAGCGTTCCACACCAAATCCAGCACCCTGAGACTGTACACACGCCGTAACAATCAGGCTGCTTATTACCAGAAGTAACACCTCCATTTGAGCACTTTAAGTACACATGGCATTATTGACAGCACACAGCACTTTTAAATGTACACATTCAAAAAAGGACATTTGCACAATTGTTTAAAAATAAATACATTTTTTAAAAAGCATTTAATAGACTTTCCTTTTTCCATTTTCACCTCCAAGGCGCAGTGGCTCTTTAATTGGAAGTGGCTGGTCTTACTGGACGGGAGAGGAAGTCAAGTTTACAATTATGTATATAGTTGGGTTTCTAAATAGTTTGTGGGTTTTGGTTTGTGTTTGGAAAATTGTATAAACGGATAAAAGATAAACGTGACTGCTCTGTTTTGCCATAGTTTTACCTAGTTGGGCAAACCAGATAAAAGGTGCCTAATTTAATCAGTCTGGGTTTTGCTGCTGGGAAAGAAGCTGCCTTCTGACCTTTATTTTGCACGAAGGCGGTTTTTGCATGCACACTTTGTAAATATTCAGTTTGAACCCCTCCAAAATTAGAAATAAAATGTGAAACATGTGCTTTGTGTTTGTGTTTACCTTTTTTCACTACTTTCTAAACCGCTCACGGCTAATCACAGTGCAATTACTGTTGGACAACTGTGAAGTTTCAGACAAACCTTCTAGTAGTGTGGTAGTTCTGAGAACTGCTAGTGATGCATGGCCGTTTAAGGTTATAATACTTTTAACATTAACATTTTTTAAATAGAAAAAAGTAACACTAGTTTATTTAAAACCTTAAAACTAGTTAAATGGACCTCTCTCTTGCAGAAGGTTCTACCATCAGAACTTGTACCCTCAGTTCTGTCGGAGAGATGTTTCCTGAATCCTCTGATTTCAGAGAGTCATCTGTTTGTCATGTTCCTATGGGTTCAGGCAAAAAAAGATTTTTTTTTCTCACGTGACAGTTTGAAATACTTTATTTAGCACAATAATTATAATCAGAGAGTGCAAAAAATGTGTTTAACTGAAAGACAAGATTGTTTTGTGAAGTTCCATGAAGAGAAGATGTATTTGCTTTCTCAGTGCATTTCCAAATCACTGAAGCTTAGATAAAGGTGCAGAAAGAGGAGGCTGAGCACAGCTGATCGAGCTTATGTGGCCCCAGCACACAGATGGTTCCTCTGGCAAACACCACAGTAGATTCTTAAAGCTTTGGAGCTGGAGAGAAGTAGATAATGCCATTCAGCTCCAGGTCAGTTCATTTCTGGTGCCTGTGGTTCTCTGGGAGACAGTTTCATTGCACTCACTGCAAATTATGTGTTGGGAATAGTATAATTAGGGTTAGACTGGAAAGCCTCAGCGTGATACTAATTGTCTATAAAAAATTAAAGGGAGGGAGGAGGTCTCTGATTTGATTACTACAGGACACACATCTCACATGTGGTGTAGTTGGTAACAAATTGTGACTACTGATTATTAAGTCTTATTAAGTCTTATTAAGTGGTAGTTATTAATCGTGAAATAACATGTTAACTCTAAACAAAAGCAGCAAATAAGCAGAAAACTACAATTTAAATTATTCTAATATTATAATTGTGTTAATGGAACTAATCCAACGTACCTATTTACTCAAATGGAATTTATCAGCAGCTTTATCTGCAATTTGATCATGAACTTCTTCCTTTCCCATGTTCCTCGAAGGATCCCCTTTCAAATGCCCTTCCTGAGCATTTTCTATATTTACTTTGTGGTATGGAATAAACATTAGTGGGTCATTTGAACTCATTGAGAAATTACAGAATCACTACAGGCTTTCATTGATTTACAGCTATTTACTGCAATGTAATTCAAGACTGTGGCGTGTGTGTTTGTGAAAAATAATGTGATGAATTTAAGCTTAAATTCTAAACCTTACCTTAAAAAACCTTAACAATATGATGAGCTGCACCAACTCAGCTGGAGGTTTTGCTGATTTGCGCACCCAGACTGATGTGTTGTATTAGCCACTCACTTATGGTTTGCTAACCAGGGCTAAATATGTCATTGATTATCATATTAATCAGTACCTTTCACCTGCTGTGAAACCGCATGAAATGCATCTATGATATTTTTGTATTAGTGTTTTGTAAAATTGAGGGTATTCTTAAGTACTTGGACAGTACAGACACAGGAATTAAATGGCTAACTGCGGGATACACACGGAGTTGATAATTGATATTCAAGTCAGAACAGCTTTATTGGGAGGTGAAAATGTGATATGATTCCATATTATATTAATGTATTAACATAAATGTCATCTTGGCTACAGTTGGGTGATGTTCCTATTTTGTGATTAGAGGGCCAAACTTTAAAACCTAATGCAATAAAAATAAATCTTTGCATCTGTGACCATATTGTGAATCCTCTCTGATGCACCACTTGTTCAATAGCCTGCATTTTTTGTTTCTTGTGTCAAAAGAAACCACCAGGTGTCAAAGTAATGTGGAAAGTCAGCATGATGTTGTAATGCAAAATCCCATTTTGGGGTTGACAGTTTTATTGTTGATGAATTGTGATGAATTCTAGTCTTTGGACGGTGGGAGGAAACCATGTTAACACTGGAAAGACATGCAGACAAAATGTTGTTGTTGATGTTCACTCTAAGCATGGCATACACTAGAATGTGGGTTGAGGCATCCATTTCTACCATTCATTATTACTTATTTAATTTATGTGAGCTATATTTATAAAATGCATCAATAAATGAAGAGGGTTCTTTTCACCAATATATGAATAAAATATGGCTGTTTGTATGCCATGTATTAATGCTACATCAGCGGTGATACTATACTGTATATGAGCACATTATTAGCATCCTCATGACATTCTATATGCCCTTCTTTGTTTTATATATCTCACTTACAAATAGAACATTTCTAAGTAGCTGGTATAATGACTAAAGACATCATTTGATTTCTAATTTTCTTTTACACACATTCTTAAGAAAGGAATTTTACCTACAAGCCTCTGTCAAAGTGGCATCATAGTTTCAGTGAGAAATTTAAAGTTAACCATCCAATTTACAATGTACACAGTATTTGGACATTTTCCGTGGTCTTTTGGCAGCACTGCTAAGGCTAACATTGGGGGCTTGAGAGTATTAAATGATAAAAAGTAACAACTCGTGCTGCCCGTTGGTCGAGTGGTTAAGGCTACAGCAGTCATGTCAAGCTCCATGTGCAGCCGACCTGATGTGAGTTTCAACTGAAATATCAAATTAAATCTTACATTTTATATACATTACATACTTATGCCCTCTAAATCATTAGCCTCAAATCAACAATCGATCTTAAAACCCCTTAAGCCCACTGCCACGCCCACCACTTCCCTTAAATCAATCATCCATCCATCTTCTTCCGCTTATCAGCCGGTTCGCGGGGGCAGCAGTCTAAGCAGGGACACCCAGATTTTCTTCTCCCCAGACACTTCCTCCAGCTCCTCAGGGGGGATCCCGAGGCGTTCCCAGGCCAGCCGAGAGACATAGTCTCTCCAGCGTGTCCTGGGTCTTCCTCGGGGCCTCTTCCCGATGGAACATGCCTGAAACACCTCCCCAGGGAGGCGCCCAGGAGGCACAGATGGCTCGGGCATCGGAACAGATGCCCGAGCCACCTCAGCTGGCTCCTCTCGACGTGGAGGAGCAGTGCCTCTACTCCGAGTTCCTCCCCTGTGCCTGAGCTCCTCACCCTATCTCCAAGGGAGCGCCCAGCCACACGGCGGAGGAAACTCATTTTGACCACTTTTATTTGCAATCTTGTCCTTTCGGTCATTACGCAAACCTCATGACCATAGGTGAGGGCAGAAATGTAGATTGACTGGTAAATTGAGAGCTTTGCCTTCCGACTCAGCTCCTTCTTTACCACAACAGTACGATCCGCCTGTCAATCTCACGCTCCATCCTTCCCTCACTCGTGAACAAGACCCCGAGATACTTGAACTCCTCCACTTGGGGCAAGGACTCCCCACCCACCTGAAGAGGGCAAGCCACCTTTTTCCGGTCGAGAACCATGGCCTCGGATTTGGAGGTGCTGATTCTCATCCCAGCCGCTTCACACTCGGCTGCCTGACTAATGTGATTGTACTTCCTGGTTCTAGTCAGGACCCGAGCAGCAGCTTTCTGGATGTACTGCAGCTGTTTTACAGCTTGTTTGCAGAGGCCAGTGAACAGGCCGTTACAGTAGTCTAATCTACTGGAGACAAACGCATGGATAAGTCTCTTTAAGTCTGGTTTATATACTATAATTTCTATTTTGGCAATGTTTTTCAGATGGAAAAAGCTGCTGATGTTATTGAATTGATCTAACAGTTTAAATTCACGTTTGAGTCCATTATTACCCCCAGATATCTAACTTGATCCGTAGGTTTTAGAGCAACACTCTAGAGGTGACTGATAACACTTTCTATTTTTGTCTTTGGGCTAAAGACGATGATTTCAGTCTTGTCTGAGTTCAGCTGGAGAAAGTTGTTTTGCATCCACAAACTGATCTGTTGGATGCAGTGACGGAGTGAATCCACTGGTCCATATTCACCTGCCGATAGTGAAACATAGATCTGAGTGTCGTCTGCATAATTGTGAATGGAGACACCACTGTTTAGTATTAACTGTCCCCACGGCAGCATACACATATTGAACAGAGGGGGTCCAAGGATTGACCCTTGAGGCACCCCACAGGTCAATGCCATGCTGTCAGACACAGTCACCAATCTCAACAAAGTATTTCCTGTTTTCAAGGTAGGACTTCAACCAATGTAAGGCCATACCAGTGATGCCCACCCAGTCCTCGGTAGAAGGAATGTTCCAGATTTAAGTGACATATTGACTATTTTAGTAAGTGGAATTAACAGACTACTCAGCACAGCCTTTAAAAGTCTAGTGGGCAACATGTAAAGGTAGCAAGTAGAAAAACTCAGGCTGGTGACGGTGTCTTGGACAGTTTTTTTCAGCCACATGTGCAAACTGAGTCTATGCGCTATGTGTTTAACTGGCTGTTGAATTGGTATTTGCTCCGTGGGATTGAAGGTGTTCTTAATGTTCTGGACCTTGTCCTTGAAGAAGGTGGCTAATTCATTGCACTTAGACGTGGAAATAAGTTCCAACGGCACTTGAGCTGGAGGGTTTGTCAGTCTTTACTGCCGCAAACAGAATGCGGTAGTTGAGATTACTGTTTCCAATTATTTCAGAGAAATATAACATAATAATTGGTTGTATGCAGACATTTTCCCCATTTATATTTTGTAATGAACCTGGAGCTTTGACTTGCGCCATTTTCGCTCCACTCTGTGGCATTCCATTTTCTGTGCCCTGACCGAATCATAATTTCTCCACGGCGCCTTCTGCTTATTCTTAACCACTTTAGCCTTCATAAGGGCAATGGTGTCCAGAATATTCAAAACACTTGATGTAACAGAGTTCAACAAATCATTGGCATTAGAACATTTCCAAAGTTGACCATATCCATGAAAAGTGCTCGTGTGCCATCATTTATGTGTCTCCTCTGAACAAGGGCTGCGTCAGCTGGGGGTTTAGGAGTGACAAGCAGATCAAAGAAGACACAGAAATGATCCGAAAGAGCAACATCGACATTAACGTTTGATATACTAACCCCCTTTGTGATTAACCGATCCAGAGTGTGTCCTCTGCTGTGGGTGGGGCCATGCTGAGTAAGACCAAGGTTTCAAGAGCAGTACTAAGCTCTTTAGCGTTTCTGTCACAGATATTGTCCATGTGTACATTTAGATCACCAGTAATAATTTAACCATGAAAGTCTGTGCATACAACTGAAAGCATCTCAGTAAAATAATTTATAAAACTCTGGCAGTGCTGGGGTGGAGTGTGGATGGAGACTGTTTTAGCTCCAATTTAAAGGATACATACTCAAATGATGAAAACACTCCAAAGAACAACATGTGTGTAAACTATATAATCCCTAAAAATTGCACAGACAACTCCACCTTTTATGATTTCACGTATTTGAGATTCAAACTGGAAGGTGGGTTGAGCAGATTCTAGAACGAGATTACCTGTGTTTTCATAAAGCCATGTTTCAAACATAAAATCGAGATTGTAAGAAGAAATAAAATGATTGATTATAATGATTTGTTACCTAAAGACCTGACATTTAGCACAGCAAGTTTCGGATTCGGAAGAACGAAGCATTGTCTTTCCACATGGTACATGCATTAAATGTCTCTGATTTACAGTTTCACGGATGAAGTGATATCTGTGATTTCTCATAGACATAATTGGCCTAATAGGGAAAACCATGTCCAGTGTAGTCTTTGAGTTTGAGTCACTCACTCACTCACACATGTTTCCAACTGCCAGTGGGCGATAGAGCCACTTCGAAGGTTTTTTTGCCTTTTGTCCATTTTGTGAATGGAATTGCATCAATCCCAACATGCCATATAACTCTGTAATATGAGGGAATTACTTAAAACATCCATATGGTCCATTTTCAGATTAAATGACCACAATTCAATCAAAGAGCAAATATGTGCTGTAGAAAAAATAGAAAACAAACTTTATTACATCTGTAGATACAAAAGCTATATCAATGGAAAGCAGAAAATCAAGTGACTCCAACAATAATTAACATAGTAACAATTTAGTCTAGCCCTAACCAATCTAGAAGTCAAAAGGTGAAGAAAAAAATGTATATAAAAAAATATAAACGAAATTACACTTTGCTGTTTTTCCATTAAAGTTTCTTCCCCAGGCACAAACCTCAATGCTTTGACTAAACCAGTCATATGAATAATAATTATGATGCTCTGAAATTACCTTTGGCTACTCAATGTTATATATTGGCATTAACATAAGGCAGAAAGCACAACGTCTTAGCATCAAGATCATGGCCACCAACAGGCTGAGAAAACTCCCAATTCATATGATTTTTTACTGTCTGAAATTTGTCCAAAAAAGGTTTCTAGGGCTTAACGGTTAACAATTGTTGGCATGCTTACAGCTCATTTGACATAACTATTAACAATGGCCAGTGTTAATGTAAAAACCCCATAGTTCTGAGTGACATGCGACCAGTAGCTCCAGCATGACCATTGTTTTCCATCAACATATTCAATCAGATGTTCTTCATGCAGAAATCAATCCACATCTCGCTTTAAATGAAGCTGTGTCGTAAGAAATTGTCCCCCACACTAATGCGTTTGCTCCGTTCAGCGGTCCGTTTAAGGCGAGCTGAGTCATCTCTCTACTCGACTAAACAGTAATTAAAGATCCAGCATTGTCAGAGATCATGATGTCTGGTATTTGTGATACAACAAGGACACTCTTAGAAAAGGATGTGAATTTGCCAAACTTATCCTGGCAATGTTAAATACCTTAAAGTCCGTCTCAGATTCACAAGATTAAGCAAGCAAATCTCTAGATTAGTTGTCAGCAGGCGCTATATTAGTACACATGGAGCTCTAGCTATAGAAGATGTTTTCTTCACAAATAGCGGTAGAGAGTAACGTGCTGTACAGTGAAAGCACTGTATTTTTTTCAGGAATCTGTACTTTACTTAAGTAATTTTTACACTGGATATTTTTTACGTAAGGACTGAAAAGTAAAATGTCCTTTTCTGTTGGGCTTGAGACCACCTGAAATGGCCATGGTGATATTCTGCATAAATATGTGATATGAATATTGATTCAATCACTTCCTTAGACCAAAAATCAGCACAATTCTTTATCAAGATTACTTTTAATGCTTAATAAATATAATAAATAAATATAAAATTATACATCTCAAAATCTCTGAAATTACTTTAACTTTTAATTATGAAAGTAATTATTTTAACTGGTACGTCAATTCTTAAATTTATTCTTTTATGTGACATTTTTTGTTGTTGTGTTGTCCCTATATCTGTACTTATACTTAAGTAACAAACTTGAGTACTTATTTCACCACTGTTCATCATAGTTCTTCAGGCAACAGTGTTTCAAGTTTGTACTGCTTTTGATTAATTGATGTGAGTTTGCACCAGCCCCACAGTGAGAGTGTGCGTTAATGTGCATTGTGTGTGTGTGTGTGTGTGCACATGTGCGCGCGTACGTTTGTGTGTGTGTGTGTGTGTGTGTGTGCACATGTGCGCGCGTACGTTTGTGTGTGTGTGTGTGTGTGTGTGCACGCGTGCGTGCGCATTGCGTGCACTTGCTGTATTATTCAGTTCCCTTTAAAAGCATGCCAACTCAATTACAAGGGTTCTACCAGATGTATCATGTTCTGTCCAACTGTCTCAGCAGAAACAGCTTATGCCCCCGGAAGTATTTTGGGAGATTCTTAGGACAAACACTAATAAACTGCAGCAGGGGGGATCTAATAGTTCTGTCTGTACAAACCACAACACATATATTTACAGTAGTTAAGGGGAACGAGTTGCTACAGTAGGAAACTGACCTGTTTTTTCTGAACCATGGTTTATTTAATATACTTGATAGAACAAACAAATGTTATACTGATCCCCTCTATCCAAGTGAATGGTATTTCCCTGTAAGTGGCATGACTGCATCATCATATTATGGGAAATATGATTAAATTCAAATGCATTTAATTTAGACGTAGCCTATTTGATGCAGTTGTGTCCACATACTGTGAATAAGAGAGCAGCGGCTCATTTCACACACAGGCTACCTCAAGTGCTGCATCAGCAAAACCACTGCACTTGTTTCTTCTGTCATTTCCATTATGCAACTAGGAAAAAGACATCAAACTGCAAATTAATCTGTCAAAGCCTGTGCCAAGGCAAAGCAGCCACTATTACTCTCATCTGCCACAGAGCAGTGCACAATATCCGATCAGTGTGTCAGGAATAAACAAGGGCTGTTCTTCACTGACCCCTTTTCTTTCATCTTCCCCTAGTTGTTGTGAAAATGACCCATACACATGAAAATACAACCACAATCACTTTAAATGCAAAATGCTGTTGAGTAAACCTATTTACATGCTTACATACTAAAACCTTTAGAAGTTAGATAGTAGGAATGGTAATGGTAATGGTAATATGAAGCTAGCAGTTAGAAATGCCAAAATAAATGTAATTAATTAATAATAAATTCTTCTGGAACATTTAGAGCTCATAAACAGTAAACGATTTTCAAAAATACAGCTGAGAATGTTATCATGGATGTGTTAAAAAGAGTGCTCAGTAAAAGGTTTTATCATAAGAGTTTATTTTATGATTTTAACCGACAGTATCAGCCAAAAACAAACATGTAAATTATATAGGTGTAAAACTCAGTTATAATAAAGAAGATCAATTCAAACACAGTTTTGCAGTATTTCTTGACTATATTATATGAGATGTAATGCAAGAGCAAGGGGAAAGAATTAAGCCGGGTTAAGGAGGTCAGGGTTCAGTGGTCGATTATGTGGAATGAGGGGCTTTAGTTTGAAATTGTGAGTCAGGCACGTCACTGACAGCCCAGGGGTCTACAGGAAGTCAGGGGGACTTATGTAGGAGTAATTAACTTCTCATGGTTCGGTAATTGAGAGTGAAGTGGGGAGGAGCTGCGATGTGCTCATAGTGCACTTGTCATTCCTTCATATCATGTCAGGGACACTGGGTCAGAGGAGCAGAGTGTGCTTGGCACATGCACCTGGTTTATATTGCCAGGCTGCTGGAGGTGGTCGTGGTTTTAGGAAGGCAGGGCAGGGCTGGGCAGGCAGAGAGACAAAAGAGAAATTTGCAAGAGGAGAGAGAAGCTTCACACCATTGGCTCCCTGCACAGGACGATCTCCAGCTCACTGCGGTACAGTTTCCCACCATCGGACAGGGCCATGATGCTTTGCTTGTAGCCAATCAGGTTCTTGGCATCCACCTCCTGCAAAAGTTGGAGAAGTCATACGCAATTAAACCATGAGTACATTTTAATAAAAGGTTCAGAAATATTAAGTCTCAACAGGAACCTTTACCAATAAACAAATCATCTAGAATAGGCTTCCAGAAAACATAATTATTGTGACAGGTATTCTGAAGTCAGGAGAAGCCCAATACTTCACAACTCACAGCTCTAAACAGAGTTCCATCTTCACTAACCTTGTTGTTTGTCTGGTATAGGTCTCGTAGCAGAGCCTCCAACTCTTGCTCATCAATGTAGCCATTTCCATCCTGTAACAAAGGAACCCATTAAACTGGTCTTGCATGAGGAGACATTTTTTTTTTTTTTATATTTAAAGTGAACTGTCATTAGCTAAACTTCATTCAATAAGTGGTCATTCACAAAAGATAATAAAAACCTCCCTATTCACAAACATAAAATATTTCATGTGGAGCCACTTGGCTAATTACGTAATAGATCATTGGTCTCCTGATAGTGGTTAGGGTCTGGGCCATAAAATAAGTTCAACTCATTGGACAGCTGGCACAAAAATGCCCTCATCTAAGCCCAATCTCCTGTTGACCGCTGTGTTCAGATGGTCGCCAGTTTTGTTTCACAACCCTCACTTGTCCCAGATCTCGGAAATAAAGTGAAGATCTATTTGTATTCCTTTTTGAGGATGAAACGAGTCTGTGCACAGTTTGGCTCATATTGTCCCTGCCTCCTGATAGCAAATCTGCCCAAATTCCTGCACCATGTTGTAGTCAAGCCATTTTCAAGGCTGTACACACAGTTTGCCCTCTGGTCCTGTGAGCCTTGTACTGTACATTTTTAGCCTTGAACAAAATGACAACTTTAGAGCTCAACTCGTCGTTACAGACACATACACGCCCCATTCTATTAGCAATGAATACAAAATAAATACAATAGGCCTGCGTCATAAAACAAATATATCATTTTCAGAAAGAGGATAGTATCAAGTGTTGAAACTGAGACACGTTACTATTTCCTGGAATATGAAACATCACTTTGAATGTAAAGACATACGGAATACATTTGGGTCTGATAACCAAAGTGTGTTTCCTATCAGATGAATTTTGATTTCAGTTTCATAAATGTTATGACTGTTCCAAACTCAGTCCTCTTTACTTCAGTTGTGCTATCTAACCTGAACTTTAATGTGCTTTTCACAGCTAACTGCATTCTTGATGTCTGTAAGGAGGAAGGAGCATTGACTAAATGTTGTCCCTTTTTTATATTTGACATTTCACCATTTTTCTCATTTTCAAGTGAGTGAAAAGAGCAAAAAGACATTTTAGCAGGTGCAAGTAGTGCATTTCTGTCCTCGTGTCCCTCTCAAGTCGTACTAAACCATAATGAGGAGGAAAAAACTGCCATTTAATGAATGGCTTCTAACTACAGTGTTTATAAAGGGACAGGTGTGCCAGCTCCATTTCACATAATTTCCATAGAGCGCCTAAACAAAACAGGGGATTTGTATATTCATTACTTAGAGTCACTAAAACAACCATAGGCTACCTCCAGAGTTTCTTACTCTGTGTAATCTTATCACTTGTTCTTGATTCCAAGTAATGACGATACTAAACTAAGCTTTTGTGAACAAGAAGGTGACGTGCATTAGAACTGTAAGAGGTATTACACTCGGATTATGTTATTGTTTTGATTATGCAGAAAGAGATTTGGGACTTATCCTCCAAATCGTGCAGATTGTACTGGACGTGGTATGTTTCATTTGTTTGCGTAAGATGGAGGACCTACCTTGTCATAAAAGTTGAAAATGGCATTGAATTGCTCCGCAGTCAATTTCACACCCTGTAAGATTGAAGTAGAATTTATTTACCACACGTTATCCTATTTGAACATTGCAGTTGGACTCTGCAGAGGGAGTTTTACCTGGAATTTGAGCAAGAAATTTTCCTGAACTGGAAGCAGCCTGAGGGAGAGAAGCAGAGCCGTGTAGCATCAGTGGACATGAAAGGACCTCAAAATTCACTGAGGCATTTAAAAAGAACAGACGGGATTGCGTTACCTCGCCATCTCTGACAGGCCCAGCTTCCCATCTCCATTCAGATCAAACATCCTCAGCTACAATCGGTCGAGAAGGAAGAGAGGAACAGAATGTGAATGAACAACTTTAGCCGGACGGTTTCAATTAATAAGGTATATAGCTTTATTAGAGAGCTATAGTTACATCTAGCGCTTTGGGTGTGTACGATTATTAAACTACACCAGCGGTATTAAAACTACACCAATCATAATATACACTTTCATACCATACAGATTCACAACTCGCTTTGTATCAGCTAAAACCCTTCAGTCAAATTCTGTTTTAAAAAGTAGGTTGCACATCTGTATGTCGCCCATCTGTATTACTAGCACATAAAACCCTCACAGTGTAAATCAAGCGAATCTTAACGAATTCATTTTTGCTCTGGCTAGTTCTTCTCAGACTGCAGGAGTTAGCCGCAGTTGTGACCACATCTGGGTAGTGAACAGTGAAGAACATGTGGGGTCAGCTCTGACCGAGACACCAACACTGGGGAAATGTCTTTATATTCTTACTACGTGTTTGACTGCAGTCTGATACTTACAATAGTCTGTGTGTACTCCTGAAGCTTCTGGTCGTCATAGTGTCTGTTGGCCTTCTGCAGCAGGTCTGACAGGAAGCCCTGGGGAGAGACAGCGCTCAAGTGAGAGACAAATGGGGACAAGAGCCTTTTGCAGTCTTTGTTCTTACGTGTTGCCAAAAGCACATTTTGTCATTTTCACAAGCCATCCTGCTGGACTTAATCTCCTAATTTTCGGGAAGATTCCAGTTGAAGCATAACATTACATAACATTAGAGAAAAGAGAGAGCATTTAGAGCTTTGTATGTTCATGCTCATTATAGGAAAACAAATAAATTAGGTCTGCCAACAACAGATTGTTTCTACACCAGTCTTGTTCTTCATTTGATAATATTATGAAACTACAACATAACGATGCACTTGTCTTTGGCATTTATTGATTATATTGAATAGGTGATGTAGGTCCAGCAGCATAAAGTATCTAGTTATTGTGCTCACATCTGATTCAATGGTTCAAGTTGTGTTGGGACAGGCATCTAATTTAAAAGACAAATGTATGACACACTTAGAACAGATTGTTTGTTCTAGTACGTTCAGTGAGGGAAAAGTCAAATGGAGGGAGAACAATGCAGATTGGTGGTGTTCTCATTGGATTACGTAATATTATTGTAGTAATATTACATTGCAGTGTTAGACATTTGAATGGGGTAATTTGCTCAAATCTGAAATCCAACCTTTACCCTTGATTGCCCGCCCCCCTGGAGTCCCATATCCTAATGACATCTCTGAGCCAGTCATGGTGTGCCGCGTCTGCTGCCCGTCGCCTCAGTTGCAACTTTCCAGAACTCTGCCAAAGCCACACCTGAGTTTTGCTTCCCCGCAGCTCTTCAAGCGGAAAGCGATGTGGTCCCATAACAACCTGAGCGTCCTAATAGGAGCATGAGGCATAATGACGGGGGCCTTTAACAGAGCGGGCAGCAGTTCTCACAAAATGAGAAGCAGAGGACATTTGTGCACTTTTCAATGCTTCGAGGATCAGCCCTAGTTCAAAGGCTGGATTTGTAAGTTGATATTTATTAAAGCTCTGACATGAATCTAATTTTCAGACATTTCTGATTGTCTATGATCAGGTTGATGCTTTTGAATTGAGCGGTCTTCTGCCAGATGTTTGGAGCAGAATTCAGACTTAGGAGAAAGAAGGTACCATTTTGTTTTTAATGAGACAAAAGAAAATTGAAAATAGTGATCAGTCCATGCATTTTCAATATAATTTTCTCCACCAGCTCTATTGTAGTACGGCAGAATGGAATTACATTTGTAGTAAAAACTGACTGGTTTTACTTTCTAAATTGACAAATTCTATGTCCATTACAATGCATTTACATTTAAGTCTATTGAAATTTTAACACCAAACAAGTTTCATAGATTATTTTGTAACTTGTTTAATCTTCTTTCCATTTTGTCTGTTTTGAGGGGAATGTTATTGTTTATGTCACGGTTAAAGTGCAAATGACAAATTTTAGACTACACATATTTCACCAAAATGTAGTTAACATGATTATATTTCAGATTTTACTAAGCATTTTTCCTAGTTGTCTCCAGTTTGACATGTGTATAATGTTAAGATAAAGTTTATAATGTTACTTCCTGGTTGGACATGAGCGGCAAATAGGACATAGGTCGAGATTATTCCACCATCGTTACCTAGAAACCATATTGTAAACAAGGGCCAAAATCCATATGAACTACACAACAGTTATAAAAATAAATATTACCTGATAACATCTCAATTTTGTTGAATGATTGTTTAAACTGTCAGAAGATTGTGCCAGTTGCATATAAACTGTCAATGGAACTAACTGAAACTTCACAGATATAAAACTATGATAAATATTTACCACATGTTCTGTAACACCAAATTAAGTCATAATTAGAAAAACAGGAAAACGTGTCGTGTAGACTTTAAATGCAGTACTCAAATATAACATGTTCTTTTTAATTTTATTGATACAGAACTTAACAAGTGGAAGATGATTGACAAGATGTAATATACTGAAATCATTTAAAAGGTGAAATGAACAAAACAATGAACAGTTACACACGAACAATGTTAATTACAATGAAGAAAATTGCATGTCACAAAATGAAACAGGCTACATAAAGCAAAGTGATTAAAACGAGTTACATTCATGGGTTGTCTTGCTGTTATTTTGTAATGTGAAGGAAGGAAAGAAAGAACAAATAAAATGGGTTTAAGTTAGCAGCAAACAAATCTCAACATTGAACCATTATTTAGTATGCATTTCAAAAATCAAATGGAATTATTACTACCAATCATATCCTTACCTTCAACTCATTTGCCTCGATGTACCCACTGCGATCTGTATCATACCGCCTCCATGCCTGCAAAAGAAAAACCAGGAAAGAAAAGGTTAAAGCTAGTGCACTTTGTCTTGCTTGACCACAGTGACCAGGTCGACCACTGCAATCATCCTGGTCTGGTCTGCACGCACCAAAGAAAACCATTTAATGAATGTTTTAATCTCGCAGCTGTCTCTGTCCAAAGAACGGCTCCTTATCAAAGATGGATGCCCCCACTACCCCAACCCCCTCCGCCAATCCTTCTGTAGAGAGTTGCTAGGTTGTTATTCATTATATATGACGCTGAAAATAGACGCTTCCTCATTCTAACCCTTTCAAAAAACCTTTTCTATCCAACATGTCACCGCTAACCCAACCGACGCTTGAAACAAAGGCCGATTAATCTACGTTATCAAACTCTCTGTCTTTTAACAGCTCATCACAATTTAATCTAACCACAGCTATGTTTCTGCTTACTCCGAATTGCCCTTTCTTTTATCACTCCCCACTTTCCCAGTATCTCTCTCTTTTTCTCTCTCCCGGCTTCATCCTTACACTACAGTGACAGCCACAGCCACAGCCCAGGGCGTAATTGGTTTCTAATTGTCACCGTTAGACTGTTGGAGCTCATCTAACATGAAATCTGCCATTTTTCTTATCTTCTCGAGGTATTTAGTGGAATAAATGACTCCCTCCCAGCTTGTAGCTTTCATCGCCTGCTATAGCCTTTCTGCTCTGGGCTTTTTCTTACTCCTAGTCAGCCATTCATTATTAAAGGCCTGTGCTAAAGTTAGTTACAACCTCATTCAACATTTTCATCTGGATACGCTGTTGTGAGAGAACAGCAGATGTGTGATATTATTGTTACTGTCACTCCACTGCTTGTTGTGTTTGTGTTGCCAAGAAAGCCCCGTGATAAATTGACTTATATTGGCATTCTTTTCTTTTGCTCATTTCTCATACTGTTCTAAGGTTCTTGACACACAAATGTTTGCCTTTTGCAGCAACTTGTCATGCTGTGATACTTGAATCAGCTACAACTTGATGCCACAGTATGTCGTTGGCTTTTAGGGCATTACAGCACAGGTATACAATTAAAATTCTATCATAATGTTTTGACAGCATGTTGTCTAAAATGATGTTTCAGAAAGCGGTGTCCAGGGAAGTTTACCTCTTTGATGCGCTAGATTTTTCTGCTGTAGCTTTCGACAGTAGAAGCAGGCGCAGGTGGAGTTTGGATTTCTTATCTTGAGTGTTCTTGATGTGACAGACAATTCAGAGTTCTACAAACTGCATTGATATTACTTTACGCTCTGTTTGGAATACTTTGATTTGGAGAGAAACTTTTACGTTTTAAGTTAAGTTTCGCTGCAGCGTAGTGGAGAAACAGATGGACTGGCAAACTAGTTCTGATTTTGTTGTTGAGTTGTTTAGTTATTAATCCGTATTTACACTATCTTGTGTCTCAAAGATTTGATCAAACCAAACATTTATTAGGCAGCTTAAGGACAATCAGTTTTACTCTGTCATCATTGCTGTCTTACCGCCATGAACTCGGCACTGGAGCTGACAAACTGTCTGAAGCAGAGCAGGAAGTTCTCTTCAGTGGGCAGAATCTGGGCCAGCTGTGGAGACAAGTGACAGGCAAATGGGAGCGGTGAGAACACACAAGATGGCGGTGATGGAGAAATAAGGAGTGGCAGAGCTTTTTGTCTTTAGCGCCTCGAGTAGCCAACTTATGCATGAATGTTACAGTAACCTCAGCAAAGTCACCACTTTTATTACATTGAATGCAATTTTAGGTTGTGATAAATTAATGTCTTTGAAGATCTCTGACAAAAAAAAGTAAAAAAAATGATGGGAGGAAGTTGACTCTGACTCAAAAATGACTCTGGAAATGTCAGTTTTACCATTTGTCAGTGCTTTGATTTTTCTCTCCTTACACAATGTAAAGCTAGAAAAAGTTTAAGGAAATCATTGATCTCGAATTGTAAGATGGACCCAAATAATATAACACCAGTAAAAATAATTGTATTAAAAATGTGTGAAAATAAGCACTTAAATATAAATATAACAGCGATACTGACCTCAGACATCTCGATGCGTCCATCTTTGTTCTTGTCAAATTTCTGCATGAACTCCTTCATCTTTTCTCTGAAGGTGGGGTTTGTTGGGTCCTGAAATAAAAATCAAGTTTGAGATCTCATCTTCTATTTTATCCTCTAACCCAGGGGTGTCCGGCCCCCCAGACGTTTTAATCCGGTCCGCCGAACATAGCCCTTACGCTTAGTGCGTCCCAAGCGTAGGACTTTTTCTTTCTTTATTCTATTTTGATCACTATCTTATAAAAGGGAACTCTCAAGCTGCTTGCCGTGCTAATGCTGTACATAAAAATAAAGTTATAACCCGCTTATTTCCAGTCAAATCACTCATTCTGGGAAGCATCAGTGTCAGTTTGTACTCCAAGGACTTTTGTTTGGACATTTTTGCTTTATTACAAGTCCCTAAAACAATTTTTTGTGTGAATTTAACTTCAGCTTAAGAGAATTGTCAAAACCCAAAAGTGTCCATATAGAGCTATTACTACATTGTCATTGTGCGGTTTACACCTGCTAATGGCAAACAATGCAGTTTAATGTGCAGTGTCCAGTGCAATAGTCTATCTATTTGTGCCAAAACCAAGCAAATGTTGCCAAACCAGCTTTCATAATCCATTACGATTTGGCTTTTGTAGTGACACAATACTGTTATGCCTATTTCCCGCAAATAAGCTTTTTTGTGCACAAATATGTTCAAAACGTTGTTTCACATTTTACAATCCAGGGCTTACCACTCCTGCTCCTCTTCGTGCAATCTCCAGCTCCCTGAAGAAGTTCTCCAGTTCCTTGCCTTCCATGTAGCCATTACCTAGAACACACAGAGCCACCTTCAGTACACTGTTGCCTTTGCTTAATGCAGCTGACACGCATAAAACTCATGTGGTCACGATGTTACACTCGCATTGAAACTTGACTTTGTATTGATCTAAACAAGAGCCTTTTACCAGTAACTTCCTCCCCCTGCTTTTATAGATTAGAACCTGTGCATTGGAAACTGTTGGAAACTAAATATTCACATTACACAATGTGGAATATTTGAACATATTCAGTCAAATAATAACCCATGAACACAATTACACAAGTGCAATATTTCATTGCTTCTTGGTTGGAGTCTCTTTTCATGCCAAATTAATTCATGACCATCAACTATGTTATAATAAGACTGCAGTGCAAGTTATCCCATCTGTGTGTACACTTACAGAACTCCATTTGTGTAATCCATGGGTTTTTATCACTGTTTTTGCATTTTGGGCTCATACTAAATAAATTCAAATTCTCTGGACAGCTTCAATTCTTCTCTATAGCTTTGTTTGCCCTTGCACACACTTCCTGTGGCGCCTTAATGTTCACTGCGGTGATCCACTGCCCTGACATTGCTTATTCAGGGGACAAATGAGAGAGCCTGCTTTACACAGGTAGTTTGTGAAGCTGTGCCAATATCCCATCAGCCAGCACAACTCATCGGGCTGGACAGATGGCTCCAAACGATGTGAATACTGCTTCAATAAAACCCTGGAAGGCAGAACTGGCTCATTAAACACCAACAAAGATTATCATGCCATCCCACTTCCTCAACTAGCACGCTGTCTTTCCTTGTCATCTCTGTCCCTCTGCTCATTCCTCACTCTCTCTATCAGCTGCTTTGTTCTATCTATGGAACATTTGTGTGTGAAGTGAGTGTAAGTGGTGCTGGGTGAGGGACAGTGCATCAAGCCCCGCTCTCTCCTGTGGGCCTTATTGACATTTAGCGCTCCACAGAGAAATGGTCAGCTTGATAATTAAACGGAGTGAGATGTGACTAACTACAAGGCAAATGGCATAAAATGACAATAAAAATAGTGTTGCAAATGCTCTGGTGCTATGATTTGCTCAATGGATGTGCCATGGATGCAGCTTTCCATTATGTCTGTGCAGTGAGGAGCATCTGGGCTTTGATCTGAGGCAGATGTTGAAGTTAATATGTTTATCCAGAGTCTTAATTTAAAAGCAAGAGGCTTAGGCATTATGCTGTTATTATATATATTCATTATAACTGCATTATTAAGTGGAACATCAAACGGACTAATTTGAATGCTCTAAACTATAAGCGGCCTATTGACATTTTGTCAAGCATATAAGTCCTGTTTGGTTGAAAGTCTGTCAAAAAGGTACTTTTTCAAATTAGGTTTCAATGTGATTTATTTCAAATGTCTTCTTCCTTGCCACCAGCCGTTTGTCCAAAGGTATCCATTTATTATGTCCAAGGCAGGAGTTTTGGATGCCAATTCTAAAAACAGTTTGATTCTGAAATATTGGCTATGGAGAAGATATCTGCTGAAAGGAAGCTAATACAGACCTTGTTACAAGAGCAACTTTCACTATTTGTTAAAGTAGCAGGATCTGTTTACACGGCAATACAAGTTGCCAAAATGAAAAGAAATTTAAGGTGATTCTCGCCTCCGAGAATCAGATCACAAGGGGATTTAGGTTTATTTAAGTTTAAGAACTGTGTAGTATTCAAATGAAAATATAACGTTGTATGAGTCATTGCTGTAACAAAGACCATTTGCTTTTAGTCCCATTGCAACACAGCACTTAAGGCAATGAACAGAGGCACGCAGGGCTCAAAAAACACTTTTGGTCACCGTGCATTTTAGGACTCTGCATCAAACATCCTTTGAGACGCGTCCAATGCAAAGATTCAAGCTCAGAACATTGACTGGTAAGTTTTGCAAAGTGTTTCAAGACCATTTGCATTTGCCTTTCAAAGCAGACTATTCAAATTATTCTGATGTAAAGGCACACAAGCTTGGGACACTGATTTCCATCTGGAGCCAGGTCATACTGACAACAAATGTGCAATAATAACCCAAAGAGATGATGTTATATCTTCTTATTTTGATTGGGAGGTACAAAGCGCATGCTGACGGAACAGAAGAGAGATGAGAGGGACACAATGTGCAGGGAGCTGTGAAACATGCAATCCAGATGAGATGTGATTCAAAGCCAACCACTTTGGGAATACAGAGTTCCATTCGATGGGGGTGCAATACCTCATGTGTATTTTTACTCACAACTCAACTTGTTTATTCGATTTCAACCTATAACCATTTTCTCTATGACTCCTTTAGCAAGAACACTCCCAGTAATGAACACTGGGAGCACAAGCCAAATCTCCAGCCAAATCTGGTCATTAGATTTGATTTGCAAAGTGACTCTGCACACAATATGTAAAAAGTATTTATGTAAAACACCGCTTCGGCCCCACAAGACAGAAGGATCTACAGTAAAAAACAACAACATCTTGTGTGCACATTATTCTTGGAAACAACTCTTCCCCCCTCATCATCCCGGCTTGATTTCTCTATGGAATAGATTCAGCATCAGAAAACACACAAGCTAGAATTCCCAGAAGGCATGTTGTGCAAATAGGTGGAGCATATACTCTGCATATTGACAGGTGCGGCACAATACACACACTTACAAAAGTCTACTACATTACAACTTGCAGAACTAAAAGGTGAATTGAGCCCGCAATTTGCTAAATCATTATGATTGCTTCTGTAAATTACAAAATGAGATTGTAATTAGCTTTAGATGACCTTTTCACTTTGAAGTTTCCTAATTATCTCATTATATCCCTAAAGATAGTATCTAAACTTTCAATTTTCTTGAACTGTTCCAATACAAGACAAAAAAAAAAGATTGACTAACATTTGCCCCCCCCCATGTGTTGTGTAGTCCTGTCTGTATTGTATTAATTGAATTGAATTTATTTTATTTTATTTTTTATTGTTTATAGGCAATGCTTTATTGTATTGATGTATCTATTATTTATTGTTGTCTTAATTTTGCCGTGCATTTTAGAACCTGTCATGTGTCTAAAATGTGCAATATGATGAAAGTGGATTGAAAAATCACCGGTCTAAGGCATCTGTATAGTCTAAGTTAGAACTGAAATAAAATAAGAAAGAAAAAAAGAAAACAATTGGAAGTTGATCTATCCAATTTATGCTCTTTTTACTTTTTAATGTGATACAGTCAGTTAAGTATTTGCAAAAATTGCCTTTTTCTACACAGAAGTATATTCCACAAGCCTGTGCCCTGTTGTGAGAGGGGTATGACAGGCTGCAGATGCTGAAAGCTGCTTTGATTGCAAACGAATATCGATAGATGCTGCAGTCACTCACTGCGTAACAGCCACTGATGAGACTGTATGCTCAACCCAGGACACATACTAATCAAATCTCTAATTGATTTGTAAAATAACACCATTTTAATCAATACCCTTCTCCTCCTATGTGAATATGAACGTGATTTGCCCAGTGTGTAAAGGGCAATGTTTTTTCACAAATGATCTGCTGCGACTGAACTGAAATATAATGGTCCAGCTTAATCCCAAAGCTGAATGCACCAGCACAAACAACACACTGAGAAAGAGCTGCATGTCACTCAAAGAGAAATATAAAAGTTCAAAACGCGCTAATGCACACGCTGTAGAGTGGTCCCCATCAAATATTCATTTTAGAAACGTCCGACTTTGTATGGGATTTGAACGAGAATAATTCATCTTGAGCTCACCACATAAAAACAACATAAGACACAAATAGAAAGCAGTAGTACAAGAGATAAAACATCAGTTCATTTCGGTGGCTCACGTGTGCTTATTAAAGAAATAGGGCTTTCACGCACGTTTTTTCCTTTTTCAAACCTTTTCGAAGACGCTTTTGCAAAATATGATCAGTATACAAAATAATAAATCCAATAATGATGACAAACGCCTTTATCTTGGCTACAATATTATTCCATATTTTTATATACGTTATCCTAGTTTAACACATTCGTTTGCCTTATTTGCATCTTGTTTCTAGACGATTAATGCCAATGTAAAATATAAGTGTATAATAGCCAAATGGCAAAAAAAAAAAGTCCTTCAGAATCAAGAAGTGAAACTTTTCTTGCTGAATTGTCACTCTTACCGTCGGCGTCGAAGTGCTTCCAGATGTCGAGGAACTGGGACGCAGTGACCTCGGCCAGGTGCAGATGAGGAGGCTGCTGTGCTTTATTTGCCATGATGCTGCCGGAAGGATGCTGTGGGTCACACAACGCGAAATCCCAACTTTTAGCGGAGTCTCACTGCGCTCTACACACTGCCCTTAACACACTGTGGCACCGGCGCGCTCCACGGCGCCTTTTAAACCCGCGCGCACGAGCCGTAATGCGGCTGCGCTGCCACTGGAGGCGCTTTGCCTCCGAGGAGTGCCGTCTGAGTCAGCGTCCCGGACAAGTATGTGTGCGTGATGTGCTGGTGTGATGGGACGTCTTGGCCACTGCAGTGGACCCTGGGAGTGGGTGCAGTTCTTTTATTGTTACATCATCAGTGCTGCATCTTGGAGTGGGGATTCAGCACATGCAGTGACTGAGGATCATCATTATCATCACATTTGTAGAAAAGCACAGTGGTTTGTCGTAGACCAAGAATTTGCAGAGGCACTGTAGATTCTGACCTTAGGTTTTTCGTGCATAAGGATCCAAAGTGCAGATGTTCTCTTATTGCCTCACTGTTCAGAGGGACATTTTTAGGTGTTTTGAATACAGGTTAGCGACATGGTTTGTCAGAGCTAATTACAGACTATAGGCTATTTGAACGTCAGCATTACCTTATCATAAGGGTTAGACTAGTACATGTCTGCACATGTAAGCCAACCGCTTAATGAATGCACACTGATTACATTTCCCACAAGAACCCTAGCGGCGATGATCCCATCCAATGAATGTCATTTCTGAAAAAAACACACCTTTTTTCTCAAACTCATGCCTGAAATGATACATTGCATAATGATAACTGTAATGAACAGAGAGGCAAGTGTCACTAACTGGGCCACCACACTAAAAGTTGTGTCTGAGCCTTTGAATTTGCCATTGATTATAACATATATATTTGGAACTCAAGCACAATGGATTCAGCAGTGGACTATTGTGTATTTTTTTGGTATTGTCTAAACAATGAAATCCAATTATATATTTTTCTTGTTGTATCCGTATTGGTGTGATTTCTGTGTATTGTGACGTCATGTGTCTACTACAATTTCAAGCTGCTAGAAAAACTGAGCAGGTGTTTTACTATTATTTTAAAAAATGAGAAAGGAACCTCCTCTCACAGCACCTGTTTTATTGATGTGGTGTTTATTAAACTTGTGCTTCCTGTTTAGTTATCCATCTTCAAAGGGACTTTATTCATATCCTTCAGGCATACATTTTGTGCCAGCAGTAGGTTTCCATTACCTCAATGTGAGGAGATTGCTGTCTCAGCAAGATGGTATACCAAACAGAGCTTGTGCGACAATAAACAGTAGTAAAGCGTGGGCACTAGGGTGTGTTCGTCTCCCCGGTGAAGTGCAGTGTGTCAGGCTGAGAGGACTGTGACTCTGCTCCTCTGAGACCAGGGCATCCAGGACAAATACAAGTCAGCCATCTGAGTCATGCTCTGAGAACCACTTCTCAGTTGACACTGTGGCATGATGGGAGAGGGCACCGACTGTCAGAGGAAAACAACCACCTACAGTATGTTCAGAACAACTGCATCTCAGTCTAATTATATCCACCTAACTTTGGTGGCTACTACAATAGAGCTAGAGCATCTATTGGACCACACAGCAACAGCTCTTATTCATATTCATCTTAATGTGCTGTTGAACTTATCTGTCACATTTGCACAGAGTTGGAGCAGTAATTTCACAGATTTACCCTCCATGGCGCTCATTGGCGCTGTAAGAGTGCTGACACACTGCTGGCAGCTCTCTCCCTTTGGAAACAGCGTGTGAAAGTCAGCAGAGATGTTCCCATCCAAACCCTTCTCTTTGTACTTGTAACAGTCACATTCGCTAAATGGCAAACCGCACCACCAAGCACTACATGACAGTACATGATATTAGTTCTGTCTTTTCTTTGTGCTGATCCAAAGAGTGTCCCACTAGTGATGTTGTTTAGGAATGTGCTCTCAGCAGACCTACTCCATTTCCTCAGCTTCCCTTTTCACCCTGTAATAATCAATAGTGGGCTCTGGGCTCTACTGGCTCACTGACAATAGATTCAACATTGCATTAGAGATAAGGCTTGTCGCCAACCTGCAGTGACTGCAGAGTCAAACACACTTCACTCTCCCACTCACTTTAGTCTTATCTTCATCCCTGTCTGTCCTGCATCATTACAATTTGATGTCTCTTTAGCCGTCAGGTTGTGTGTAAAATTCCGTATGTGATAGTAACAGATAAGATTTATTTGTCCCACAATGGGGAAATTCCATTGTTGGAACACAGCTTGGACAGATTAGGGACAGAAGTATAATAAAAACAGATAACTAATCTTAATGATAACATTAATAATAATAGCGCTCTTGTTTACAGCTGTTATATGGACAGAAACAATTGCATCATCCCTGCAATCGTTCGCACATAATGTCACAGTATTGCACATGATTAAGTTAACCTGGACAAGTACATAAACAGAGGTGCTTTGTTACTTTTACCCAGTTGTATTAACAGGAGGACATTGCAAAATAAATTGTATTTCTCTATTTTCTAGCATCAAAATAACAGTACTCTAGTTGACAAAAGATATATGTAGGGTAACATACTAGTACAAGTACTGTAAGGTTATGAATGTCCACCCACTTGTATAGGGGGCGGGGCATTCAGGTTTGATATTGATTAAAGAATTGCTCAAGAATTCAAATATGACACAATGCCTAAGTGTGGGTAAGTTTGAATCGTATTTTTAAGAGAAGAATGGGGCACCAGCCGGATAATCGGCAATTTAACAACTCTAAAATCAGATATCTAGATTAATTAATTAATTAGAAATTAATTTGCTCGTTGATCTAAAGGTTTGAGAACGTAACCGTGACATTGACCCCATTTCTGGAAATGAAGGAACACTTAACCAAATGTGGGTTATGAAGATTTAATGACCAAAGAATTAAACAGATAGATATGAATCAGGAATATGCAAATGAGTCGATAACAGATGGAAAACACTAGACATGATGGTTCTAGATCTATCTAGGTGTGTGCAAGAGTTAACTCTAAGATGAAATTCAGCCTGTGAGGTGCATTCATACGAACGGTACCAGAAGCTGTGATCCTGAGGAGACGGGCCTGCGTGGGGTCCAAGGGCCTGCTTGGGGTCCAAGGGCCTGCTTGGGCTCCAAGGGCCTGCGTGGGGTCCAAGGGCCTGCTTGGGCTCCAAGGGCCTGCGTGGGGTCCAAGGGCCTGCTCTGGAGTTCGGCTCTGACGTTGTCTGGCCAAAGAAGGACTCGATCGGTTCTGCGATCTGCGTTCTCCTTGGCTCTGAGGCGTTCTCCTTGGCTCTGAGGCGTTCCCGAATGAAAAGGCCGTCGTGCTGCTCCACAGATGTGGCTGGTCTAAAAGGCTGTGGACTTGAAAAAGTTGCAAAAGGTCCTTGCTTGATTTTGCGTGATGCAGCATCAATCACGTTTTTAAAAACGGGCACAGGTTTCTTAGTTCCAGGAGGGAAAATTAGCTTCTCTTGGAAAAGTCTTTGTCCCGTAGCGTAGCATCGCTCACGCTAACTAGGCCCGAGGCCTGCTCCCAAGGCCTCATGGACCTTGCTGGTGGGACCCTGGATGGAGGGTCGAGCTTCGAAAGAAACTCGGATGGAACTCGCTCTGGAGCTCGGATGGTACTCATCTGCAACTCTCTGCTCTTTCCTTTTGTCTTTCCCCGCGGGGGTTTTGGCGCCGTGGCTTCAGCCAATCAGCGTGCACGCTGGGGTCAGAGCTGATAAGGCGACGAGAT
Source organism: Eucyclogobius newberryi (assembly GCF_026437365.1). Classification (NCBI taxonomy): domain Eukaryota; kingdom Metazoa; phylum Chordata; class Actinopteri; order Gobiiformes; family Gobiidae; genus Eucyclogobius; species Eucyclogobius newberryi. The sequence continues at coordinate 21,503,476 of NW_027316389.1, forward strand.
CTGGCTTTAGGCCACAAGAGTTACACAAAAGGTAAAATTGTCCACAAAACAAGTTATGAAACAGTTAAAATGACATGTTAAACACGGTATCACAATATGTACATGTAAAGTCATCTGGTGGACACATTTTTGCAATCTGATGATTGTCTGTTAAAACCACTAAAACCGCATAGTCTTTCAGCGTTTTAGCGTTTGTCTTGGAGAGATCGTTACTCTCTGTAATCCAAAAGGAGTAATTTGATGAAAAGTTATTTTCAAAGTTCAGAGCGTCTCTGTTGTCACTATTACATCCTCTCTTTCTTTTGAGGGGTGTAAAACTCCACACGGGCAGTAGATAACACCTAGCCCGCATTCCTGTCACCATGGCAACAGGGGTAGGACATCTGCATATCCTACATTTATGTCGACAATATTACATGACAAATGAACTTTTTCTTATTTTTTTGGTCCATCCTTTAAAAATACCAGATTTTATGCATCATTTGATATTTAATATACATGAAAAAGATCAGATATTGTATCCAGCAGCACTCTCACAATCAGGTACTTGAGTAGCATTCTAGCACTTTTATATTACATATTGTTCTGTACCAAAACTTACTATTCTTTGTGATGGGTTTCAGAATCTATAATTTGATGATGCTATATATAATAGAACATTTCACAAATGTTGAACCTGATCATTTCTTAGTGACTGGGACTTAAACTTGCTTTGTTCGTCTCTTCTTTTAACCCCCATGTTTATCTTCTTTAGTCCCCAAAAGAACCACATCTTATCGATTTATCAATATTTATATATATTGACTTTTTATTCATCATCAGTTTCAACCATTTGCAACAAACTATATTCACATAATCACATTTCTGAACTCTGCTGCTATTCTTAGTAATATCTGAATAAAACAAAGCCTCTATTCCCCTATGTCAAGGCTGAACTTGCTACCCGACACGGTAATGCAATTTGTTTCATATGAAAGTGTATTCCAATACATCAACCTTTTGTGGGAATATTAGTTGTGATGTTATGTTTTATTTATTTAGCATTTTCTGCATCCACTATAGTTGAAGAGTCTGTTTAAGTAATATAGAAGTAAGAACATATTTATGGTTTATCTTACAATACTTTGCTGTGCCTACACGTATTATTCCTCCACTGACAGATTTTAACCATACATTTCCTACATCTACACACATATTCAGATGTTTTGTCAGGTTTGGTAAATATGCTGTTTGAGCTAATAGGTGTATATACTGCTGCCGTTGTTGCTTGAGCCTCTTCATTTGTATGAATATTTTAGCTCCACAGTGGGTCGCGCGTAGATGAATTATGTAACGCAGAGAAGCCGGGAACAGAAGAACCATTTCCACTTCATCTCAATCTCGTGGTGAAATCTCTCTTTTTTCATTATGTTAGGATAATAAACTACTCCTCACCTTGACACATCCATATTGATTGAAGTTTGGCATAGGCCTCCAGGGTGTATAGTTGAAGCTCACATATTTCACAGTTGCTCTAATTTGTGACTAAAAAAAATCCTGCACCGAAAATTTCATCAGCATTATTTTATTGGCAGCAGTGTTTGATGTCAATTCATACACAGATTGCATAGAGCAAATCAGTCATTCACTGTAGTAACTTCATCCTGAATATAAAAACAGAAGAGGTGTATGTAGTAGGTGAAGTAGTTCTGTCAGTCGGTAAATGTAAAATGACAACTCCTTTATTGCATAGTACCTTCCAAGCAAAAAACAATCAAATATTATTCAGTACTAAGAAATTGTTGCCTGTGAACCCCAAGACGACTCACTTTTACAAAACTTTACAACGATGTGCCTTGTCCAGCGAAAGAAATAGTCATGTCAAAGATTGTTTTAAGTTGTTTTACGTGTGAGAAAGGCACCGCTGTAAGAGGGCACAAGCCACACCAGGTGCCAAGCCTGAATAAAGCTACAAGACAATCAGCTATGTTAGATGACAAATGTACAAAAATAACAATTCACAAACACATTCAACCAATTAGGAAATAGAGTGTGAACTGAATGTCTTTCTTTGACACACCCAAACCTACTGTACCAATGTGAAAAGACCACACTAACCTCTTGTGTAGAAAGTGCAAAACATATTGCAACCAGTTGAACAATAGGTGATGTTTAGGAGGTAGACTGCTGATTAAGGGTTTCCCTTTGCTTTGCAGTGCTAAAGCATAAGACATGGAAGGGGCCTTGGCAGAGGGCCCACATCAGCATCGAGGAGAGGGAAGAATGTACTGCATGTATAATAACCATTCCTGTCACATACAGCGCAGTGGTTGCTCAGTGTATGTGCAGCTTTGTTCAAACATCAGTCAGTCCCTGGTACAACCTCGATAATACAAAGAGCTTTGACTTAAGGCAGCTCTTCTGCACCATTTATGGAATACTATTGTGACAATATGACAGCTATACGACTCTGAGTTGCCCATACAGTTTGATCTTATTGGATTGTGAATTGTGCATCTTTTTACACTATAATAGTTTCATATATTTCATATAAATCTTTTACACTTCCTTCTAATAAAATAAATCTAAATCGATGTCAGAAATACAAGTCTTTAAATTTGCTCTTCTTTTTAACAAAATAGTTATATTTTATATTCTTAAAATGGGTTGAATTAAATTTAATAACAATCAAACCTTTCAACATTAAACATTTCCAATTTTACCTCAAGGGCCAACTATTTTAATACGTTTACCTTAAAGATACCAAAACCTTCATTACCCTGCTCTATGCAACATGGTATTCACATAACACTCTCTCTAATTTATCTGGAGATTTTTGTGTCTATGACTACATTGAGAGGAATCCACAGACAAGATCTTGAAGGAGCTTGGTCTGTTTCTGGGTGGTTCTCAGGACTTCCTCGTGGTTTGCTTTTTCTTCACTGTCGTAGTCGGTTATAACCTTGTTGGTTATAAGAGAAACTCCCAGGACACGCAGGCCACAGTGATGAGCCATCAACACCTCGGGGACTGTGCTCATGCCTAGGGACAAAACACAAACATTATTTACAATTCTGTTGTTTCTATTGTACTTTGGATTGGATAGGCCTAATTATTATATTATACTATTCGTTTTCATACTACATTACACTTTCTTATTTCCTATACAACTCTAATAACTACAATGCATATGGATGTATTTGATCTTAGTAATTGTTGAATATGTATTTGTTCATGACAGTAAACAGCACTGATTAAACACATGGCATTAAAACTATACTTACCAACAGCATCAGCCCCCAGCGTCTGCAAAAGTTTGCACTCTGCAATGGTCTCGAATGAGGGCCCTGCTACCATGCAGTAAACACCTTCTTGAAGGAAGTGGGTTACCCCCATGGCTTCAGCTGTAGATCTCAATTTGACCCTCAGCTCACGGTCATAAGCATCGGACATGCAGGGGAAACGCACTCCAAACCTAGGAGGAAGGAAGGAAACAAAATATAAACTCCAATGCAATTTTATGACCACTGATTATTTACCTTATAGCCTCAGTCAGGAGGATATTCAAATGTTTTGTTAATAATTTAAACTTAAATGTTCACGTAAGCCTGTGTAGAATAAGTGTAAAATCTGTAAATCACTCAAGAATTTTATGGGGTATTTGTGCAGCCACAGTAACTAACATATGGCATTATGTTCGTAGAAACATGTGACTGTGAGAAATATATTAGAAAGAAAACCACAACATCCAGAGCCAAAACTACAAACACGTTTATGTAGTTTTGGCTCTGAATGTTGAGGTTTTCTTTACCATCAACATTTGAATTCCAATATTATTTGAGAAACTAGGAATATACTTAATTACATTTATTTGAATAAAATATATAATTGAAAAGAAACCTTTCGTCATTTGGTCCACACAATGGGTTTTGTCCTGCAAAGCCCGGCATGTTAATGTGATCTTTAATGATCATAATATCGCCAACGCTGTAGCGGTCATTGAGTCCTCCTGCTGCATTTGTCACAATCAGGGTTTTCACTCCCAGCTGAGAGAAGACACGCACAGGATATGATACCTGGAAAAAAAAGTTTTTATAAGATCAAGATCACTGGAATAGAAGAATAATTTAATTATGCATTTTCAATTATTTGTTGTATTACAAATGTTTTCCGGTGCCATGGCTTTTAAAGGTCGATTTAAGATATAGTTTGATTCTACAACATTCAGAAATTATTTTCTGGATTTCACATTTACAACTTACGTAGGTACCTTTGGACAGAGACTTTTCTTCCTCACCTGTGCCTGGCTCTACAATTCTGTCCATTTAAGGACAGGCAACCCTGATGCCCGTTTTGCCTAAAGGAACTATGTGGGTAACTGTGTGTAGTCTTTGCGGCTGTCTGCTCTTGTTGTGGATGTTGTTGTTTCTCTGTCCCCTTGCAGAGCAGGTACCTGCTGTAAAACAATTTTAATTGTTTCAGGCCTGGTTGGTGTATTTTGATATTCTTCCCCATTCTTCATCAGAATGAAATTGAATAAACCAGTTAGTGTTACACACATGTTTCAGTGGGTAGATGGGATACATGAGTCGTATTTGTTTTTATATAATTATTATGATTTTGGTTTCTTGGCAAATGTTTTGTTTGATTTCAAAGAATACCTTGGTTTTATGATTAAATTAGTAAGCTGTTGATGTGAAAGCTGGAAGTAAATACAGTGTAAAAAGAGACAAAAGTCCAGACTCAGATTGACAGTGACACAGTGGCACAGTGCAACTGTTATCCAACTTAAGTTGGTTATTAACATGCATAAAATGACTTTTGAATCAGCAAGTATCAAAGTACAGAACAATCTAACATGTAACACAAAGCAGCTTTGAGAGCTCATATCCAGTGTGTCTGGGTTTATATCTTAGCAGAATAAAAACAAAAGAAGTCCATTCTTTCTTGTGTATGGAAATAATATTTTACACACAGTTTCCACAATGAGTTCCAGTCCCCACCTTGAATAAGTCATGATAGAATATCAGAATACTTGTTAATAGTGAATCTTACCATGTGTATGTTATAGCCCTCATATAGATGAAATCTGCCCTGCATGCACACACAATCATGGCCCACGAGTTTTCCAAAGACCAGCTTACCAGCATGACCTGCAACTGCACAGTGGAGAGAAAGCAATAAAATAAGAGTATATCACTTTATTTTTCATTGAGATTCAACTGTACACCTCTTGTTTATTGTTAATATAATGATGTATGTAAAAGAAAAAGAAAAGAAAAACTGAAAACACATTTGAGTAAAGGGAATACTATACCAGTGCTGGTAGGAAATCGAGGGATGTCTTCATATTTGAATGTAACACTTTCCTCCAGCCTGTCAGCCAAACCACCCAAACCTGAGCCACAGATGATGGCCACTACAGGGCGTATTGCAGTTTGATTCAACAACCACTCTGCTGTTTCTTTGTACTCTTCAAATCTATTGAAAGAAAACATCCTTATTATTTCAGAGTAATTCATGTAACACTGTCCAAACACGTCTCAAGAACGTGTCAAAACAAGAAACTTCTTGTTTTGACAGTTGTTTAAAAATGTCCCATAGCTCTATCCGCCAGACAATAATGGTTTAGCTGCCTGTTGACGGCCACTAAGTATAATATGCAACAATTTCAAATAAAAAACAACAACAACTAAGCAAACGCGTTGTAGCTGTTGTTACCACACATGACATGACATTTCTGTGGCAGCTGTCACTTCTAGTGGCTGCTTTTTTATTCCACAGGTGTCCATGGCGGCAAGACTACCATGTGACAGTATACTTAGAATTTAGGTGGAAAATTGCAAAATGCAGTAGCCAATGAATAACTGCAGTCTCAGTTGTAATAGATAATCTATCAAACCAGACAGGTTTAACAGGAAACTAAAGACACACAGAAACTAAAAGTGAACACATGCAAGACAGAATAATCCAAAGAACCTAAAATTAAATGAACTAAATAACAAAATATTGTAGTATTAAAGCTATACTATAAAAGGATGTGGGCCTGGATTATGAGTTATAAAAGGCACATTTTGACACAATAACAGGCTGAATAATTCCACGTTCCATAACTGATCTTTATGTAAGAGAATAGGATTTTCCTCTGTGAGAAGAGAGCGGCTGCAGCTCGGAGCTGTCCGTGGTCCTGCTGAGGACCAAAGCCCCCTTGACCCGAACATAAAGACAAGCCTGGCGAGCTTTGTGCCAGACAACACAGTGCAGCGCAGGCAGTTTAACTTACTGCTACAGCTTCGTGTCTATTGTGGAAGCTAACAGACTGGACTAGTTACATTCAACATTGAGCAGGTTATAACAGAGGGGTGATTAGTTTGGGAACAGATTGATAAGCTTAAGTGTAATGTCAAGCTAGCTAAACACGGGCAGGCTATCCGATTAATGCGCTAACATTTAGGTTTTGTCTGCCACGTAGGGTACATTTTAGACTATTTTAAAATAATGTCAAATAGTCGATACATTTCTAACAGCCTATTGGTGATATTATTGATATGTTTAGGCTACAGTGCAGCATTGACAACCATAATGATTATGTGTCCAAGTGCGCCTCACATCTCGCGTCATTCTCATCATCATCAGACGTACCTGCGGTGAGAGTGGGGCACTGCCATCTCGACACAAACGGCACTCGGTCTGTGCTACTTTAGTTTATGACAGAAGCTTCGCGTCCCAACTTCACAGTAGTTTAGCGGCTGATGGAGACTCGTTGCAGGAGAGTGGAGGTCAAGCTGCGTGCCGACGTCATGCACGCTGAGTGCGTGGGCGTGGTTTTAGGGGTCCCGGTCTCTGTGAAGTGGACAAATCCTATTTTCTAGCAGAATGGGCTGCTCACTCAGCCGTACTCTGGCTCAGACAGCAGGAAACAGACTGAAATAGAGAGAAAAAAGCATTGGTCAAGAGGATTGTTAAGGCTACACACGTATTTGTGTGGTTGTATATATACTGAGGGATTACACCGACGTGTGTGTGCGCGCGTGTGTGCGTATGTATGTATATATATGTATATATATATATATATATATATATATATATATATATATATATATATATATATATATATATATGTATATATATATATATAAATAAAACATTACACCGACGTGTGTGTGTGTGTGTGTGTGTGTGTGTGCGTGCGTGTGTGTGCGTGCGTACGTGTGTGTGTGTGTGTGTGTGTGCGTGCGTGTGTGTGCGTGCGTACGTGTGTGTGTGTGTGTGTGTGCGTGCGTGTGTGTGCGTGCGTACATGTGTGTGTGCGTGTGTGTGTGTGTGCGTGTGCGTGTGTGTGCGTGCGTACGTGTGTGTGTGTGTGTGTGTGTGTGTGTGCGTGCGTGTGTGTGCGTGCGTACGTGTGTGCGTGTGTGTGCGTGCGTACGTGTGTGTGTGCGTGTGTGTGTGTGTGCGTGTGTGTGTGTGTGCGTGTGTGAGTGTGTGTGTGTGTGCGTGCGTGCGTGCGTAGATGTTGTGGTTACGACAGGTTGCTACGGTCGCTTTAGCGTTCTATCTATCTAATAGTTTGCGGCCAATCAGAAAACAGCTTACTGGAGTGTTCAGGTTTCCAGGACAACAAACTACAAATTGAGCGCTGTTTAGTACGCTATTGAGATGTATCAAGCCATTTCAATCACAATTTTGAGGAAAATAAAGGTAACTTTTTTACTTTCTAACAATGCAATAACAAATGTCTTAAGATAAACGTTTACTTGGCTAGTCATTTGAAAGTAAGACGACAACACGAGGGAGGACTGGGACCAGACACTAAGCTCAATAGTTAGCTAACGCTAACAACTTAAACAGTTAACGTGAGTTAACAGTCTAATTATTAACCCTTAACTTCATATCGACAATATAATGAAAATAATTTACCCTTTACTATTTTTGTTATCTTGTTCAAGTTTTATTTAACAAACCAATCAATAATTGTGTATATCATTGGTTCTAGACAATAATAAAGCTGCTTTCTTTGACTAATCTGAAATGTGTTTTAACATTAGCAGGTTACACAATATTCTGCAGATAATAACCATTTTCCTTTGTCTTTCTGTAGGTTCAGGAGGCATACCTAGCTGTTAATGCATGAAGAATGACAACAATACAGATTCCATCAAAAAACAAGATGATAAAAACAAAAGTGTCAAATCCTAAAACAGTTTTGAAGGATGAAGAGAAAGTGAAGAAGGTATTTGCTTTTAACTTACTATGAACTGACTGCAAACCTTTATTTATTTTGTTACGCGAGTAAAAGTACAGACAGAAGCAACAAACAACAAAATAAATAAAAAAAAATACTGAAGTAAAAGTATTTGGCCTATTTAAGAATAAAAAAGTGAATGTATTTAAATGTGTGTGTAGCATATATGTAGCATATTTCATGCTGGGACTTAGAACTCAGCCATTTTATCAAATCTCTGCTGGAGCAAAATTAAAGTAAAAAGTGTTACTTTCAACCACTGTTGACTACAGTGTTTGTATTTGAACATGGGACTAAAGGAGAAGCCATTTTACTGTGAAGCAACTGGATTGGATCCAAATCTTTGAAATGACCTGTGTCAAATGACAGATTGTTCTAATAATTACTTTGGCATCTTGGGGTGCTCCAAAATCAATATCTCACTGCAGCGATTTTTGGCGGTGACTTCACTTCAGCAAATATTTAGACCCTCCTCTTTTTGGCTTTATATCTGTACTCAAACTAGGAATGGAACTATGGTGCAGGGGACACCATAGACACACAAACATTTTTTTTTAATATATCACACATTTTCTGTAATTTGTTGAACTTTTAGGGTAATTTTGACAAATATAGTCAGGATTCAGTAAAAATACTCCCAGTAATATAATATAGATTTGATGTGGTAAACCCTTTAGAGTGCATTGTTTTGACTGTGACATTCACATGCAAAAGTGATACATGGTAATTATGTGATAGGCCTCTCGCCAGCTTGTGGCGCTTGGGCTTATCTAGATGCTGTGCAATGGCAAGAAGCCATTGTGAGTGACTGCGTAATGCATGGCCGTATCCTGTACAGTTGCCATGATGTACTAGAACTATTAGAACTCTAAATTACTAGAATTCTAAGAGTTCAGAAAAGTAGTACAATGTAGTACTGCAACATAGTACTACATCCATCCATCCATCTATCCATCTTCTTCCGCGGGTCATGTGGGCAGCAGTCTAAGCAGGGACTCCCAGACTTCCCTCTCCCCAGACCAGACCAGTACCAGGATTACTAGAATTCTACAATACAGTAGTACATCAACATAAAACTGCAACGTAGTAGTAATACAACAACAACAACAACAACAACAACAACAACAACAACAACAACAACAACAACAACAACATATTACTGCAAAATACTTTATATACTCCAAGTACTAGAATTACTAGAATTCTAAAAGTAGGGAAAACATCTACAATACTTCAAACCTTAAAAGACCTGAAAACACTCTGTAAACTCTTTGAGACATTACCTTACTCACTCATTCATACTGTTTTGCCATGGAGATCTCTAAAGTCTAACTAACTCTGCAATGTAAACTAAACAAAATATTTAACTTGTCATTCTGACAAACACCAAAATTAATAACAATAATCACACGACTAAGGACTCCTGAAAAAGAAAAAAATGCAACCTCTGGAAGTGTAACGGAAATTCCGCCTCACTAATGGATATAAAAAATTGCAGTTTGACGACAAATTCCACAATAACAACAAGACCGAGGAATACCAAAAGCAACAGCAAGCATCACACGAAAAATATCAACAAAAAATATCTACAAACCTTGAATGACAAAAATCGGACAAGAAATGCGTAACTCACGTTTCTTCTCGTCACTGTGGATCACTTTAACCACTGTGGGTCCACGACTGTCACACAGAGGTTGTTGTTGTTGTTGTTGTTGTTGTGGTGGTGGTGGTGGTGGTGGTGGTGATGTTACTTTTAATGGCAGTTGGCAGCCAACTGAAAAGGTGCATTTACCGCCACCTGTTGTAGTTGTACGTCTTCAAAGTATGTGTTTTACGCTATACCGTAAAAAAGAAAAGAAAAAAAAAACAAGGAGAAAGACAGAGGAAGAAAGAGACAGAGAGAAATAGAGAAATAAGAGAGAGCCCTATACACAAACTGCCTTCTTCTTCTTCTTCTTCTTCTTCTTCTTCTTCTTCTTCTTCTTCTTCTTCTTCTTCTTCTTCTTCTTCTTCTTCTTCTTCTTCTTCTTCTTCTTCTTCTTCTTCTTCTTCTTCTTCTTCTTCTTCTTCTTCTTCTTCTTCTTCTTCTTCTTCTTCTTCTTCTTCTTCTTCTTCTTCTTCTTCTTCTTCTTCTTCTTCTTCTTCTTCTTCTTCTTCTTCTTCTTCTTCTTCTTCTTCTTCTTCTTCTTCTTGGTTGGTATCCAAGTGTTAAATTACCACCACCTACTGTAGTTTTGTTGTTGTTGTTGTTGCTGCTGTGTTACTTTCAATGGCTGAAAAGGTGCATTTACCGCCACCTATTGTAGTTGTACGTCGGTGGCGCAGACTCGTCCCACTGAGTTTATACTTCATTGTGAAAGTCCATGGGATCAAAGCAGAAAGGAATCAAATACACACACAATATTTTCGCATATGCTTTATATCATCACATAGCGGAGCATGTTCAGAAATGATTCTAAAAGGGGAGTGTGGCATCGTGTCGAATTGAGAAGACCAGAACTGAATAGGGTTGAATTAGTTTTTATTGTTTCCATTCCGTATCATTCAACCAACTTCAAAGCTAAGCAAGAACAACATACTACAACATAAGACTGAAAATACTGAATACACTGCAAGCAGAAGGATTACTAGAATTCTAAAAATACAAAAATGTACTACAACATAGTACTACAATGCAGTACTACAACAATGCAGTACTGCAGTAGGTTGACTCCCATTTAGCGCCTTTAGCCTGTTTTCTATTTCTGCCCATTCAAGCTCTTTTGTTCCAAGGAATCTTCCTGCAGCTTTAGCAATGATCCTGATCCTTTCAGTTCTTTTGAGTTTGAGCAGCAGTTTATAACATCCACCATAAAGAGTACAAAATCCTCTATCCACCACCAACTAAATTCAGTACTAAAAGTACTGAATACACTGCACATAATAATAGGATTACTAGAATTCTATAAATACAAAAATGTACTACTACATAGTACTGCAATGTAGTACTAGAACATACAACATAGTACTAAAAGTTGTTGTTGTTGTTGTTGTTGTTTTATGGCGGTTGGCATCCAAGTGTTGCATTACCGCCAGACTTTATTCTTTCGACTTCATTTTGTTGTTGTTGTTGTTGTTGTTGTTTTATGGCGGTTGGCATCCAATTGTTGCATTACCGCCAGACTTTATTCCTTTTGTTGTTGTTGTTGTTGTTGTTTTATGGCGGTTGGCATCCAAGTGTTGCATTACCGCCAGACTTTATTCCTCAGACTTTGTCGTATTGTTGTTGTTGTTGTTGCTTTATGGCGGTTGGCATCCGAGTGTTGCATTACCGCCAGACTTTATTCCTCAGACGTTTCGTAGTCCTCAGACTCTGTCGTAGTCCGCAAAAGCACTCCTCCCACTGCCCTGGCGCCACAAAGCCCATGAGGTCACGATGTGTCCCCGTGACCAGAATAGCCGTTGTGTCAGAGACCAACCGGCCCCACTCCAGGGAGACTCCTCTTCACCCTCCTCGCCCTCTCCGACGTTCGGTGCTTTGGAAGTACAAAGCCCATGAGATCATGGGACGTCTTTGTTGTTTTACAAAGCCCATGAGGTCATGGGACGTCTTTGTCGTTTTATCCTTTAGAAGTCCTTCTTCCATCACTTTGGCGTTTCTAGGCCCATGAAGTCCAAGCGCGTTAGAACATCCTCTTGCTCCTCATCCTCGGCTCAGTCTCCAACACCCCCCACCTCTATAAACGTTTACCCAGCCCTGTGCTACATAAGTAAGCAACCACAGCCTGACACAAACCCTGTGACTGGATCGCCAGAACGTTCCGCAGATTGAACTCCCGCCCATTATTCCGAAACCACAAGGCCAACCCGGCCCTTTCCCTATCATAAGCCTCACAGCAAATCAGCACATGCTCGACAGTCTCTGGCACCCGACAGTGACCACACAGACCGGTCGGATGTTTGCCTATCCTACTCAGTGATTGAGTCCAGTATGGCCAATCCTCATGCGGGCGAAGGCCCTTTCCTCCCACGCGTTCCTGCCCATAGACCCGCAAGGACCCACACTACCCTGTATGTGATAGAGATGCCGTCCAGTAACACAGTGGCTCCAAAATTCCTGCCAAAGGCCGACCACATGACTCTTGATAACAGGCTTGATTTCAGATTTGCTTAACTCAACCGCCACATCAATTGATGGCCGCCGAAGGGAACGTTTAGCCAGTGCATCAGCCATTTCGTTACCATCCACCCCCACATGCGCAGGGACCCAAATGAAGGAAACCCTCACATCCTTCCTGGACAGGGAGAGCATCAGACAGAAGATGCCATTCAACACATCCTGTCTGCAATCCGATTTCCCAGATTTAATGCTTTGCAATGCAGAAAGGCTGTCAGAGGCCACCACAATGCCGCAACACTGCAAAGCAGATTCCGCCCATTCCAACGCCAACCGTATCGCTATAAGTTCCGACGTGAAAACAGAAAGGCGATCTGTCAACCTCTTCTTGACCGCTAGCCCCAGGTCAGGCACAAAATAAGCGGCGCCAGTACGCCCACTCTCAGGATCCCTAGACCCGTCGGTATAAATAAACACATCACCTGAGTGCTTATCGATGAGCGCTTGAACGGCAAACTGCGGTGCCCTCCCAGCGACTCCTCTAAGCTTGCCATGCAAGCTAACATCAACAGGAGCCGGGACAAACTTCCACGGAGCTATAGCAGACAAAGCCACCGACGGGCTCACACGCAGATCACCAACCCCCGCAAGCCGCGCCTTCGCATTTCCTACCTGGCTGAAAATCATACCGCCAGCCTCACTCTGCCCCCCATCAACCCTGAGAAAGTCCCTCACCGGGTGAGAGCTCGTATGACCTTGCACATTCACCCAGTAAGCCAACAGAAGTTCTAGCCTCCGGAGCCGTAACGGCAATTCCCCCAACTCAACCTGCAGCGCCGAGACAGGGGAGGTCCTAAAAGCCCTACAGCAGATGCGCAAGGCCTGGGCTTGCTCCACATCAAGCTTCTTTAAGTTAGTCTCAGCCGCAGACATGTAGGCTATACAGCCATAATCAATAGCCGCCCTCATGACGGCCCGATAAATACCCAGGAGCGACCTTCTGCTGGCCCCCCAGTCCTGGCCGGATAGACAACGAAGCAAGTTATTCACCCTTTTGCATTTACCACTGACCTCATCAATGTGCCGACGCCAACTAAGCCTCTCGTCAAAGGTGACCCCCAAGAACCTCACCTCCCTGACCTGTTCGAGCACCTGCCCATGCAGTCGAAGGGAGACGTCCCTATGTCCATTGAAGAAACAGATCACTTGAGACTTCCGTACGGACAGTTTAAACCCCCACTTCAGGGTCCACTGCTCCACCTGCTGTATTGCCCTTTGCAGTTTCGCCTCGTAAAACCGGAGATTCCTCCCTCTCACCCATAGAGCGCCATCGTCAGCATAAAGGCTCCTCCCAACAGACCCATCCACGTCGTTCCTTTTTCAGAGTCCGACTGGCTTTATTCCAGGGCTGACTCTTCTTCATCTTCATCTTCCTCTCCTTCTTCGGCGCTTCTGCCGCACAGCTTTATTTTTTAGGCTTCGTTCTTTAGGCTTTGATATTTCCACTGATGTTGCTGCTTGGTAGCCGTGCATCTACGAGACTGGGCGATTACAGGGGACCACCCCCACCTCCAGTTCTTCCCTCTGATCACTCTGATTCCCCAAAAGTAGACCCCCATCACTCTGACTCCCATTTAGCGCCTTTAGCCTGTTTTCTATTTCTGCTCCATCAAGCTCTTTTGTTCCAAGGAATCTCCCTGCAGCTTTAGCAATGATCCTGATCCTTTCAGTTCTGCTTTGAGTCTGAGCAGCACAGTTTCCAGAGTCCGACCGGCTTTATTCCAGGGCTGACTCTTCTTCATCTTCCTCTTCTTCTTTGATGTTTGGCGCTTCCACCGTACAGCTTTATTCTTTAGGCTCGATTCTTTAGGCTTTGATATTTCCACTGATTCGTTGCTTGGCAGCCGTGCATCTACTAGACTGGGCGAGGACAGGAGACCGGGGCCCCCACCTCCAGTTCTTCACTCTGATCACTCTGATTCCCCAAAAGTAGACCTCCGTCACTCCGACTCCCATTTAGCGCCTTTAGCCTGTTTTCTATTTCTGCCCATTCAAGCTCATTTGTTCCAAGGAATCTTCATGCAGCTTTAGCAATGATCCTGATCCTTTCAGTTCTCTTTTGAGTTTGAGCAGCACAGTTTATAACATCCACCATAAATAGTACAAAATCCTCTATCCACCACCAAGGTATTCTCCTTAATTTTGGAACCTCCACATTGGAACCTCCACACTTGAAACCTCCACACTTGGAACCTTAACACTTCCTGGGAGCAACCCTGGCTTCCCTCACTTCGCTCTGGCTGTGAGCAACGCTGGCTCGTCTCTCTGTATTTACTTTAACCTCGTTACTTGACACTTTCTTGACTGCATCCGCATAGGATATACCTTGAAAGACCTTAATTTTCTGCACCTCAGCAGCTCTTTTGCTAAACTTGCATCCCCCGTAGGCAGAGCTATGTTCTTCCCCACAGTTACAGCACTTCAGTTTTCATACTTCCCATACTCGTGATCTCCTGCACATTTACAACATCTTTGCTTCCCTCTGCAGACCGCTGCAATATGCCCAAAGCGCTGACACTTAAAGCAACGCAAGGGCGGTGGAACATATGGCCTGACGCCATAGCTCACGTATCCGAGGAACACCTTACTAGGCAGGCATTTCCCTTCAAGTGTTATCATTACCGACAGGCTGTCACATCTCTCTCCAAACCGGGTTACTTTCAACCGCCTAGCGTCCACTTCCTTAGCTCAGTTAAACTTTTCTTTACGTCATCCACAGTCACCGTCGTAGGGACGCCTGTGATAACTCCTCTGACCGTGTTTCGTTCAGCGTCTGAAACAAGAATGTTCTTTCCATCCAGACTTCTACTCCCAATCGCTTTCCTTTGCTGAGCCGCGTCTTTGCACATAACCACCAGCGAGCCATCCCTAAGGACTCTCGCTTATATAGACTCGTTGTCAATGCGAACGGATTCCACTCCCTAAAGGACGCATTATCCTGTGCAAGCTTTATGATCACCTTACACACTTTGCTCCCCCCGATATCAGCAGCTTCATCCTGCTGCTCACTTCCAGAACCCTCGGATGAGCTAAGGGACTTTTTACGTTTCCGGGCACAAGCAGCCAGAAAAGGCTGCTCCTCCTCGCCGTCCAGAACACCGACCATCGATCCACTCTCTTCCGCCATCTCCTGTCCCTCCAGACCGCCCACAGCGCAGACCCAACTCTTCTTTTTCTTCGTCTTCGCCAGGCTGGCGAGGGACCCTGGAGTGTATGCCCCAAACATCCCAACGGGCGTTAATTAACCTGCATTGATATAATTATTTTTCTTCTTCGCCTTTGGCATCAGTTGGTATCCGGTGAACTTGTACACCAATTGTTCCCTAATACTAAAAGTACTGAATGCACTGCAAGTACTTGGATCACAATCTACAATGATGTCACAACACAATCTGCCACTCTAAGAGATAAAAAGGGAAAATAACAACTTTGACAACGGATCCTGCAAAAACAACAATGGACAAGAAATGCGACCTCTGAAGCGTGTCAAAAAACAGATGTTTTTATAATTATAATAACTAAGATAAGATAAGATAATCCTTTAATATCCACACAAGGGGAAATTTCGTTGTTACAACGCAGTAGAAACAGGAGGAAAGGACAGATTATAGGAAGTTTCAAAAACACACTCTTAATAGAAGAACTCTTATGAACAAAAACAAAAAACTTATTAAAAAAACTCCTTTCATATCTTAATAGGGAATGGAGGGGGGGAAATAAAATAAAATAGATAAAAATGAAAAGATGAAGATAAAAATAAGATAATAAAATAATGATAATAGAATAAAATAAAAATAAAGTAAAAATAGCTAGCACAAGACTAGGTAATACTATTAGCAGGTAAGTAAACCGAATAAAAACAAAATAGAACACTCTTGTTTACAGGTATTGCACATGGTTACATCAGTATTGCACATGTTCAGGGCTAGCAGTGTTTGTTGTAAAGTCTGACAGCAGCAGGAAGGAAAGACCTGTGAAACCTCTCCTTCACACATCGAGGGTGGATCAGTCTCTCACTCAAGCTGCTCTCCAGAGCGGACAGAGTGTCCTGCAGGGGGTGACACTCATGGTCCAGCATAGATGTGAATCTAGCCAGGACCCTTCTGTCCCCCACCTCCTGCACCGAGTCCAGAGCACAGCCCAGGACGGAGCTGGACTTCTTGATGACTTTGTCCAGCTTCCTCCTCTCCCCCTCTGTGATGCTGCTGCTCCAGCAGGCCACACCGTACAAGAGCTGATGCCACCACAGAGTTGTAGAAGGTCTTCAGGAGTGGCCCGGTCACTCCAAAAGACCTGAGTCTCCTCAGGAGGTAGAGCCGACTCTGGCTCTTCCTGTACAGTGCGTCTGTGTTATGAGTCCAGTCCAGTTTGTGGTTCAGATGAACACACCTGAGTGTTCATCTGAACCACAAACTGGACTGGACTTGTATGAGTCCACTCTCTCAATGTCCCTTCCCTGGATGTTCACTGGCAATGGAAGCTGTGCAATGGCAAGAAGCCATTGCGAGTGACTGCGCATGGCCATGTCCTGTACAGTTGTCATTAAATGATGAAAACACTGCATACGCTAAAAGTACTAGAACTACTAATACTATTCTGCCACTCTAAAAGACAGGAAAAATTGCAACTTGGACGATGAATCACAAAAAAACTACAATATCGAGGCATACCAAAAGCAACAGCAAGAATCATACGAAACATATCTACAAAAAGGACCTTGAATGACGAATATGTGTTTCTATACTAATAAATATCTGCAAGAGCTAATACTCAATAGTTACTCAATAAATTAAATTATATATAAGAAATAAGAAATTAAATGATACAGAAATTAAGAAATATGAGCCCTATATATTTTGTATGAACTATGATTTGTTATTTGTAAACTGCAATATTGATTTAAAGCATCTTAGATAGACAGATCTATTGGTCAACTGTTCAAAACTGGTTTCTTACCTGGTTAAATAAAGGTTGATAATAACAATAAAGCCCCTCCTCTTAGTGGTGGTATTTCACCGTAGCAATTAGCAGATTTTGTATGTGTTTTCATTGATGAGAATTGTCCATGTGACTTGTTTTAACACAGCATGCATGACTCGGAGTCTAAATTAAAATAAATAAGTAATCGAAAGTAAGTATGAAGCAGTGGGCGGAGCTAAGGAAGTTAGGTGAAAACTGAAATGTTTGGAGTACTCACGCCTTGAATGTAGGACAATACAGGAATACTCAAACCTGCCTGAATCAAGCAAAAATACTTCTATGCATAAAATCATGTGGAGAGAATACCTTTAACATATTTAAAAGCTCAAAAAATGTCCCTTTAAAAGAAAAGCAGCATACTCGTCATTCAAATGTATTCCTCCTGAGGTTTTTCAGAGGTCAATACACTATCAAAGCTGCTTAGCTGGTATTTAGTGACAGACTGAGGGCAAGAGTGACTACAAGCCTGGTGCTTTAAGTTTGAATTGTGTTCATTATACAAAAAAAAATTCTAACTGGATAAAAATCTGTTATTTATTATCATAAATAATCAAACAAAACTGTAATTCTGATGCATCTATCTTTTCTTGTAGATTTCTTTGGTGGATGTGGAACAGGCACTTTTCCAACCGTATCCCTCTAAGATCATCTTCCAAAACTTCACTCCCGGGGAGACATTCAAGTTACCTCTGCAGCTTTTTAATAGGGACAAGGTATGTGTGTGTGTGTGTGTGTTTGTGTGTTTGTGTGTTTGTGTGTGTGTGTGTGTGTGTGTGTCGAGTTTATATGTTTTTCTGTTTTGGTTTGTTGAAGAGCAATTGTTTGCCTTTTGAAATTGAAACATCTGTGGATGCTCATCAGCGTGTGTAAAGGTTGTTGAGCTGCCCAGGAAGAAAGCTTTACTGAAAAACGTTCATTAGAGATTTATCTTTGTACTTTCTACAATACATCATTTTGAGATGATGAATAAGTCCTCAGTGGTGTATGTGTGGGATTTGCTGATCCAGTCTGTGATGTCTTGTTGTGAAGGTCCCGAGATATGTGAAGTTGGAGCTGCAGGAGTCTGAGTATTTCCGTGTGGCTGGTCCAGAGGACGCAAGTGGCAAAGTTGCACCAGGACTGTCTGCTAATTATACCGTTTTATTCAGCCCACAGGACAACAAGGTACGTTTACATTGCAAAAAACTGTAAAAATTGAGCATTAGGTTGCATCACAATATCCTTGATCCATACCTTACTGATACAGTAAGAGAGTACGCTGAGAAACAAGGTCAAAATGAGACGTAGCATTGGTAAATTAGGGGTAATAATCTCATCACAAGTGTGTTAAACTGTGCGCTATCGTCAGTGCACTGTCTTAGACTGAAGAGAACATTTGTTCTCTTTTTTCCAGGACTATCAGCATCGTCTGGTTTTTGTCACTGAGAGGGAGCGCTTCGAGATCTCAGCTGTTGCCATAGGACCACGTGCCATCCTAGACTTTCGGGACGAGCTCCTTCTTTCCGTCTGCCACGTGAAAGCCACTACAGAGAAGACTCAGCTTGTACGCAATATTGGAAACAGCAAAGCTAACTTCAAACTACAAACAACAGAGTCAGTTATAATTTATTAAATTATAGATTTAATGATGCCCTGGCTTGGGTGATATGTATTATTATTATTTTGGTTATTTTGCAGGCCTTTTTCTGTGATACCGACCTCTGGAAGTTTGGATGTGGGGCATAGTGTACAGGTGACAGTAACCTTTAGCCCCATGAGCGTTGGTGACCACAGACAGGACCTACTGCTGTACTACCACACTGGTGAGACATACAGTGCTACTATCAAAATATATCAAATATTTGTGTTGTTTCATCCCAATGAAGGAAAAAAACATTTTCATTCTAAAGAAGCATGTGTCCAACATTGCACATTGCAAATTTTGTTTGATTATATCTTGGGCTTTATTCAGGCATGTGATTAGCTATGTATTAGCTTTGTGTACAAAGGCATATTAGGGCCACTTATTGAAGCCTTTTTTTTTTTTTTAGCTAAAGCAAATTAGCTAGAAATAAGTTAGCAGCTTTGTGAGAATACCATGCACATTTACCAGTGTTTAAACAAATTTGCTTGTAAACCATAGCAAATTTAGATAGCATCTAGACTAGGAGTGTGTATGTGGGCTGTGTCACACAACAGAGGACACAGTTTGGAAATTGCCCAGCTCCATCAGCTACTTTCAGTTTAGATTTTGTCACTGGTTTAGGTCAAAGTGTAGGTTTGATACTGATATTCCAATGCAATATGACTGGTGCACACATGCTCTAGAAATCACATTGTTTTGAAAAAAAAAACAAAGAAAAAAAAACATTACTGGATACATGGGAACCATTATATACATTTGGAGACCTTGACCTGAAGATCAAAAGACTGAGATCCAGAGACATCAAATCATCAAAATGTTTGTTTTTTTAAATCGAGAAGTCCAATACTTTTTCAGTAAAACAGGTGGTTTAGAACAAAGTAAAATAAAAATAAATAAAAGTCTGTATAGTTAATGCTCATTAAATCATTACTTAAAGCTATTTTATTAAATTTTTTGAAAAGATCAGATGAAATCAAAAAAATAAATTGTGATTACGGTACTATTTTTTCCAAATCACACATTTACTAATTAAATGAGAGAAAAACGCTTAAAAAGCTTAAAAAGAATAAGACGGGACCAAAGAATGATTACCTTTATAGATAAAATTGTGACAATTCTTGTTATGTGAACAATTCTTCTCACAGCACTGTACATCCAGCAAATATCTCTCTGCAAAGTCCTGTATTGGAAATTATTATAACCTCAACTTATACATGGAGGGAAATAATGAAATACTTTAAATACTGGAAGCCACATTTCAAGAGACTGTGGAAAACCATTTTATTGTATTTTAATTCCCCAGATATCAATATCTGTGTAAATTGTAGCTTAAGCCTGTCTATCCTGCTGATGCTGTTTTGAGTCTCCCTGTAAATTTACTTTTGTGCTTCGCCCTTTGCAAATAACTATTGGGTGTAGCTCCTTGGCTATTTACATACTAGAGCAGACAGTGGTGCATTCTACAAACCACCAACACATTACTGGTTTCCAATCTCTATCCAATTTTGCGTGAGTTTAAAGATTTTGCAGTAAATGACAAAAATAAATCAGTAATAGGTATGGTAAAGTAGAGATGGGCAATAAAATAATAGCAAAATGTATGTCAACTTGACATTTTATCAATAGCAATAAAAAAATGGTTTAGTGGAATGTTCGATAGCTTTGCCCTCATGTGACAAACGCAGGAGGCCATCAAGCAAGTAAGTGGAACTGGTTTACTTGCATGTGGATTGGTGGACATTTAATAATTTTGACCTTTATTTAACCAGGATATTCCCACTGAGATTGATAATCTCATTTTCAGAGGCTCCAGAGGGGAGACTGTTGTACAGGGGAAATATTAGCACCAAGAGCACCAAGAGAAAACTCTCTTTTGACACTTTCTAAATTGAATAACTGAACTGTTTTTGCTCTGTCATTCTTATTGCCACATGAGATTGAAAAAAATGTGTACTGAACACCTGAACAATTTGGTAGAATAATGTATCTGTTTTTGTGTCATTTATCAAAGCTGAATTGCTGTATTTTAAACTTGCCATGTACAAAAAACACATCCACAAAACATCTACTGCAATCCTGGTCCATCCTTGCAATTACCCTCATGCTACATCAAAGTCTAAAACAGGGACTTCACACTTGGGGATTAATTAGGGTTAAAGAATAAAGTTTAGAAAGGGGTAGGCATTAGCCAAGGTTGCAGTTTTTTGCCAAAAGCACAAGAGATCAAACTTTTTTTCTTTTTGTAGGTTATATTCTGAAGCAAGTTCTTGCAGCACTGTATTACTTTGCAACTTGCATCAAGCTATTCAGAGTCAAGGTTTGTTTAATCATTTTAGAGATGGATGGCATGTGTCAACAAGAGATGCTGCTGTAACTAAATTTAACGTTATTAAAGAAGTCTGATAAAAGGCTGATTAAGTAAATTATAAACACAATGATTTCTCTGACTTGTGCCACTTCAAAGTGATTTCTATTGCTGAATTCAACATCCAAGTTTGCAGGAATTAACCAGTTTTTTTTAATTAGCAATGCCTCGCCCACTTTTAGAGAGGTGTGCAGAGAAGCCAGAAATGTGAAAGAA
The DNA here is from genome assembly GCF_026437365.1 of Eucyclogobius newberryi. Taxonomy (NCBI): domain Eukaryota; kingdom Metazoa; phylum Chordata; class Actinopteri; order Gobiiformes; family Gobiidae; genus Eucyclogobius; species Eucyclogobius newberryi. Next base: position 21,525,041 of record NW_027316389.1, read on the forward strand.
GGCTGATCAAATCAGCTGTTATCGGTGCTTTGTCACCTTGACATACTTTAATTCCTCTTTATGGGAAATGAATGAATGGGGCTATTTTGGATTTAGATTTTTGTTCTTGTTACAGTTTTATGATATTTTACTCTTCCTTTGTGTAGAGCTGATAAACAAATAGTGGATAACAGATTTATGTTATTCTTTAATGTGATTGTTTCCCTGTGTGCCTTGCTGTGCCTTTTTCTCTACATGTGCGTGATCCAGAGCAGTTTGCAGTGCAGCCATGTAAACAGGAGAGCCTGCTAAAGAAGTGGGACCAATAGCGAACAGCAGCATTAAGCATTTATAATGGGAGGGCAAGCTTGGGTCCTGAACACCACTTACAGCCCATCAAGACACTATCATTTTTAATTTAGCACCTTTCCCCCCTCTCTCATTCTGCCTTGTATGTTTCAGGTTTGTTTGCTGCCAAAGTAATGTGGCACTAAGCACTGTAATGTTTGGTCTGATACCGACGTGAGTGTGGATGTGGATATGATATGTGCATTCAAGCCACTCTTAACTAGGATGTAATATAATTGCTCATTGTCATTCGTTCCCTTCTGTGCTCCGTTAATCACACCTTGTTGAGACCATATACCACTTATGTCTTTAGTCACTGTGTAGAAAGGTAGACAGCTCCACTGGTTTGATAGTTTAGCACCGTGGGGACTCCAGCCTTTATGAACAGAGAATTCGGATAGATAAATACAAGGGGCTACGATCAAAGACAGCAGAGGGATTGAAAAATATCTCTTTGCTGTGCACAGAGAGAACTAATTGCAAAAATACAGAGCCAAGGGAAAGACTGGGTCAGGCCGACAGCCAGGAGGAAAGTATTAACAATAAGCTGCAGTGCTCCCTGTCTGTCAGACACTGTCATAGCATCCGGATTTGAGAAGATAATTGCTTTTCTTGACTCTCTGTTCCACTCGCTCATTTCCCTTCCATCACTCATTGTCGGTCTTGGCTCTCCTCTCTCTCTCAGAATCAGCATCAGCATCAGAAAAGTTTTATTGCAATTGCCAATGAACAAAATTCACAAACAGGAAAGTCTGAAGTTTAGTCAGAGTCACTGTTGATGTCACCTTGACATTTGACAATCTTTTCCACATGTCACACAATCCAAACATGCTTCAGAAGTGCTGTCTTTTTTTTTACCTAAGGTTGTATCGCACTGCAGGATGCTGTAGGGGAAGCAAGTCATACAACTTCTGAGCCTTTTTCGGCCCTCTGTACTAGAAAGAGGTTTTAAATCAGTTTTAATGTTAAACAAATCAAGCAAATTGTCTCTCAAGACATACTGTGGCATTTTTGCTGGCATGGAGACATTCTTTTATGTATTGCGTTTTATCTGTGGATATCTAACTCTTGTCAAACTTATCATCTTTCAGAGTTAGATTAGATTATCATCAGATTACATCACTTATTCATCTTATGTGTGGTCCATATACTGACTAGTTTGCCTCAATCGCCCCTGAAGTACCTGTAAATCCAGAGAGTGAATGGCCAGATTTCTTTTCTTCTGTAAATTAGATCTATAGTTGTCTCTATGCTGTCAAGTTTGTAGGACACTGTACATCATAAAGTACAGCTCCTGCGGAAGAGGCCAGTGTTTTGGCTTATCACACTATATTTATTTTTAATGTTGCCCCTCACGTCAGGAAAAAGGACTGCACAGCATTTGTTTGCTGTTCAGTGTTCATTTTGGCTAAGAAAAGCCAACCCTTTCATTAATCTGCAGGAATATGGCTAAAAGATTTGTCTGCTGTTGGAGTTTTTTCAGATTTGTTCCAAATCACATACAAGCTTCGTGACCATGTAATTATATTTTGTGTTTTAATTCAAACTTAATATCAATCCAACCCAATATGAAAGCTTTTGTTTATAAATGTTTTTTCCCTATGATCATTCCATACAATACAATTCCCGGTATTAGGCCATCATCCTATACAAATAGTAATTGACTTTGCCCACGATATTGCTCTAGTCCATCTGATTTGAATTTCAACAAACTCATTCAGCTCATTTACAAATTCTGGAAGCCGGGCTTTGCATTGCAGATATTTTTGTTGATAGTCTGTGCCACTGTTAAAATCCCCAAAATATTTACACTGTTTAGGCCTTTGCTTGTGCCTTACACTGCAGGACAGGTGCACTTTACTTTAGTGTTGTTAAACAGCTTAAACGTCCTCCCATCTCACTGTAACATGCCTGACTGTCATTTAAAAGTGTGTATTTGTGTGTATTTGCATGTAAATCTAATGTCTACTTCTCGATTTTGACAGGTGAAGTCGTTTGCATCAGTTTATTTGGAGCTTGTGAAGAAATAGACATCCAACTTGAGTCTGACCTGGTTCTGCTGGACAAGACTTTCATATCTTTGTCGAGTGTGCAGACCGTGTCCCTCACAAACACCAGCCACATCCCGCTGCGCTACTTTTGGACTACACAGCCCAGATGCTGTGAGCAGGAGGACATGCCCAGGTGGGTGTAGGGTGGACTTCATTTGCATACATGTATAAATGTATAGAACAACCGGGACAATATTCAGAAAACCTATAAAATCCCCATGTAGTCTTTAAAAGCCCAAATCTCTCTTGGGTCTGACACATGAGTCCTTGTAGAAGGTGCAGTATATATTCATTTCCCCCTCATTTTCATAGGTCTCATTTCAGTGAAATGACAGATGAAATATAATCAGCATCAGAAAAGCTTTATTGTCAGTGTGCAAGATTCACAAACTAGGCCAACAGAGATATGTAATCTTTGAGACTGGAAAAAATAAAATAAAAAATAATAAAATCCTAAAATGTACATTATTTCCAGCATACACGTTTTGTTTTGTTTTGGTTTTTTTTCAGATCAGAAATCTATTTTAAACATGGCGGAAAAAAAACAGCCATATGCTCTGCCGATGATCAGATGGTATCTGATGGAGGAATAACATGGTGGTCAAATGAAGGAATACAGACCACAGACATTAAGATACGAAAGCTCTTCACCATTCATGGAGGGTCCCAAATCCAGCAGCCTGAGACTCTACACTAGGAAGGAGGCCGTGGACTAATGAGTGTGAGAGCCACTTTCCAGGGCAAGGCCCCAACAGATGATGTGCTCAGTGAATGTCTCAAACAATAGGGAACAGAGGATGATGAGGTGCTTGAGGGACCATCATGGGAGAACAAGACCCTACATGGGATGTACCACCGGAACATAACTGAAGTGGCTGATATCAAGAAATCCTACCAATGGCTGGAAAGAGCCAGTCTGAAGGACAGCTCAGAGGCCCTGATCATGGCTGCACAGGAACAGGCCAAGATCTACCACACTAGACAAGACCCAAAGTGTAGGCTGTGCAAAGAGGCCCCTGACCATCCCACACATAACTGCAAGGTGTAAGATGCAGGGACAGCATACATGGAGCGTCATAACCAAGTGTCTGGCATAGTGTACAGAAACATCAGTGCGGAGTATGGACTGGGAACCCCAAGGTCAACGTGGTAAACATCTCTAAAGGTGGTAGAGAATGACCGAGCCAAGGTCTTCTGGGACTTCCAGATACAGACTGGCAGAATGTTGATGGAAAAACAGCCAGACATTGTGGTAGTGGATAAAAAGCAGAGGGAAGCCGCTCAGAGAGGCGCTGGAGAAGGCATGGATGGTGAAGGCGAAGGCAAAAGTGGTGCCCGTGGTAATTGGAGCACTCAGGCCAAACAAAGATACTGAAACCCTCCGGCTCCCTGGCTTCTAGTAGAGGACCTGATTTTAGAAAAAAATGATTAGACTACTCACAAGGGTGAAAATCTGATAATCTGAAGGTGAAATAAAAATTCAAACTTGAAATTAAAAAAATTAACCCTGAAAATAAATATGCTTTGAAAAACATTACTTTTCCCAGTTTCACATTTAAATTTTTTGGTTTCAAAGATTATCAAATATGTTTAGCTCCATGCTATGGAATTGCCAATAACATTTAAGTGTTAATTAGTTTCATTTGAATCACTGGCAACAAAGAATACTATTCTGCAATTCAAGTTATTTGTATTGCTGTTCAGTTGGTGTCCCTGTTTAACCTAACTGTAAGACTAATACAAACACTGCAACGTATTTGCTTTATTATCCAGTACTACTCAGTTGCCAAATTTTTGCTTCTCCATGACCTCCCTTACCCTGTGTGCTGTGTACTCAGGTGCGCCATGCTTCCCCTGAGGGAGCAGCCGGAGGGCTTTCAGAGTGAGTTCAACCCTACAGCCATCCCTCACTCTGGGCCTCCGTCCACCACTTCACAGAACCCTCTCTCTGACCTTTCAAATAATGAAGGTGCCATTACTCTGGAGCCAATGGTATGTATATGTATAAGTTACTTTTTTCCATCACATCATCATTACATAATTAGACTATTTTCTTTATTTCAGCGTGTTCTGGCATTTTAAAAGTTCAATAAGACAACAGATTACAATATTTTCCTCCTCAAATGTCTTAAGCCAAATTACTTTCTACTTTCTGATACAATACCCCTGTGTAGATCCATATTTATTAGACAAAACAAGACTGTGACAGCGTCCCCTTTGAGCCCCAGGCCTGTCAGCTAATGTTGACATTGCTGCCGCTGCTAGTGTCTCCTTCAGCTCAACTCAATCAGCCTCCCAAGGCACAGAAAGATAAAAGAGGTGAAAGAAAGAGAGGAAATCAGCCAATAACAACACAAAACTTTGGAAGGACAGCTAAGAACAGTGTTTGTTAGTCTGCTCATGCTGCCGTCCACCCACCTAAGCAGTTAGAAAAAGGAAGATCCTGACCGGGGTCAGAGGTCATTGGAGCATTAAAAAAAAAAAAAAAAAAAAAAAAAAACTGAACCATGTTGATGCGTTTTTATTCTATCATTCTTACACTGTTGTTTTCTTAGGCGGGTGAAATATGGCCAAATGTTACAGCAGAGTTCTGCATCATCTTCAAACCAGTAGCAGCCACTCTGTACCAGCAGACCCTGTACTGTGATATTACAGGTCAGTGAGTGAATCTTGAGGAGAGATGAAAATCCCTGTAGTTTTTTGTGGAATCCCCAGCACCTTGATTTTGACTGTTTGTTCTTCCAGCCGACTCTTCCCCTCTGCTTGAAATCAATTCTTTTCTCATATCAGATCCTCCCTTTGAGTTTGATGCAGAGTCAGACTGCCTGTCTGTCTGACTGGCAAACTTTAATGGCCTTTAAATGTCTTTTAGGGACACTCTAACAACACATATTTATACTTAAATCTATGTTATATTTGGCTGCACAAAGCAATCCACATCAAATTAAGTAGTTAAAAGGTTGTTTGTAAATTTGCATGTGGGCTTCACTTGTGTCTGCTTAACCGGATGGACACATTTACATTAATTTCCATGCTTTCCAAGGCAGACCTGACCTGACGACAAAGGTCAAAGATAACTAAAGAGAAGGAGACCTATTTCTTACTTTACAAATCTATCTTTTCTTCTGATATGAATGTTTTGAAACATTTCCTTAGTAACACGTTATTGTTATTGTTATTAATATAATTTTAAAATATATACTTCTCTAGGGCGTGAGTCTCCTTTATGTCTAACAGTCAAAGGGGAAGGCCTGGGACCAAAGCTTGAGCCTAATTACACAGTGATGGACATGAAAAATATATGCATTGGTGACAACGATTGGTATGAGGTATGCTACAACATGTCACATTTGACCATGGTTAAAATGTTAAATGTTGTTAAATAAGAAAATATTGTTTTTCTTCTAGATGACATTGACCAACAAAGGCCTGATTGATGCCCCTTTCAAGATGTCCAGCCCCAACACCACTTTTGGGCACTTTTTCTCCTTTAGTCCAGTTGAAGCTGTTGTTCCTCCTGGGGCCTGCCAGACAGTTAAAGTCACTTTCTCCAGTTCAGTCTTGGGAACTTTTTCAGAGGATTTGCTACTTACAGTGAAAGGACAGCCTCGTCCTCAAACCTTGACATTCAGGTAGTAATTTGAAATCAGTGGTGTTGGACAAAAACAACAATCCTCATATATGTTCAATCCATGAAGCAAGAAGCAAAACAACAAGAAACATGTTTTAGTTTCCACTAGTGTCATTGTTATAAAATTTGCCATTTTTTTCCTATTCACAATTTTGTTTCATGTTCACATTTTGTGGTTTCTTTTCAGGGGTAATGTAAATGGTCCAACCTTTGACTTTGATGTGACAGAACTCAATTTTGGAGATGTAGCATTTGGTAAGTGTTTTTCTTGTCTGTTATTACTGACATTTTGTCAGTTCTGGCTAACTCTGTGGTAGGTAGGTATCTTCCTTGCATTTTTGTTAACATGTTTTCTTTTTTGCAGGGTTTCCTCAAACTGCTATTTGCACACTTTTCAACAGATCATTTGTGCCAATGACATTTTCCCTGCATGTGCTGGGGGATGGGTTAGGCCTCCCCAGCGTGTCTTGTGTCCAACAGGTGAATGACAAGTCCAGAAGCCAGTGGCAGGGTTGTACAGCTAAAGACCGTCATGTGAGGCCCAAAGAATTCACTGTCAACCCTGAATCACACTGTGTTCCGGTCATGTCAGAAGTTACCATAACGGTACAGTATGCCCAATGCCCTTATTTATCATGCATACATTATATCCTTGGTTAGAATCACTATTCACTGACACTTATAATTGTTTGTCGAGATGACTTGAAAATGGTTTCTTTTGTAAAGGTTACTCTGTGCTCCAATACGGTCAAAAGATATGAGCTGGCACTGGCCGTAGACGTGGAGAGTGTTGGGGAGAAAATCAGGACTTTGCCACTTATTGCAAGGTTTGTTTTCCTATAATCACACACAGCACCTGGAACATGAATATGAACATGATCTATTACAGCACAATCACCTGTGTTTTTGTATACTTTTCTGTCATCCTATTGGCTATTTTTTCAGCTGGCTCTTCTATCAGTACACAAAAAACACTGTATAACATAACAATTGTTTTAAAAGCCGTACACCTTTTAATTATCTGTGATTTACAGCTTGACATTTTGGAAAGTCCTGAGTAAGGAACATCATCAAATAGCATTTCTCCTTTTGTATTTATGCTCAGGTGTACTGTGCCATACCTTGAAGTAGATACTCCACTCTTGGACTACAACAATTGTTTCCTCGATCTCCCTTATGAACAGAAAGTACATTTGGTAAACACAAGCTCTCTTCCTGCTTGTTATGGCGTCCTAGAGCAGGTAGACTTCTAATTTGTCCCCCTTTAATAACAGTGTCTAGTAGCATACAGTCCCATTATATTTTGTTCATTTATGTTCATGTTTTTTTGTTTGACCCAGGAGTTGGAAACTAATTCATCGTTACATTTCAAGAGCCTCATACTCAGAGGGGTCATTTTACCCCACAGCTCAGAGGACCTTCCTGTATGTGTCATTGCAAAGGCTGTGGGAAGATTGCATTGTAACATGCAAATTGCTGTGTTTGGCAGTACACAGCCACCTCTGGTCAGTCCCAGCAGTACACACTATACAAAATTGTAAAAAGGACATATTGGTTTCCCAATATCAACCTCACAGCACAACTATTTGTACTTTGTGCTATACAATTTTCAATATGATTTTAGCCATACCTAAACAATGCATTATCAGACAATATTGCTCATATTGTGTTCATTTTTTCTATAGGAGGTTGTGTTGTCCTGTGTTGGGCAAGGACCAATAGTTCATGTCCAGAGTACCCACCTGGACTTTGGCAGAATCCCAGTATTGAACGACATCGTAAAATCCCTGATACTTCTAAACCAGTCTCCTATTCCAGCTCATTTTTCTGTATTAATGGTAAGTACCAACTGTTGTGTCTTTAAGCTGCTTCACAGTCTGCTTGGTCTTGAGCGCATTTGATTTTAAATTCTAACAAATATATAGATGAAACTGTGACGTTCTAATTGTTGTAAAAATGTATTTGTGAGTTGAGGAGTTTCTCCCAGCACACTCACGCAACAAACAGTGCAGATTCTGTTAGAAGTATATTACATTTTGATCAATAAGTTGGCACTGCAGCACACAAACCGAATGAGTAGAGATCATGGGAGTCTTGTAGTTGAAGTACTTACCATACTATACACCCAAAGCTGTTTTTGTTGAATAAAAATGAGCAACAACTGACTTTGTACAATCAATAATAGATAGCACAGCTGAAGTAAACTGTAGTTTACTGCTGCATGGATTTAAATAATTTGACCTGCTGCATCAAATCAATACAAATTAAGCTGTTAAATCAGGCAGGTTTGATGTGATTATTGAGATCACATAGTTTTTTCATTTTTTGTTTTCATTCTGCTTCTTTTCTTTTTGTTTCACACCACATCACAATGACAATGTTTATATTCCATATTTCAACAACACGGCATATAGAGCAGAATTGTAAATAGAACTACTGCTTGGTATGTAGAGTGAGCACTGCAAAGGCACTTATGAATGACTGCACATGAAGATTTTATTTAAATATTTTCTTTATTTTTTATTATTTTTATTTCTTTATTTGATTTTTACATTTTCAGTGTTTAGAAGTATTTTGATGAATCTACAGTTTTGTGTGTAGGTTCTAGGTTTTATCTTTCTTCATGTAGACAAGCAATTAGGCTCATAGCACTCTAAACTGTTGATTTGATGATGCAGTCATTTGATATACACATTCATCATCCTAAATTTGTCAATATCGTCCTTCTGGCCTGACAGCACAGTGTGAGTAAAGTACCTCCACAATTGAGATTGTGTCCAGCATCACATTTCAGTGGTCTAACGTCTGCCTGGACTCTATGCCTGTTTCCACTCTGTGGGCATGCTGTAGAACTCCACAGACACTCTGATTGTATTTGCTTCTCTGCAGAGACAGAGAAAGTACTTTTGGTGTGTGGAGCCCAAAGAGGGGGAGGTGCCAGGCGGGGGCCAGCTGGAGCTCCAGGTCGTGGCACATCTGAAGGACACGCTTCACTTTGAAGATGAACTGGAAGTGTCTGTCCAGGACTGTGGCACTCTCATTGTCTCAGTGTATGGAAAAGGCATTGGCACCACTATAGTCAGTGATAAGCCTTTTGCCCCAAATGTTGATCTAGGGACACACTTTAGGTAAGCTCATCCCAAAAGGATGATTGTTTTTGTGTATCTACACAGACAACAGCCTAGTTTTGTGACATAATGACATAATATGACTCTACACAGGATGTTCATATATGCATGTATAGATACAAGTACATATTACAAACCATATACCACAATGGTACAAGTTAATTGTTATATTAATTACAATGAATTACATAATTGATTATTTTCATAACTTGTGCTTTGTAGTCATGGGTTGTACCAGTACCACTTCAAGCTCACCAACCTTGGTTTAAGGACCCACCGTATGTATTGGCGGACTGATGGCTTATTGAATAAAACCCAGAGGGTAAATAAACCAGGGAGTCAAACCTCACTCCCCCCCATCATTCCTCCTAAGAAAAAGAACCTGCTCCTCCAGGGGTCCAGGGGGTCCTCTCGAGTGGAGAGGCCAGTGTTTAGTCTAAATCCTTCTCGTGTGGAACTCTTCCCCGGTCAATCAGTGGATATGATTTTAACAGGATCGTGTAATACTCCCATGGTGAGAATGTTTTTTTTGTTTTCTTTCATTAAATAGTTGCATCATTGAGTAAATGTGACATTATGTTTTTTCCTAGGAAGTGCATGAGCGTCTGGTGTGCAACAGCATAGTGGGTAACACTGGCTCCTGTGACAACATCATGACTGTAGATGTCACTTGTTACTTTGTGGCCCCTATGCTCAGTATTTCACCCAAACAGTTGCATTTCTGCTTAGAGAAGGTTTGACAAAACAGAGTAAACTCCCATAAAAACACATTGACAAGGTTCTGCATATACATAATTAGTTTTGTATGTTTTAGGCCCCAAGAAAGAGCATCTTGCCACAATATAAAAGGCTGCTACTAAAGAATGTCTCAACTCTCACTTTATTCATGGATCTTCAAACTGTAGAGCCGTTCTTCCTCTGTCAGGCCCAGGGTTCACAGAGCTCTGCTACTACAAAGGTACATTTAGATTGCAAATATATAAATAACAAATCATTTAAAATACAATTTCACTTCCCATCTAATGCATCTATTAAAGTATTATATGCAATTATTCTATTATTTTAAAGGTTATCAAGTGATTTAAGTTCATTCAACCAAAAACATACTTTTGAAGGTTTCTCTTGCCAGATTATCAACTCTTTAAAATAATTTCTTTCCAGATGATGGCTTTAGATGAGGGAAAGAACGCTGAGCTGTGGGTATGTCTTAATCCAGGCTTTTGTGAGGATCGGGTGTCACGAGTGCTTGATGGGGTAACATTTTTCATAGTCTTGCCTGAGGCTCTTTCATTTTACCTAGCTTGAGAGTCTTTTCAGGACTCCAATGTTATAATAAAATGAAGTTTCATTATATATGTTTTCTCTAGATTATTATATTGATTGAATGTAATTTCTCTTGGTATTTTCTCTCTCTCTCTCAGTTCCTTGAGATAAAGTACCGAGGACATCCCCAGCAGGATACTGTAGAGCTGCATGGCGAGATTCACTTCCCCAATCTGTTCCTTTCAAGCACATCAGTGGATTTTGGCTGTGTGCTTAACTCCACTGAAACTCAGAGAGAAATCACAATAAGTAACTGCTCGCCTCTGCCTGTGGTGTATCATTGGACATTTCTGGACCAAAAGCTCAGTACCCCGAGGTATGTAAAGACACATCATGAAATGGCCTTGAAATAGGGAATCAAAATACTCCTTTGAGAAAGAGAAAATAAAAAGTTTCAGGAGCATGCTAGGAAAATTATCAGTAAAACAAAATAGTTTTATTATATTATTTATGTTTTCGCATTGGAGTGTGTAAGTGATTTGGTATTGAAGAAACAAAAAATGAAAAAGGATTTTGCAAATGCAAATGTATTATTCAATTAATACAGCCTCCTCAATGTGTTCTTTACTCTTCTCTATCCATATGAAAGAGCCAGGGCTGATGCCAGTGGTACTGACTAAACAAGATTCTGAGACAATAACAAAATGGGTCCTGGCCATATATTTAAACTGTCCCAGGGATAAGTAAGTACAGTAGCTATAGATTTAACCTTCCAAATTGAAAGCCAAATCCATTATAAATGCTCCAGTAGGGACAAATCTACTGATTGTATACTTTACAGTGTTCCAGTGTGCTTTTTTTAGTACTCTGATTTGGCCACTCCTTTAGAAATATACACTGAATTCTATAGTAGTTTCTCAGTCCATGGCCTTGAACCAAGTTAATGCAATAGCTGCAACAAGATTTATCACTTCAGTCCACACATAGCACTATTACACATTACTATTCTTCCCTTTTTTCCCCCCATGTCAGAGTTTAACATTCCAGAGTTTCCTTTTTCCTTTGCTCTCTCACTCTTTTTCTCTCTTCTGTTGCTTCTGCTCTCTTGCCTTATCAGCCTCCTCTTCTTCTCACCCTGTCTTCTCAGATTGTGACCTTCCTTAACAGTGCATACCAAATGCTGTCCTACTAATTAAATGGAGACCTCACTCGCTTTCTAAAATCTGTCTTCTTACTGACTAAACCTGCACTATCGAGCCATGTCCAGCTAATTACATCGCTATCAGTAATTACACCAGAGACTGTGGGGAAGAGATTTTCAATAGAGCTTACTCCATACTCCACATATCCATCTGTTTGGCAGAGTGATAGTGGCAGAACAATGCACTTAAATACCAATGCCTATCTTTCTTCAAGCATCTACAAAGGCCACTCATGATCTCTTCTGGTGTTTCAGACTAATAAATCACTTTAGTGCATCTTTTGTTGTACACATACGAAAAGACTTTTTGAAGCCAAGTAACATATACAACATACGATGGCCGCTTGCATAGAATATAAAATGTTTGTGAGCTCTGTAGTATAATAATTGGGCAGTTCCCTGGTTACCACGGGGACACAATTTACACATTAGCAAACACTGTCTGTTCAGTTTATTAGCTGGTCTAAAAACAAAAGATACAAAATGGATTGAATGTTTTCTGGAGCCTGTGATCAAAATGAGTTTGTGGTCCGGTTTCGACAAAAAGGGTGAATATATCACTGAAAAGCAGTTGGATTTGTCATGCTGTCATGTCATAAGGAAAATTCCAGCTTTCTGTTTTTTTTATGTGTTCAATGTGTGCCTCGCTCTGTGGCTAGTAAAACAGATCTAGTGACGCCTTTAGAATTAATGACATGGAAATCTTCAACAAACTCTTTTGCATCACGTTAAATAAACTCACACACCATCTTATGGGTCCAAGTGAAGTTGTAGTGTGGTAGAAATATTTTTATACTTACTTTATATTAAATCTTAAATCATCTTTTTATCTGATTGTGCTGTAAATCTTTCTGACTCTCGCTCTGCTCCTCACATCCACACACACCTCTGTCCTGGCAGTGCAGTGAAGGAGCATTTGGCACTTCAGTCGGTTTTCGGTGATTTTCTTGGGAAACTTAATGCAGGTGAAAGAACATAAGAAATGTGTGTGTCTAGAACATCAGAGCAGGCTATTTCTGTTTGGAGATGAGCTCTTGTGGAGTCATCATATACTATTGTGCCATCGGTTCCTTTGTCAGCTTCACTAGCTTTAAAACCTCTCTTGAAGGACCCACAGTGTAAAATGCCTAGTTAAGGGTGAACCAACAATATTCACTTTTTCCTCAAGGTCCCTTGTAGATTCAGTAGACTATGACTAATCATGCAACATTGCCCCCTGCTGGTCACGTTGTTAATATAGAAAACTGGTGGCCTTTAGAGAACATACTGTAAAACTCTTGAATGAACATAAATGCATGTAATGAACCCAGATACAGTGAAGTGGACAAGCTCTCAAACTTGGTCAGGCCAGCTCTGAGATCACTCAATCCCTTTCATTCGCTTCCATGTTTATTCAGCACTTCAATGCAATCTATCCTGACCTGTTTCCTGCCTCTTGCCTATTAAAATTCCTCTTAATTATAGAACACTCTGTTTAATTAACTTGATGGATGCACCCCTGATCCAACAGGGAATGAGAGAGCCAGAAGACTGAGGCTGTGGATACTAAAGATTTTCTACCTCAGTTGTTACAGTCATGTGTTAATGATATATTCCAATGACAATTAGATGGTAATTTCATTTGCTTGATGTTGAAACCTTGTTGTTAAACTGCTCAAACTAAGAATTGCTGAATTGATTATTTTTCTTATTGATCTGTCTATTGTAATAATCCTGGAAAAGAGTCAAACTAATTCAGTTTTTATTGTTCAATGATTCACGTTCTTTCCCTTTGTATGAATGTTTAGCTAACTTTGCAGTTTTGTACTTTTATGGTAGGAAAGATAAATATTTGGATTTTCTCGTTACAGAGAGGCAGAGGAGCAGAGTTTTTTGCTGGAGGATGGAAAAAGGCCTTCTAATGAAGACAATGAGAAAACTCTTTCTTCTGTCTCATTGCCCCCATTTAGTCCTGTATCCACTGACAATGAAGAAAAAAGTACTTACTGCCCAGTCAAGGTGGAGGAGGTAGGCACATACTTTAACAAATTTATGTTTTTATTTGTCTTCCTCTCACTCATCTAAGGTGCACCTAAATTGCTATAGGTAAAAGAATATGACTGAATGAATGATTAGTTGTTTTTGTTACTAAATGTAATAATAAATATAGCCGCAAGCGGCAATGATCGGCCCTCGCTACGCCGCCGCCACGCCGCAAGAGAAGGGGGTGCTAACGCGCCCCAATTGTCCTTTTATTACGCCTACTGCTGAATCTGTGACGCTGTCACATCTTCTCCCCTTTGTTTTACCATCAAAAAGCAATTTTATTTTGAATTCTTGGCAAAATGTGCGGCTTTGCCGCACAGACACCGTGACTCTTTGAATAAAAATGTGGATAACTTTTGATGGTCCTGAAGATGAGTCTCACCAAATTTCAGGTTAATAGGGCTGACGCCCTAAGAGGAGTTTGTGAAAGTCTAAAGTTTAAACATGTTCTGGCGATTTCCCCATTGGAATAACATGGAAGGTTTCGGTCATCGTTACGGCAACGCCATAACAATTATGACATGGGTCTCATTGACTTTTTTGATGGGGATTCTAAAATTGAGTTGTGTGTCAAATTTCATATAATTTCGCAAAACTAAAAATTTAACCTCCATATAAAATCTGTAGGGGGCGCTGTGGCGCCAAATGAATTTATTTCACTTCAAGTAGGTTTAGGGCAAAGAGTTTAACAACTGATTCTAATTTGACGCAATTCGGACTTTATCTGCGCAAACGGCTGAAATGTAAAATTTGGGAGATTTCTGAAATTCTTGCTACAGTTTGCGGCTTCGCCGCACAGAGACCGTGACAGGTATCAATGTAATTTGGATAACTTTTGATGTCCCACTCCTCAGTAGCATTTTCACCAAATTTCAGCTTTTTAGGACCAACGCCCTGGGAGGAGTTCGTAAAAGTTTGGAAAAACTCCAAAGTCATGTTTAGCCATTTTTGAAGCAATATGGCCGACATTTGGTTGGGCGGACGGCGTTGCCGTAATAATATTTTTTACTTCTCTTGTCACCATCTACCTCTGCGCCAAATTTCATGATTCTACGATCAGATTTTTTTTGGGTCATTTCCCATCTCTCAATGCATTTTTGGTACATTTGGGGGCGCTGACGCGCCAATTTTTTAATTTTAGAAAAAGGAAATAGCCAGAATGTAGAGAGGCACGATTTTTAGAGGTGTGCACATTTTTGTGACTTTTCGTCAATGTTCACTGGGTGAAAAATAGGGGGGTTGGTCCCGAGAAGAAAGAAAGAAAGAAGAAGAATATTCCGATGCGAAAACAATGTTTCCCATTTTTCAAATATCATAAACTATACTTTTTCGGAAAGCGCTCGCACTTTCCTACCTCATGGTGTGGGTCCCTGGTCACTGACGGGTACTTTCGTTAATTTTGAGTGGGCTCCGCCCACTTTGTGTTTTTGGCCCTCTATACAGTAATAATGTTCAATTTTTGCATTACATGTTTATATGCACGGAACATGCAAGAGATGGGGAACGTATTCGTGAGCTACTTAGCGCAAATGAGTGCTTTATATGGGGATGACGACCGCTTCGCGGTCGTCATCTCAATTTAAAGTGCTCGTTTAGTGCGCACTTTTGCACGGGCTTCGCCCGTTTACAACGGTAATGTTCCATTTTCCTACTACTAATTAGTATGCACGGGGCGTGCGTGAGTGAAGGAGTGCGTTAGGGAGTGTTTGGAAGTGGGCGAGCGCCTCGCGCTCGATTTTGTGCGCACTACGTGCGCACTTTCGCAGCCGTGCTTCGCACGGCCTTATGAGATTATTAATAGGCCTCTCGCCAGTTTGTGGCGCTCGGGCCTAATTATAATAAATGTCTTTGTCTGCTTTATGTTTCTTTATAGATGTTTGATGTGCTGCCAATTCATGGTCATCTGCAACCTGGAGAGCTGCAGGTGACCGCCTTCTCTTTCTATGGCCGTGATTATGTGAGCAGAGAAGTGGTCGCTCAGTGCCATGTCGAGGATGGACCTGTGTATAAAGTCACACTTAAAGGAGAAGCCTCACAAGTCTCTTTTAGTCTGGACCACAACTGTGTCGACTTTGGCCAAAAGGTACTCAATACATGATGGCATTAACTTTCAAAGCTGTTTCAATCTTGTGTGCATCTTTCTTCACTTGGCACATCTGTATTTTAAGGAGGGGTTGCCACAGCGATTTGGTGTGTTTAAACATGAGCCACATTTCTCTCACTGAGGTGGCAGTTTGTGCTTGGGTGGGATACAAACAGCTCCCACATAAATGCTCCAAATACATACATACATTTCTATTATTATTTACATCAGGACAAAGATAGCAGTATAATTCAATTAGCAAATATACTATATGAACCATGCACTTCCATAGTAGAAAATGGAACAAAGCCTAGTGCCTAGTTTCAATCATAAATCATAAAGCGTTTACCTCAAGGTAATTTAGTATTTTCATAACACTCATCTTTCTGCAAAATATGAGAAAAAGCAAATGCTTCTTATCCCATTCTGAGAAAATGGGATTAACTAGTCCACATTGTTCCGTTATCTTTCTTGTCCTCGTTTCTCCTCCACCATCTGATTGCTCGTCCGTGTGTGACAAACAATATCAGGCCAAACTAATTAGATCTGAACAAACTTGGGGGACTGATGCGTATTGGACACTGGTCTAACCCTAACCCTAAGGGGGGTGGGGCTTATGTGTCTGATTGTGAATGATGAAGTGTTTGGACACTCAATGTAGTCGGATTTGTCTTTTTTACCCAACACTTATGACATCAGAGAAAGCACATCAGCTCTAAAGGTCACTGAGCAGTTGGTTTCACTTTGTTGTTTCACACCCTCTTGCTCACCTCTTGTCCAAGCAATAAGAAGCAGTTATTGTTTATATTCAAATCAAGGACATATACATTTTTGATTTGGGTAAAACAGATTCAACAGATGTCACTGACCTTACTTTGGATTTGGGTTAGTTCAGCAATAATTCTAAATTGCTGTTTTTTGGCACTTGAAGTCCATCCACAAATGCCTTTTGCTTTTACATAGACTTTCTCTGTTTTCTCTCCAGCTGTTTGATCATGTCGGAGAAGCTGAAGTAATATTGAAGAATACTGGAAAAGTTGGCTTTAATTTCAAGATTTGGAGCATTGAACAAAAGGAGAATACTGAGAATAATGAACCCTCTGAAAACACACGGAAAATTAATTCACATCATAAGAACATACAACAAAATGATGAAAACGTTATACCTGGCCAGCCCTTGGTTTTTCCCTCAAAGGTAAAATAACTTCCATAAATACTGATGCGATCTAACCTACAACATGTGACATTTGATAGTAACGTTTTGTTTCTTTAATGTTTTCAGGGTTACACAGAAGCTGGCACAGCAACAATCCTGCGTGTGCTCTACCTCCCTGGCGTCCCTGAGATGTTTGAGAGGAGGCTTCAGCTGCAGGTGGCCTGTTTGCCACCACACCAGATCACTGTGATTGGAGAAGGAGTTTTCCCACGAGTCATCCTGAATTTGCCACGCAACTTTTGTATGACAATACAACAATATTTATTATTTTCATAAGCATTGATTTATCACAACTTCTTGACAGCTGCTCTTTGATTATTTCTGATCGTCCACAGCACAAGACTGTCACAGTGATTTGGTAAAGCAAGCTAAAGAGACCGTGAAGACAAATGAGGGGTGTAACGATGAACACAGAACTGAGTGTGCAACTGAGCCCAGCTATAGCCCAACAGTCAGTCAAAACAATATTAAATACTGCATTTTTGTATTGTGGGATTTATTAACATTATTTAAGTACATGTTCATGTAAACCCCTGTACTCTGATGTTTGGCAACTCTCACTGAATGTTTTTCTGTGGCCTCAGAGTGAGGAGCTGCTTGAAATGGAAATGGAAAGATTCCTGGTAAAAGAAAATGCGTTATCTGTGATCACAAACTGCCTGGAGTTTAAAGAACAACAAGGGCTTTTGAGGAGCTGGAGCAAACTCAGCAAGTAGGTACAAATTTTCAAACAACATAGCAACAAATATCAACCCATTGTGATAACAGTCATACCAAGTGAAGTAAGGACTATAGTTTTAGCTTTGACTTGTGACCAATAACAGGTGCAGAATCAGTGTAAAACAGATTTTTGGTTAAAGTTAAAGAAAACTCGTGGTTGAGTGAATAGCACTTTTACTGCAGCATTGTGAGTTCAAGTGAAGTTCCCGACAATTTACTGCATGTCATTTGCCAGTCTCATTCCCACTTCATGCTGCCCTGTCCAGTCTATGGCCAAAAAAATCTTAAATAGATAAATAATAATTAAGGAACACTTTATTGTCCCCATTGAGAAATGTGTTCTCTGCATTTGACCCCTCCTTTAGTGTCACTGGTCAACATATGTGAGGTAGCCCTGGTACCTTTTCATAGACCGTAACAGGGAGCAGATGATTCTATTTTGTCCTGGTCTGTCTAGGACCCCTCAGACATGGTCCTGGTTCAGACTCTTGTCAGGCTGATTCTTTTCAATGGCTTAATTGTCCTTAATCTCCCTCTAGAGATATGAACTTGGTTGTGCTTGTAATGTGAAATAAGTCAATCATAATGATATGTGTGTGTGGGAGGGTTATAAAAAATCTCAGAACCTATAGTTCACACATACATACACATCAGAAACATAAAGTTGTTTCCCCCCCCCAAAAAATGCAGGGCACTACAAGAATAAAGTAATGAACTAATTAGAAAGAAGTAATTAATTAATGCGAATAAACTCATAGACTCCCTTGCCATGCTGCGGTCTGAGCACAGTCATGTCCTGCCTAGTGTCCTGGACCTGAACCACGCTTAGGCCAGAAGGACATGGGGACACTGCACGGGGGAAATGATTGTTTGTGATGTCTAAAAGGCCGGCATTATAAAGATTGACATCTATTGTGGGATTTTGAATTAACTTTCAACCCATCCAAGTCAAGCGCCATGTGCATCCAGGCCGTGGTGCTGAAAGTGAAACACGTATCGGACCCTGGCTTTTATTCTCATTAATGAATTACTTTTTTCTTGTTATTTAATGACTTTTTACTCATTAATTAAGGACTTTTTTCTCGTTATTTAATTACTTTTTTCTGGCTTCGACTTTAATCTCATAATATTAAGACTTTTTCTCATGAATTAATTACTTTATTCTCGTAGTATATTCTTGTAGAAGCCTACTCTGTTGTAGGCTTCTACAACAAAACTGAATTTCCCTCACTTTTCTGAATTTCCAGGTGTCTGCTCCCAGAGTATATTTTAGATTTAGGGTCAGTGATCCTTGGCAGAAAACTCAGCCAAACTGTGCATATCACCAACAATGGATCAGTGACTGTCTCACTAACTGCTAATCACAAGGTGCTGGCTGGAACAGGTGAGCCATGTTACGGTTGTATAATACAGTTAAAACAACAACCATGTACTGGATAATTCATTTTTGTTCCGTAATCCGTTGTGTTAAAGGTTTTGATATTGAGTTTGAAAAAGTCAAGAACCTGCCCTGTGGAGAGACACATGTCTTTATTGTAATGTTTGACCCTCAAGGAGCTAAACTTCCCCTGGGTAGTGTGTGTGTTGTACTGCCAATACAGGTACAGAAAAACTGTTGTAATCATCACGATCATTTACAAGCATAGTACAGTTCACCTATACCTCTCCGATTGCATGTGGCTTTCAAGGTCAAGGGTGGTCCCACTGTCCAGGTGCATCTATGTGCAGTGGTAACCAAGCCAACCATCACAGTTTCTACAGAGAAACTGGAGTTTGACACAATCCCGTGCGGTATGTGCCAGGTAAGATTTTACAGCTGATAATGCAAAGAAAAAACAAAACAAAAACATACAGACTTTGTGGGAAAAATGCTCTTGAATTCTAAATAAACCTTTTATTCATATTTTATCTGCCTGGCCATTAACAGCATCCATCCACAAGTTCAATATAGACTTCTGTTATGACACAAATGTGATAAGTGATAACCTTTCCTTTTAGATGAAGGCAGTGCAGCTCTTCAATCCTGAGTCTGTGACCTGCCAATGGAGCATAGCTGAGGAGGTGAAGTTGAAGAAGGTATCAATCAACCTTTATTTATAGAGCCCTTTACAAAAACCAAAAAACTAAAGTGCTTCACAATAAATTCAAGGCAATATAAAACAAAACTAAATAAAAACAAACTACAAAATAAAGAATCATTACATTATCTGTAATGTAATGACACTTTATTCAGACTGGCTTTTAACACTGGTGTTAAAAGTCAGTCTGAATAAAGTTGTTTTTAGCCTAGATTTAAAAAGCTAAAAATCTGTGATGGTGCGCATGTCGGGGGGCACCATCACAGATTTTAGAGAAGGCTTGATCCTCCCAGTGCTTGAGTCTGGCTCTGGGGACGTCTAGCAGAAGCTGATTTGTTGACCTTAGAGCTATGCTTGGGTTACGAGCAGACAGAAGCTTGACCAGATAAGGAGGTGCCAGGCCATTTAGAGCTCTGAAAACCAAAAGTACAATTTTAAAATCAATTCTAAAAGAAACGGGAAGCCAATGGAGAGCAAAAAGAACTGGGGTAATGTGCTGACGTCTGGGTATGTTGGTTAGAAAATGCGCCACAGGGTTCTGTACAAGTTGAAGGTGGCTGAGGGCAGACTGGGAGACACCGACATAAAATGCATTGCAATAGTCTATTCTTGAGCTGATAAAAGCATAAATAGTCCTTTCAAGGTCGGTGCGATTTTTAAAAAGGTATGACCTTATTAGAAATATTAAATCCAAGCCCTGAATTTCACCCTCTTTCCTTTGTTTTAGGTAGATAAGTTTCTTCCTTTCTACAAACGAAAGCAACAACCTCCTCCAGTGGTGTTTGAGATGGTACCCAACTCTGGTGTGCTGTCTCCAGGTGAGAGGGTCAATGTTCAGGTCAAGTTCACTCCATTAGAAGAGGTAGGGAATACCACATGCAATAACATGCACCAAAATACTGAATATGTTTAAATATATGTTCACTGAATCTCTTTGTGCAGGAGTTTTACAGCAAAAACCTTGTGGTCAGTGTGGCTGAAAGCCACCAGAAATTGTTGATCACAGCACAAGGTACGGGAGAGGAGCCAAAACTGGACTTCAGCCCACAAGTTCTGCAGCTCGGACCCTGTCTACCTTTTAGGCCGGAGGTGGAGGCTGAGGTGAAGGTCAAAAATCCATGCTCCTTTCCCATTGAGTTTTACTGCCTGGAGCTTGACAAACAATATCTTGAAGAAGAAAAGGTATGTGTTTTGTAAAACTGCATGTTCATTTTCATGATGTATATTATTTAAAATTTCAAACACAGTATTGAACTCTCAGGCTGTAGTAAAACAAACATACAAAATAATTTTTTTGATATCTACAACCTAAGAATGTGACGCCGTGTTTGAATTTTTGAGTGTTTTGCCTCTGTACCTCAAGAAATATGTTTTGGTGTGTGCTACTCTTTCTCCTTGATGTGTATTATCCAAGTTATTTACTATTTACTCTTTTGTGTAGATACTGCGTTCGATGCAGGGTTATGATGAGAACAACAGACTGCTACTTCCTCCAAGGATCCCTGGAGAAGGACTTCCTCAAGAACTGCTGGACTTTTACCAGCACAACTTTTCTAACACAACAGACAATGGTATTATTGGGAAATGCAAATTTACCAATTACACTTGTAAAAGAAAATGACAGAAACCTTTCTCTTCTAGCAGACAATGACACAGAATGTGACGCACAGATCGGGCAAACACATAACTTTGAAAAAAAAAGACCTCCTACAGCTCTGGAGAAAGCAGAATTCTGTAAGTTCAATATGCGAAAGTGCCTTATCATTTCCTATTGTATATGCACTGTACATATTCTTCACTCTGAGTCTACTTCTGCTCCTACAGTGCTTTCAGAAAAGAACAGAGAGGGCTTAGGTAAAGAACTAGGTCAACTGAACTTGGACCCAGTCTTCAGAGCCAATGCCCGCCACATGGGTGTAGACCTGTCTCCAGACAGTCTGGCTGCACTCAACCGCAGGGGCATCGCCATTATTGTGTATGGAGCCCCAAATACAAGTGAGATAGTACTATGTGAACCTGTTTTAATGTTTAAATATAAAGTAATACATACATTCATTTATTTCAATGGTAGAAATGTTGTTTACCAATATGCTTCTTGCACAGGTATAAGTAGCACAGCAGAGTCTCTGGCCCAGTACTATGGCGGGGCGTTACTAAATATTGATGCTGTGGTGACTGAGGCGCTGCTAAATGGGACTTCTCCTGCAGCCATGACTGCCAGACAGCTCTATGAACAGGCTGCTGCAGAGTATTCAAAAAGTGTGGAGGACACATGTAAGTCAATTACAAGATTTATGTCAGTGACTAAGTTCCCTTCATTTAAAAATGTTATAATTATCATAGCTTTACTTGCCTCTTTGGAAGTGCCTGAAGTCCTGGATAGTTCTTACAATGGAGAACCAACTGACACTGAAATCACTCAGAGCACTCTATTCTTGGTATGATTTCTAATCAAACTGATGGCTAATGATTTGATGTATTTTAAACAATATTAAAACATGTTTTAGGGAGGAGACATGGCATCACTCAAAACTCTTCTGCCTGAACATGTGCTATTTGATATTTTAACGGAACGATTTCAAGTAGGTTTAAAAAATAAATAAATAATAAATCCATTTAAATTTTGTACTGTAACATGAAATTATTAATTTACTCTAGACTAATTTTATATATCCAGTACTCACAATACATTAATTTGCTTGTGTGAATTCCTAGTCAACTATATATTTTCTTTCCATAATTGCCGTATCACTAGTCAAGTGACTGTCATCGTGGCATGGTGGTCAATGGACTGAAGTCTGTTTTTACTGCATCAGTTGCACACACGCTGCAAGTGGTCCTCAAAGCCTTTAACAACAGGAAACACATCTATGTTGTGAACATGTTTGATTCCTATTCTGCACTGCAGAACAGAAAGAAAGCACAAAAAAATGCTGAAGGTAAACTTGACCGTATTACTTTTAAGCAAACTTTTATTAGCCTATCACAGACGTTGACATTTTGCCACTACTTTATGGTCTGTCAGAAGCCCGGCTGCTGGAGATGGCTGAAAATGAAAAGCAGTGGCTGCTGGAGTTGGATGAGGATGAATATGACGCATTGCCCGAGGAGAAGAAACGTATTATTGAGCAACACAGACAGAAGCTGAAAAAAGACCAAATGAGACTAGTCAAAGAGCAAGAGCTGCAGCAGGAGGAATTGAAACGACTCAAAGAGGAGGAGCAGAAGAAAAGTAATAAAACGGGCTCAAAGAAGGATAACCAGAAGGAGCCCCCGAAAAAGAAGTTCCTGAATGTAAAAACTGTATGTCTAAGCATTCATTACTTCCCGTATACCTTTTGGATAATATTTGATAATATATATTTATTTTTTAATTCAACTTGCAGTCCAATGAAAAATTTACTCGAAAGATGTCACGTCAGAACTCTGGAGAGACACTGGGTGAATCCAGAGACGTAAAGAAAGAAAGCCCTACAAATTGCAAGTTTACCTATGATTATAATATACATATTAGGGCATCACTTTGTTTTTAATCATAAGCATTCAATGATTTGTTGTTTTCATGTAGTGCTGATTAATAATGACCAGAATCATCAAACAGAAGAAGCAAAGGCATTGGCAACAGAAACTCCCACGAACACTGAAAAGCTGGACAGACATAAGGTTTAAGCTAACTTTATATGTGGAAGGAATATTATCATGATTTGTCCTGTTATGGAAGATAGTTTGATGACTTTTGATCAATCAAAATATATAATATTCAGTTTTGAATTGTGAACTTTTAAACCATGAATATGTAAACAAACTTTTCTGATAACTATTAATTTCTTTAGACCCCAGTGAATGAGTTACAGACTGAGTTCCTTGCATTTAAGCAAAGTCAAGTGCAGGTGGAGCACATTCTGCATCACTGGGACCGTGTCCAGGGTGTCCTGCTGGTGCCATTGCCTGTGGAAGAGGTGCCAGAAGAGATCACACCTGAAAAAACAGTAATTTAAAAGTTTTTGAAAACTCCATATAATCAATACTGCATCATATCAGAATAACAACTGAACAATATCTATGTTAACTCAGACCCCAGTTGGAAAAGGCAAAACCAAGAAATCCAGAGGTCCAAAACCCAGTCCAACTGAACCTATTGAAGAGCAGTTAAATCCAGCACATGTGATCCCACACCTTGTTTTAAATCTGATGGAAAAAGACTGCCGTGTGTTAGATCTGCTCCTCAGAAACCCACTGCCTTTGCTAGAAGAGGTATTCTGATGTTTGAGAATTACATAATATTACTTTGAAAATTGTATTTATGTTGTCTATTTTCTTTTCAGGTTTTGGATGCACTGGGGTTAGGGCCAAGTGGTCCACCTATTCCCCTTCCTGCTACATTTTCTTTGGTTCCATTTCCAAAAAACAGAACTTTGTGTCAGTTAAGCAGTGAGTGCTTCACATTCCTTGATCCCGCTGAGCAAAATGAGCAAAGTGATGAGCGAGAGGAAGAAGAGGATTCACCAATCCGATCAGTAAAGGTAATATTTTGTCAAAGGTTATCATATTATAACATACCGATAATCATGTGTGTTCTTTCCATGTGTAAAGCTTAAGGCACATACTAAAGGGCCGGGCAAGAGTACTATCAAGGAGACCCAGCCACCAAAGGAAAAAGACAGAAAGGTCAAAGAAACGCAGAAAGGCAAAAGAAGACCCTTGGACAAAACAAAACTCACAGAGTCATCTCGCAACACTTCACATACGTCTCTGTCTTCATTGCCCATTGAATACCAGCCTAAACGCAACCAGAGGCAAAGAAATAGTGAACTTACTCTTATTAAATTTGGGATAATCTAATTGTATGTTGGCTTACTCTGTTTTGCAATTGTTGTTATGTCCAGATTGACTAATTTCCGCTGGATTGCACCTGCTAATGGAGAAGTCACCTTGAGGATCTGGTTCTTCTCAGAAGTCCCAGGGGTTTTTGAGCAGAAATTTAACTTTGAAATGGCTGGTACTCAGACACAATGGCAGCTTATTT
Organism: Eucyclogobius newberryi; assembly: GCF_026437365.1. Taxonomy (NCBI): domain Eukaryota; kingdom Metazoa; phylum Chordata; class Actinopteri; order Gobiiformes; family Gobiidae; genus Eucyclogobius; species Eucyclogobius newberryi. The sequence goes on from NW_027316389.1 coordinate 21,549,790, forward strand.
GTAAAGGAACTTGTGCATATCCCTCCATCAGCAAAGACTACATGTCAGTCCAGATTCTTGAAGATGAAAAATATTCAAATTGTATACTTAATTACTATAATTGTTTTCCATTTTTCCCAGGACTCTTTTTTCATACAGTAAGAAGGCACCACATGTAGAAGTCGACCTCCTCAAAACATATATTATTAATCCTGGGTATTTTGAGTTTGGACCCTTGCTCTGCGGCAAAACAAGAGACGGGTAAAAATTGAATGGCGTTATTTGATATAGTCAAACCTGTCCAATATTTCCACTGTATGTTTTTGTTTTGTAGATACAAAGAAAGCAAGTACCCAGATAATATAGAAAGGCTTGTCATCCACAACACATCAGGAATAGAGGCTGAAATTAACTTTAGCTTCCAAAATGACATCCAGGCCACAACATATCTGCTCGAGCCTCCAGATATGACTCTGAAACCAGATGAGAAGCAGGTATCATAATAATATAGATAGATAATAGATTGTTTATTTAGCAATTAAATAATTAGCCAGTGTACAATCTAATTGATATCTTGAATATGTGCTTAATGTGTTTGTTTTGTTGCTTAGGAGTTAATGATATGGGCCTATCCAACTAAACTGGGACAAATAAAGGATAGTATTGTGTGCCGTATTAAAGATAATTGTAAACCTTTGCTTATCGATGTTTCGTGCTGGGGAGTTCGGCCAGAGTTGGAGCTTGATACCAGAAGCCTGTCCTTTGACAAAACTGTAATACGCAGGTATAAATGTTAATACTATAATAGTATATTGTGAAATCATTGGTGAGTACAAAATGATTTTGTCCTTGCTTTCTTAGGTGTGTCAGTCGCACTGTGAACCTGCACAATAAGACAGCTCTCCCTGTGTCCTGGAGGCTGCAGGGGATTGATGAGCTGGGGGATTTTTTCAGTGTGCCTCAAGATCAGGGCATTGTTCCGCCTCATTCAACTTGTCCTTTAACTTTGTACTTTAAAGCCAAAAAACCATTACACATTAAGAAGGCCATTCGCATAGAGGTGAGACTTGCGCCACTAGTTGAGTTACCTATAAATCACTATCACTATGGTCATCAAGTACTGGCTCATTGTTTCATTTAGGTTTCAGATGTGGAGAAAATTGTGGGTATTGTTCAAACTGAGAATATTTCAGTCTCAGCTGAGGCCTATGATGTGTCAATAAACATAGAACCGGGTAAGAACACAACTGTACACAACCTTTTCTTGTACTGCAAATTTAGAATTTATACATTATCCCTAATATGTATGTCATGAAATTTTAACATAAACTATACCACTGCCACTCTGCTTCATTATTATACAAACGCAAAGACAAGACTTTTTGAAGTTTAGTCTATAATAGACTGCGAGAGGCAAGGATTGTTCTCAGGGTCTTTATTTGGTGCTGGTATTATATTTGGACCTCAGTCCGTCCTCTCACTGTTTAACTGTGGTTTATATAGCTGTTGGGTCCGATGTAATGGAATGATGTCAGCTTTAAGAATGTTTGTACCAGTTCACAGATAATGAGAAAGTACACGGTAAAAATATATTGTCCCAAATGATAAATATGACATATAAGATAAATGCATGACAATGGCTTGATCAACATTCACAGACTCAATACATTATTTTCTCTTCACTTTGTCATTGTCAGGTTGTTTGGATTTTGGAACCGTTAAAGTTTTGGACGAAGCCAAGACATCACTCAAGATACGCAACCATGGAAAATATGAAATCGCTTTCAAGTAAGGCTTTCTGTGTGATGTTAGTACGTGTTATGCAGTAAAATGTTGTGATTGTGACCTGAAAATGTGTGTCCCGAATGTTTTTACAAGGTTTACACTAGAGAGGACACACCCAAATCAACCAGATCTAGATTCCCTTTTCAGAATTTTACCTCAAAGTGATAACATACATCATAACAAGTCAGCAACTGTCCAGATAATCTGCAAGCCACAGACTGAAGTCTGCATCAGAGAGCAAAAAATACTTTGTTGTCAGGTCGGTGCTTACTCTCCTTATCATCAATAAAGAGGGTTTTACAAGTGCTAAGAATCGTGTATGCTTTTTCTACAGATTATTGATCCCAATGTTGGAGAAGGAGGTGAAATACTCTTCTCTTTAGGAACCAATGTTTCAATTCAAGCAGTCTTCTCGAGGTTTGATGTGTCAGTTTTATATCTCACAAACAATAAGTTGTAGTTTATATCTTTCTTGAACTGTTGAATTTGTACTTCCAGGTACAGAATCACTCCGGCCTGTGACATTAACTTTGGCCCCCTGGTGTTTGGAGGCAAGAAAACCATGTCCTTTATGATTGAAAACACTGGCGTGTTTGAGACACACTATTCAATCCAGCCAGAGAGATCAGGGTAAATACAGCTGCTTGATAGATGCAATAACAGATTTGTATCAAAGATCTTCACATTTGATTTTTTTATTTGGAGATTACTCTATATTACATTTGTGTCTTATAAATTGTATTATGTTTTGTGTTTAACACACCTGGGCTCCTCAAGCAGACTCAGTGTTCCTGGTGTCAAAGTGAAACCTGAGAATATGCAAAAAGACATGAACACAGCACAGGTATGCCCTCACTGTAAATCCACTTACTGTTATTGTTAACATTGATGCTCATCAGAACATTTGTTGTACTTAGACACGGCTGACAATGGGGGTGCTCTCTGTGTACCCCTGCACCGCAGTGGTGTTGCCTGGGTCTCAGCAGATGATCAATGTTGAATGTAGTGGAGATCAGCTGGGACGCTGGGACCAGGGTTTAATCATAGACATATGTGACCGTGATCCCTCGGACCACCCCGATGGAATACCATACAGGCTACTGGCTGAAGTCTACAAGATAGGTACCAAGTATACTCAAGTGCAGTGATTCTCAAACCTCACAAGCAAAATAACATCTAGTAGTGTCATCTTTAACTAGATAATTTGCAATGGCTGAAGCCATTGCGAGTGTCTGCATTCTTCGATCGGCTCGGCCCGAACTCGAATAAAATGGAACTTGCGAGAACGCCCTTCGAAACAGTGCCGACTAGTTCAAAAAAGAAAAAACATGAAACTCCCTATTTTTGGCCTAGGCACATGAAACTTGGAACAGTGATGGAGCTACCTTTGACGAGTAAAACACACCTGGCAGCATTGCTGTATGATAAACAGATAGTCAGCCATGTTGAATTGAAGCCGCCACATTTGACTTTTTTTGTCCGATCAAGCTCAAAACAACACTTTTTGCATCTAGAGACATTGAAATTTAATAAATATTCAAAAAAAATGATATTCCTTACGGTCTCCGCGTAACACGTCCTCAAAAAAAGCTTAATTTCCTGCTAATGCTGACGCAAATGCTAACATAATTAGCATTAGCATTAGCGGTGGGTCTCTGTTGCTAGGTGACGGAGGTACAGGGAGGAGGGGGTGCAGCCGGGTCACCGAGTCTCTCTCTCTTTTTCCCTGCTCAGGTCTGCGTTCCGCACAATCTTGCAATTTGTCAGGACAAACAACTATTTGAACCGCAAACTACGCAATCATCAACGGTGAATTACTGAGCGTCGTTTGGTATGCAGCAAAACGCAGCAGAAAACCTGTACGAGCGGGAAGGCGGTCGCGTGGGTGGCGAGAGCCATCATCGCTAGCGCAGCTTTAATTCTGGTTGTGCTTACTGACCTCGAAGTGATTTTATGTGGTACACATTCAGTTTAGCTTAAAGGCGCAATGGACGATTTTTCGGCGATTTGAGAACGCAGGCGGAAGTGCGCATGCGCACCTCCCCGTGGGGACTGATACAACACACACGTGCGTTTGTTTATTAGCGCAACGGAGCGCATCGCACGTCTCGTTTCCCATAGATTTCTGTCCACTTCTGCGCGAGCTCGAACTGTCTTTCTCCGTCTTCATTTTGCCCTGTACACTGAGGGAACTATATTATGAAAGATCCATGCGCTTAGACACGCGGAAACGTGGGCACGAACCGCACGCGGCTGGAGGTGAGCGATAAGTGCGTTTTATGATTGATACGTGGCAGGACTAATGATTTATCCACGCCACGAGGAAATATGATAAAAAATTTGCTGAAAAAAATCGTCCATTCCACCTTTAATGCGCCTTATAGTCTGGTGCACCTTATATATGAAAAATAGACCATTCATTGACACTGCACCTTGTAATCCAGTGCGCCCTATAGTGCGGAAATTTCGGTACAACCTGAAGAAGCACAAGGACCACCAGTGGGATCCATACCACATAAAAAACACTATATTACACATTATATAAACACTTCCATAGATAAGAATGTATTGGTTTGTTTCTTTTGACTGTTGACTGCACAATTACCTGTAACCCGGCGTTTTGCTGCATCACTTTTTCAGGCATTGTGTCCGACCCAAGCTCCATCTTTGAAGAGCACTTTTTGTGTCACAACAGCAATCAGCTATCTTCTGAGCCATTTGTCAATGCTAAGAGCATTTATGTCACAGAAGAAAACATGTTCATTTTCAACAAAGTCCTAGTGGGACAAACTGTGAAAGCACGCTTCAAACTTACAAACAACACCAAAATACCTTGCCATCTCAACTTATCTATTGGTTCAAAGATGGAGAAGGTAACTTTTTCCTTGAGACTATTTGACCATTATAAATAAAATAAGATGAATCAGATTATTTTATCCCTCAACAGACACCACTTCATGAGGACATCTTTTATTTGTCTCCTACATCTCTCTCTATACCTGGCCAGTCACACAGGTTTATTGAGGTCACCTTCACTCCGCTCGAAATGACAATTTACCATGGGGTGTTTGAGGCCTCAATAGATGGAGCCAACAGGTATTTTGAGTTGTTGATTTGTATTTTGTCATATACAGAACAATTTTACTCATCAACATGTATCCCTTCTTAATTTAGAACAACACACACAAATAAAGGCAAGATGCTGGAGTTTAATGTAATTGGTGAAGGGGCTATGCCAAGTGTGTGTGTGATTCATCCTGCCCTTAAGAACAGTACTGGTGACTCACTGCTGCAGTTTAGACGTTCTTTGATTGGACAAAGAAAAACACAATCAATTGTACTGTTAAATGATGGAAATGACCCAGCTCAAGTAAGAGTCTATCTTAAATATGTAGCTGTTCCTGTCGTGAAAGATATAGTATATTTTACTGTGTTATGGATGTAATTTAGGTTCGGATTGACATGCCTGACAAAGATGGAGTGTTTACCCTCAATGCAGCCAAAGGCAACAACTGCAGCTCCATTAGCACCGTAATACTTGAAAACAGCTCTGACCCAGGTATTTGTGCATTTTCATGTATACTGTAAAAAAACTGGTCTGTCGCATTTTATGTGTTGCTTTATATTTAATTTTTTTTAGAAATTCAGATTCAGTCCTTGTATAGAGCCATCACCCAACTAAATGTTAGGGAGACGGTTGAGTTTGAAGTCAGCTTTTGTTCCAAAAAGGCCCAAAAATGTAATACAAAGGTGTATTTAGAAGACAGCGAATACAACAACATCACAATATTGGTTACGGGTGAGGCCTGCGAAGAAATTGTCTCGCTGGAGAACATTAAACGGCAATTACTTGAAACTGATGAAATTGTGGATGGTCAGTACATTAAAACTATATATTTTAGAACAATTCCTCTTGAACATTCAATTAATATTGCTTGGAAATATTGGCTAATAGGAAATTACGAAGTTATGGACTTTGGTGACTGCCATGTCGATGTGACGTACCAAGAAAGCTTTACAATGGTCAACCACAGCAAAGACAAAGTGCTGAGGTTTGAATGGCCCCCTGCTGGACCCCAAGTCCGCTTTTCACCACAGGTAAATTGATACAAGTGTTTCAAATATTATATTTATAACTTAGCATAGATTCAGAAGACGACTGTGCTTTATTCAGGTGGGCCATCTTCATGCTGGATGCTCTAAAGAGGTGGTTGTCTCATTCCACTCCACCCAGCCCATCAGTTTGAGCAGTAAGTCACTGAAATGTAAAGTGACTCAGGTGGTGTTCAAGGAGCCTCTGGAGCAGGTGTTGGACTGGGACGACCAGCAAAATGCAATTCAGACGAGTGCCAATAAACCAGCCTCTGCCGCACCATCACCACAACCTGCCAAAAATCAGGTGTGTTCTCTGCTCTTACATATTCACATTTTACCACAATTGACTACTACATTATTATATTATATATACTATATTGTTTATACAGGTTATAAAGACAGATTCTGAGCCCAGCTGCTCTGTGGTGGAAGGCTGGAATTTGAGCCTTGAATTGCGCATCAATGCAGTTTGTGACTATGCCAAGTTTAGTTGCAGCACTCACCCTATAAACGTCAAAGACCCTATAATCGGCAAAGACACTGGCACTCACACTATAAACTTCAAAGACACTATGCTTTATCAAACCAGGCTTCAAAAGTAAGTTAGACTTGTTACTAAATGTTTAATTTTGCTGAAATAACCCCAATAATTAAAATTCAACGTTTTGACAGACTGCAGATATCTAATGAGGGGCAGGTGGGGCTGGCATTTTCCTGGAAAGTTCAAATAGATCATGGCCAAACAGGTTCAGTGACATAATAATGTCTATTTCAAGTTTACATTTATTTAGTTTGGATCTAAAGGTGTTAATGCTATGTGCTTGTGTTGCATCATAGATGAGAATCTCACCTCTCTCCCAAGCTTTGGGTCCTCAAATGCTGTGACTCGTCCTTCCAGTGGAACTGAGAGTGTGGTGTCCCTTTTGAGCATCAACCCAGAGCTAGTCCCCTTCACTGTTGAGCCCTGTATAGGGACTATTAAGCCAAGAGCCACACAAGAGTTTAAAGTGCACTTTTCTCCCTTGGAAGTATCCCAATTTGAGGGCATCCTTATCTGCAGGTAAACGTTAACATTTAAGTATGAGCATGGTAAAAACAGGCTGATCGCCATAGTTCAACAGTTATAATAAAAATAATAATAATCTGTAGTAGATGTTATTTTGTATTTTAACTTTCAAGCAACAGGCTGTATTTTGGTTGTTTATTTTGGATGTTTTGTGTGTCTTTTCTTCAGTATCCCTAACTTGCAGGCAAAAGATCAGTCTCCCTCTGTCTCAGTGTCTGGTGGCAGTATAATGCCCAGTTGCCATTTCGACTTTGAAGACTCAAACTACATCAGTGGAAGTCATAATCCTGAGTTTAGAAGTCCCTTAGAACCTAAGACAAGAGTTGTTGAATTCATTGCTGTTGGATTATCGGCATTATCTACAAGGTAAGGAGGAACAAAAGCTTCAAAGAAAACAGTGTAAAAAGGGTTTATATTATATATATATGTAAAACGTTTTATCATTCATACTCCTTTTTTTGCAGACGTTTCTTTGTGTTAAACCCTACAAACAAACCCTACTCATTTAAGTGGAGATGTGAGGATTCAACTGGGAGCTCGTTCCGATGCCTCACTCAGAGTGGTTTTCTTCAGCCCAAAGAGAAAGCAGAGGTTACAATGAAACTGCTGTCTATTGAACACTTAACATGTAAATATATTTCTTTGATAACGGTGTCTTTGCAGGTTCACTTGGAGTATGTATCTGAGCAGATGGATATAGTGGAATCATCATGGAGCTTTGTGATTGACACACTGTCAGTGTCTGTTCCTTTTCTGTTTGTGGGAACAACAAGAGAACCACATATCTATCTTGATAAAGCTCTGATTAACTTTGGAGATTTGCTTGTTGGTATGTATAGGACAATTGCAAATGCAGATCAAGGTATTGGTTCCATAAACATAATATGTACATATCTAATTTTAATATTAATGTCTTGCACGCACAGGAAATAAGGCAGAACAAACAGTGAATTTAGTAAACACAGAGGAGGAGCCTTTTCACTTCTCAGTGCTGCAGTCATCTCTTCTGTCTGAAGATCAGCTCTCCAGTCTCATCATTCAGCCCATGAGTAGCTCACTAGGACCAAAAGGAAGGTAACATTTACATTTTCCCAAAACACGACATACAAGCTCTTTACATATACGATTTTACACCTCAAACTATCATTATTACATGTTTTTATGTCAGTTTTGCATGACATTAAATGTGACATTACCTTTGTTATGCTCTAGGTGTTCTCTAGCCATATCCTTTGCACCCAATCGCCAAGGATATTTTAGCTTCAGGGTATTTCTGAAGGTGAAAAGAAGGCTTGAGCCACTTGCCCTAACTGTTAAAGCTGACTGTTTTTCCTTGGATACACTGGTTGAAGTTGAAAAGCCATGTGGTGGTTTGAGAGAACTGAGACCTAACCACATCGACAGCATTGACTTCGAAAGGGTCAGCATCAAGGGTCTTGCATCACTTGCAAAATAAGTTTAGGTGTAAAGTTTCTGCTTACTATTTCTTTGTTTATCAATTCAGGTGGGGATTTCAGAGCAATCTTCTTTCCGGTTCTTGATTTCCAACCTTGCAAGATGTGAGCTGAACATCACCTTTAACGTCGCAGGCCCCAGAAACCTGGTGCAACACTTAAATGCTAAGCCAAAGCATGCGACTGTGGAGGTCGGGAAGCAGCTCCAATTATCCCTTTCCTTTTGTCCTCTGAGTGTTTGTAACCTTCAAGATATTAGACTGAGTATCAAGGTAAGCCCTATGTATCCAGACTTGCCCGTAAAACTTTTAAACTGTTTTACATTTGCAATTGTTCAAGATTCACAATGAAAAATAATATTATATCCATGAATCCTGACAGGTGAAGGATGGAGCAACTTTTACTTTAGATGTAAAAGGCAAAGGAACTGCGCCATGCCTTGACTTTTCTTTCACCAAACATAATTTTGGAAAGTGCTTTGTTCACAGTTCAGGGATGCTCTCACCCACACAGACACTAGTTATCAGAAATAAAGACAAACGGGACATCAGGTAGGTCCTTGTACCATAAATATGTTATAGATTCTTTTGCATGACATTTTAACATTATTGTATTACGTGTTCACAGCATCCAATGCCTTTTTGAAAACACTTCTTTTCTGGAGATTGGCTTCCAACCCAGCATTCTGGCTTCAGGGGCTGACTTGAAAATTCCCATCACATTTTCTCCTCAAGAGACACACAGCTACCAGGAGAAGCTGAACTTTATTCTTAACAGCTGTGTCACCAGACAAGTGGAGATTCTGGGACAGGGCATAGAGCTGAAGGTGAGGAAGAAGTAAAGCTAAAGTAGTTGATGTGGATGCAGTACATTATTCAAAAGTATATCAAGGTGAAATCAGATCAACATCCTGCTACATCTTGAACTCATGTGCAAACCTGCAGAGAAGAGTCGACTGATTGTGGATCTTTCATATGCTTTATCATGTACCTCAAAGGCTCATCATAGTGCTGTTTGTGTATTTACGTAGCTGGAAGTAGAGGATCAAAAACATAAAAGAATCAACTTTGGATCCCTGAAACCTGGAACAAAATCGATAAAACGCATTGTTTTGGTCAACCACAGCACTGTCAGACTCTGTTTTTCTCTTCTCCTCAACTCTAACACTCCTCTGGACCCAAAGGTACTAAGTTCACTAACAGAGCATAAAACAGCAGCACTTAAACCTTTTTGTTGTCCTCAATGTGTTTAGGATCTATCAGTGTCACCAACTAGACAGCTAAACCTAAAAGCCGGTGAATCATGCGCTGCAGAAATCCAGTTCTTTCCCCGACAACATGTACCAAAGTTTACTGTGGAGCTGCAGGCTGAAACACTAGGCTTATTACACCCCCTGCTGTCCATTAGAGGGTCCTGCCAGGTAGCCTACAGTGTTTGTAAAAAAGAGATGTTAGATATTTTATACTGTGAAATAATATGTGCTTGTTTCAAACAAACAGGGCATAGATGTTCACTTGGATCAGATCCACCTTGCATTTGGAGCTGTTGTCCAACATGGTCAAACCAGCCGAAAGATTGTCATGATTAACACTGGTGATATTGGTGGGAAGTAAGTGACAATTTAGCATTTTTTGGTCCTCACTTGTTCTAAGTGGGGTCAAAGACATGTGACTCTATAAGTATTAAACATTGTCTCTTCCTCTAGTCTCTTTTTATTGTTATGTCACATAGCTATTTTTAACTTCATGTTTTCTTCTACCTTCTCACAAGGTTTTGTTGGAAAACTGAGAAGTTCCCCTCTTCATTATGCATTTCACCAACCAAAGGCTTCATTGATCCAGGGATGGAGGTTCCCTTTGAAGTGGTCTTTGCCCCAGTGCAGCTCAGCAATGAAAGTAGATTTGAGAATCTGCCTTGTATTTTGGAAGGTTGCAGCTCACCCTTAACCCTTACTGTTACTGGCTCATGTGTCATGGCCCCTGTCAAAGAGGTAAATTCACTTAGAGTCAATATCAACTCAAACTAATTACAAATTTCCAATTTCAATAAATCTCTTTGCATCAATTTGACATTCAGAGAATGATACTTTATGTTAAATAATTACTTGACTTGCAGGTGATGAATTTTGTTTGCCCAGTGCGTAACTCTCACACCCAGAGCCTGTCTGTGGTGAACCCTACAAACCAGAGCTGCACCATCAGACCTGTGATTGAAGGGGAGCAGTGGACAGGTGCACCTGCCATAATCCTTGAACCTTTTCAGAATAAGATGTTTGAAATCAAATACTGCCCTTTTACTATGACTTCTGAGAGGAACAAGCACCTGGTATACTACTTACACAATTCTACTTATTAGTATAGTAAGTATAATACAATACTAAATTATTCTTATTTTTCTCCAGGGATCACTGTTTTTCTCCTTCCCCGATGGGACAGGCCTGTGTTACTCCTTCGAGGGAACCGCTGAGGCTCCCAAGGCTGAGAACACTATCGTGTACGAGCTGCAAGCCAAAACACATCACAAAGCGCTCCTCTCTGTGGAGAACTGGCTCCTGAAACCTCAACGGTAAAACAACTGACTTCAATGGAATGGAATATACATTTTGTCGTACTCCGTTAAACTATTGATGAGAAAAGTGAATATGTCTGTTGTAATTTGAACATGATCTTGCTATATTTGACCAAACTTGAGTATTTTATTGTTGTCATATTTAAGTCATACAAGTCTATTTGGAAGTCATGCAATGTTTTTCGGATGAAGACATGTTTTCCTTTCACCTTAGATTTCGTGTTTTGTTGGAGATTGTTAGACCAGACAAACTTGATGCTACAGTTTCCTTTAGTGGTCTGGAGTTCATTGATGTTCCTGCTTTGACCAAACAAGACTATAATCTGTCTTTTTTCACATACAAGACTGGTACATACAACACTAAGGTTAGATCTCATACTTTATACTTCTAATTTCAAAGTTGCAAAATAAGTGATCCAATTATGTCATATTGCACTTTCTTCAGGTCACGTTTTGTAATGAGGCGTCTGGGGAATATCTGTTTTACCTCGTCACTTTCAAGGCCACATCTTATGAGGTTCAGTCCACTTTAGAGCTGGAAACTGCTGTCCGCCAGCCGGTCTCAGCCACAGTGCACATAACGAACCCTCTTGCCACAAATGTTCGTTTCAATACTGAGTGCAAATGCTCTGATATCAGTGTGCCGCCCCAACACACTGTCCCTGGACACTCCAAAGTACGTATTATGTTCCTTATATGTGATCTGTCTGTCTGAAAAGTTAATAAAAGCATGTGTGTTTTTCAAGGCCCCACTGAGCTTTGGGTACCTGCCGTTGATAGTTGGTGAGACCACAGCACGGCTAACTCTGAGCAGTAATGAATTGGGATATTTTTACTATGACCTGATTCTTAAAGCTTTGCCTCCAGCCATGGAGAAAAGCGTCCACTTTACTGCTTCCCTCGGTAACAGTCACTCAGTCAATGTCAAGTTTACCAACTTTTCTCGCACCAAGACTGATTTCTCTTGCAAGGTATGGAAAGTTTAAAACCTGAAGTGTGCATGATGTGTCTAGACTTCTAATAAATGAAATTATCTTTGCTACAGACTGATTACCCAGATTTCCTGATTGACAAGAGTGTGACTGGAGTAGCTGGGTTCCAGGAGGCCAGTGTTGTGGTGTGTTTTGAGCCTCTCCAGCTGGGAGAAGTGAGTGCCCTTCTGACACTGTCCTCTGCTGCTGGAGGTGAATACACCTTCCCTTTGCATGGAGTGTGTCAGCCCCCCAAACCACAAGGGCCATACAGCATCAGTATGGGGAAACCGTTGGCGATAGCCTTCAGAAATGTGTTTTTGCAAACCACTGCATTTTCTTATCAGGTATGATTCTGTTCAACCACACAAAAGTCTTCTTGAGTTATTCATGTAGAATTGTTACTGCATGTGCCTAATTGCATGATTTATTATGCACAGTAATGTATATGTTCTGTCTTATTTTTTGACTCTTAGGTAAACAACCCAGCATTTAAAGTCAAAGCACAAGACGTAATACTCACCAAAAAGAGTGCAAATGTCCTTGTGTCCCTTGACCCTCCTCCAAAAGGTGGTCCGGGGCCATGGTTTGGCAAACTGACCATCTCCAGTAAGCCCTCAGAGGTCCACACCAAGCCATACAGCTGGGTCTTCTTCCTGAAAGGATGCAGAACGCCTTCTTCATAGACTAATATGTACTTTATTTATACATTGTAGAAAAAGATTCACTTGTAGTCAATCAATCAATCAATCAAATGTTAATTGTAGAGCACAATTCGTACAAGAAGGCAATTCAAAGTGATTTACTATGTTCTGGACAAACAATACGTTTTGACTTTCATCCTGGAGTCATTTTCAATCTGGCTGTTTACAGTTTCACTTGAAACTACTCTTCTTTATATCCTAACAGCCCATCATCCTATTGTAAGCTGACTGTCACTTCCTCCTCATTGAGTACCTGATTAGTATCAGAATGGCCTCAAAACACAATGACCAGTAAACTGAACATCAAACCTCCATTCCTGTTTAAACGGGGATTTTTTTAAAAACAAAAATGGCCTCAACTCCTCTTTCAAACCATCTCTTCTCCTACTAAGAATCTTACCTCAGTGTCTTCAAAATACTGGTTTGTGGCCTTGAGATGAAGATGAACAGTGCTCTGTGGTCCTGACTTTGCATGCCTTTTGTGAAGTGGCTGTTTAGTTTCACCTAAAGTAAAGAGCATTACATAGGCACATAGGCCCTACATACACCGGCCATTCTGATACTTATCAGGTGCTCAGTGATGAGGGGTCTCCAGGCCGCTTACAATCGATAAAGAAGAGTAGTTTCAAGTGAAATTAAGATAAGATAAGATAATCCTTTATTGTCCCACATGGGGAAATTTCATTGATGCAACGCAGGTAGATACAGAGGTAGATACAGAAGAAAAGAACAGATCACTTATAGGAAGTTTGAAAATTGTAAACAGCCATTATCAGCAGGTTCTGCCCAGTGGACAGGGCCTACTCAGAGTAGAATAAATATGTGAGTTCTCAGACTTGATCAGCAGATTGAGAATTACTCATGTATGAGAGTCAAAACGTCTTATCCTGACGACTAGAACTGAATCTATTTCTACAATGGAACACTCCTGGATGAATGAGAGATTACACCGACCAGTCCCACCTATGTAACGCTCTTTACAACTTCACTGCATTGGATAGAATATACTACATTGCTGTTTATGTCAGCGTCTTGTCCTTAGGATGAACCAGTTTTTGTCTTAAAGTTGCCTGTTTTAAAATAAATTGGATTTTGTGTTGGCTAAAATTCTTCTGTGTTTTTCCGACAGTCCAGAGACATAAGGGACAGAGACGCAATCATTTAAGTTGTCAAAACTTTCCTAAAAATGTTTTTTTTTCCTTACTCAATGGCGGGCTACCGCCACACGGGGGCAGCACTGTCGTTTAAGGAAAACCTGCGCTCGTGGATCCAGTTGGAGGAGACGGGTTATTTTAAAATGTTGTTTCTTGCCTTTTAATAACGTTATTACTTTTCACAGTGTAAGTGCATTCGGGCATATGTAATCAGTTCATGTATTATTGTAGTATAATCACACAAAATCTTAATTATTTTGGTTTAATATTGTGTTCAACATACCTGGTATTTGTTTTATTGTGCTGTCAAGGTCCTCCAGCCCTACTTCTTCTTCATGTGTTCCCCTTGATACACTAGTATAACTTTGAGGGTCGTGACTTCCTCTTCCTTTTTAATATCTTCGTGTGGAGAAGAGGTCAGTCATCCGTCGTGTCGCCCTTCATGTTTGATATGTTATCTTATGTTGTATATTGATTTAATTGTTGTTGTATCCCTTTAAATTTGAGCTGGATTTTCCTCGTTGCACATGTAAACTTGTTTGGTGTTTTTCTGTTCTACCAGTGACAAGAATAAACGGATAAACCGTGTGTCTCAGATAGTGAGGAAAAGAAAGCAGTGGGTGTGTTTTGGGGCTGGTGCGGTGATGTAAGGAGGAGGCAGGGGCTTCTCTCTCTCCCCCATAGCGCGCAGCATGAGCGCTCCGCGGCAAAAGGATGTGTGAGCAGGCAGCGCGTTACTGTAGGGACGGTGTCCACAAACTGCTCAACAAAGAACAACCCAAACTTCGTGCTCAAGAAAGCCGCGACCAGCCCAACCCCGTAGCCGGTCAGGACAGCGAGTCCGCAACGGCAGCACAGTCCGGAAACAGCGGCGCTCAGCCCGGTGGAATCGACGGGCTCGTCCGCTGGATAGTCACCAAGATGAGCGACAACAAGAACGCCGCCTCCCGGGAGTACGCCGCCAGTAGGGAAGAGGTGGCCGTGGCCCAGGAGCAGTTCTTCGCCCCGGAACCGCGCAGAGGCATCTCGGTGATTTTAGATGTAAGTAGACCTGGCACAGAGATGTGCGGACTGGACAGGGCAGTGCGCACTTACGCACGGACTTAGTGAACGACTGTAGACGACTGTAACGTCTCTTCGGTCCCGTCGACTTCATGCTTAGTTTACTTTACGAACAATTATCACCAGAAGTTGCTTTACAAGTATTGTTCACTTAGTATGATGATATCAGAAGGAAGCTCCGCGGAACCGGTATTCGCTACGTTCTGACGTAATACTAATTAAATGAATAAGATATATATTCATTTTGCCACCCTACAAGTTGCAGAGCAGGGCAAAGCCAGTAAGAGGACGCCAGCACTTTTCTTCACGGACTAATGAGTGGACCTTTGTCCATCTTTATGTTTCCTTATTGCCTTTCGGCTTTTTTATTTTTATTTTAAGTATTTGACGTGTTTTTGTTTTTCCCCTTCCTTTATCTCCCTTCCCAAGTGCAACAGTTCAGAGTTCATCAAGCAATATCTTTATAAGAAATTATGAGCACGAATATTAATATGATTTCATGGAATGTGTGAATTGAAAAAACTAAAATATATAAAATGATCACACATCTGAAATCCCTTGAGTGTGACATGTACCGTTGACTGTCCTCATTTCAAAAACAAAGCTGCACCACAATAAGGTCAGGCAATGGCGACTGAACAAGGCTCTCCTAAAGGACCAGGCCTTCTTAACACTGAAAACAAAAACAATACAAAATGTTATTTTGAAAATAATCTTCTGTGGACTCTGTCCAGACTGTATGGGAGGCCTAAGGCAACATGTAGAGGGTGGATTATAAGTTATTCAACTGCTATGAAAAAACTTAAAACAAAAGAATGATCTCATTAAAAAACTCAAGCAGCTGGAAATAGAACACATGTCGGACCCAAGTAACACTCTGGTCCAAAGAGCTATGCTGATATGCAAAACAGAATACCAAACGCTTCTTCATGAAGAGAACGCTTTTGCGCTCTTTCAACTAAGAAAGCAGTTTTATGAGTCTTGGGACAAAGTAGACAAACTGCTTGCCCTAAAACCTTAACAACGTGAAAATCGACAATCAATCTCATCAATAAATGATAGTAATGATATAGTAATTAACGACCCCATTCTCATTAATTAATAATGTACAAAAAACTACAGTCCTTTATAAACCAGAGTGTCACTGAAATGGGAATGACATGGAGGAATTCTTTCAAAAAATTAACTTACCCTCGCAAACAGAAAAAGATAGAAACTCCATGAAAAAACCTCTCCAAATATATTAAATTAAAACTTCAATTAAAGCCTTGGCAAGTGGGAAAACACCTGGTAATGATGGCTTTACAATAGAATGTTATAAATGTTTCCAAGATATTCTTGCACCATACCTGACCTTATTATTTAATGGTAATAGTCCATGCCCCCTATCATGCGGCAGGCCTTTATATCACTTATCCCAAAACCTGGGAAAGATCATTAAAAAATTTGCAATTTTAGATAAAGATGCACTGATTGCAAACTTATTGGCCGATACCGATTTCCGGTTTATCGATACCGATTTTCTATCTAGCCACTGATTTTCCCACAAACTACCCAGTATTATATATATGAAAAAGGTGCATGGATACAGGACACACGTTTTATAATATAAAATGTAATTTATTTTTTGGAAAAATAAATAACTATATATAAAAATAATATATATATATACAGAACAGGAACTGTCCCCCACGTCCAGAGCCCAGGACGGAGCTGGACTTCTTGATGACTTTGTCCAGCTTCTTCCTCTCCCTCTCTGTGATGCTGCTGCTCCAGCAGGCCACACCGTACAGGAGCTGATGCCACCACAGAGTCGTAGAAGGTCTTCAGGAGTGGCCCTGTCACTCCAAAAGAGGCTCTTCCTGTACAGTGCGTCTGTGTTATGAGTCCAGTTCAGTTTGTGGTTCAGATGAACACCCAGGTACTTGTATGAGTCCACTCTCTCAATGTCCCTTCCCTGGATGTTCACTGGTGAGGGGGCAGTGGAGTGGCGTCTGTGGAAGTCCACCACCATCTCCTTGGTCTTCCCCGCGTTGATGAGGAGGTGGTTCCGCTGACACCAGTCCACAAAGTCCTGCGCTAGTCCTTTGTACTCCGCATCATCGTCGTCCGTGATGAGTCCGATGATGGCAGAGTCATCAGAAAACTTCTGCAGGACACAGCTGTCCGTGTCATGTCTGAGGTCTGCAGTGTAGAGGGTGAAGAGAAAGGGTGCGAGGACGGTGCGCTGGGGCGCCCCCACACTGCTGGTCCGAGTCTCTGATTGTTGTAGTTTGAAATAGTTTTTGCCTAGATGAATGACCACAGAAGACACAGATGGGTGATTACGCAGGATGTTTGGAGCGGTGGTGTTTATGTCCTGCATGAGGGAACCGTGTTCCATGACCAGTACGAAAACTAAACTGCTCTTCCTGAATCCAAGGTTCGATTATCGGTCAGCTTCTCCTCTCTAGTACCTTGAAATAGACTGAAGAGTGTAATCCCTCTGTAGTTTGAACAGAGGGACCACCATGCCGGTCAGCCAGTCCAGAAGCACTCTTCTCAACCGTCACGGAATATTGCAGAGACTTAAGATACTCCGTGGCTAGCACAGAAGTCCAAAAACTGAATACCGGTTCAGATTAGGGAGGCTGTTCTTCTTCATTTTTTCCAGGTATCGATGTCATCGCCCACATGGGTATTGACGTCCCCCAGTAGAGTCCCCGGTCGGTCCAGTACTCCTCCTAGGGACTCCAACAAGGCCGGGTACTTTGCAGTGCTGTTCAGCCCGTAGGCTGACACAACAGTGAGAGACTGTCCCACTCCAGAAGGCCAAGTTCACTCCAACATGTGGCGGCTGAGCTGGGGGGCTATAAGCAAGCCCACACCCATCTGCCATCTCTCCCTGTGGGCAACGCAAAAGAAGTGGAGTGTCCAATCCCTCTCAAGATGGGTTCCAGAGCCCAAACTGTGCGTGGAGGTGAGGCCGACTATATCTAGTAGTCATTACCGCTCGACCTACTGCACAAGGTCAGGCTCTCCCCCCTCCAGCAAAGTGACGTTCCATGTCTCCAGAGTCAGTTTCTGCGTCCGGAGATCCAGTCGTTGAGGCCCCTGCCGTCGACTGCTGCCCAGATCTCTCTGCACCGGCCCTGCCTTACGGATCCTCCCGAAGGTGATGGGTCCAAGGGAGGATGGCCCCACATCGATCGTTCGGGCTGTGGCCCTTGAGAAAAAACCCGGCCACCAGACGCTCACCCACCCCAGGCCTGGCTCCAGGATGGGGCCTCATTAACAGCTCTGGGTCCTACCTGTCACCTGTTTGCCTTCGGTGACCCTACCAGGGGCTTGAAGCCCCTGACAACATACTAGGATCATTCAGATGCTCAAATCATCCACAATATTAAGGTGGTGGTTCAAGGAGGGAATTAAATGATTAAATAGTTCATAGTTTATAGAGAACTACAGTGTTTATCATGCAGTCAGGAACTTGAATAGTTGATGTCAACTTGTTATAATTCCTTTATTTCTGATTCTCATTACAGATATTCAGAAGAACTGACAAAGATGGTAAGTACATTTATTATAATACATAAATAATCTGGTGTTTCTCAAACTGTAGTGCTTACACCACTGGTGCGCTGTGGTGGTACTCAAGGACTTCCTCAGTTCTGCATTTTATATATCCCTTATAATCAGAGAACTGCATGGATAAACAAACTTGACTGCTCACAAGCTTAAGAGAAAATAAGAAAACAAACCACATACATAGTGGATACATGTGTCTATCCCATGTGGTGGATTCAACAACAATCCCATCAGATGGTTCACTTCAGCCTACACATGTCTTCTCCTCTAGCATCAAGTGAAGACTGGCACAGGCAACCGTCTACTGTTGGACAACACAGACATCTTAGGGGTAACAGCTGCATTGATTCCAGAGCCTGTTCTGTAATCTGGGAATGACTTGCTCTGTCCTTGATGCTGTCTCTGAAAGAGGAAATTAAAAACATTGTTTTACACCATGCATCTGAGATCCCCATCAATTTGTTTTTTTTCCCCCTTAAGAATCAAGGAGGATTGCAGAAGCCATTTAATAACTCTGTAATAGTTCATTTTACACTTTAAATGAACTCCTTTGAAAATGTGGGAAATTACATAAAATACAACTTAGTTGCCTAGTCTTGTCCGCCTTCTTCTGCTACTATCTAATAATTTTACATTAATTAAACAAACTTTGCTATTTTCTTTTCAATGCAAGTGCAAAATAAACAATTTTCAAGCTCAGAATACCTTTGCCTGTCCTTGAATGGGAAAAGAAGTGACAGAAGCTGGAAATTTGTTTGCCCTCTTCAGCAAAAGTGGATTCGAACTGGACAATGACGAACACAAGGAGGTATTGGAGCCTGTAGAGGCTAGTTTGCCCTGCCAGAACAACCACTACTGGTTGAAGGTGTACAGAAGTCTTTAAGCATTTGTGTCTTCCAATGCATCAAAAAATAGTCCAATGAAATAGTTCAAATTAAATTATTTGGCACACCTTTGCCAAAATAACAAATGGAACTACATTAGACACAGTCAAAAATCATCACCTTCAAAAACCTGGTGCTAATTTCCTGCCCTCTTTATACCTAGGGTTTCCACACCTAACAATGCCCCATAGAGGCTGGAGGTGCAAAAGGAGCCAATAACTGAAGTACCATTTACAGTTTTGTATGTTCACATATTGTTAACATTCCACAAAAAATAACCAACACAAAACCCTTTGGTTTCCTCAATATTTGACCAGGTTTTAATTAACACAAGTTCAATCAGACAAGTTCAGTTTCAACCACACTCGCGTGTGGAATTCTGCTTCAGGGTTATTCCATGAAGTGCCATCCTAAACCCACCTTTTGAGCATCAGCATCCAGCCCAATACCATAGCTGTTGACAGCTCCAAGAAATTCCACTTGATGATCCCTGATGTCCTGAAGATCCTGTTTCTACAGCCCACCAGCCCCTGTTTGGCCAGCACGGGATAGCCAACAATCTTAAATGAAAAGTGCATCTTAATAGTGTTTCAAAAGGAATTCTGCTGCACCTCCAGCCAAGACTCCATAAAACTGATCAAGTTAACAGACGCCACCACCCTCATTGGGCTCATCTCGGACGGGGATGAGTCTGCCTACAGAAGGGAGGTGGACCTGCTGGTGTCCTGGTGCAGTTAACAACCTGGAGTTCAATACCCAGAACACAGTGGAGATGATCGTGGACTTCAGGAAAGTCACAACTCCCCAGCCTCCCTCACTATCACAAACTCCCACATCACCACCGTGGACTCCTTCCGCTTCCTCGGCACCACCATCACCCAGGACCTCAAGTGGGAGCATACCATAAGCTCCCTCATCAAGAAGGCCCAGCAGAGGATGCACTTTCTGCGGCATCTGAGGAAAGCCAAGCTGCCAGCGCAGATCATGGTGCAGTTTCACACAACATCGAGTCCGTCCTCACCTCCTGCATCAATTTCATTTAAAACTAAATTTGTAACGCTCGAAATCACAACAGCTGTCACCTCGAGGGACTTGGCAATGTCTCAGGAATAACTATCAATCCTGGAGGAGTTTCACACTGAAGGAGAGATCCGACTCTCTCAGACAGACAGGTGGACGCGAGATAGACAGTGGGGTTGGACCCACTAAGGAGTAGAGCCCGTTTCTCCAGGTAGACCGTTTCAACTGGATCCACAGGTGATCGATGTGCCTGTTCCACTCCCAGCGGGGAAGTGGGAGAAGAAGAAGAAAAGGCATTGAACAGATTGCAAGTAAAATTAAAATTAAATTAAATTAAGTTAAATATTGTTTGATAGAAAAAGTGGTCAGAAGCAGAGGTGCTCAATCTGCCATACTTCCCTCAGCATAGTTGCTCCAAGGGCAGCGTAGCTGGGAAACTGTAGGTTTTTATTTGTGTTCCTAACTGGCCTGACCTTAGGCAATTTCAAAGAGGAAAGTTTTAAGCCTAGTCTTAAATGAAGAGACTGAAGAGGCTCTGGTGAGGCACAAATAGGTGTAAGTTATGGTCAAGGATTTCAGACTGCTCAGAGACAGCGTGATATGGCTGTTTCCGCTGTTGAGCTGCTGATCACTGGGAACGCAACTGCCCTCAACCTGCTCCGCCCAGAGAGGCCGGAGCTTAGTCAGGCAGAACCTAGGCTTCAAGAGAAGGTGGGGATACAAACAGTACCAATGCTGGTGGACACAGAAGCTCCACACTCTTCCATCAACTTCCCTCTTCACCGCAACCAACTCTCGGGACACTCACTCTCTTTGATTGGTTTCTCTGGGACTCCTCAATCTCTGCCTCTGACAAGCCTCTGTACATTGCGGGACAGACACATTTACACTCCTTGTGTCATCTCCTCACACTCCCGTCACTCTGCTCGGACAAGATCTGCTGATGAAGGCTGGAGCTACTATTTTGTGCTCTGACAAAGGACTAACTGTTGCATTTCCAGATGGACTGTCAATTTGTTGCACCTCATCACGCAGCTCTGGACAATAACTAATGCAGGGACAAAACACACCCACTTCATGGCAGCCCTGGTTTGACACTCGTGGTATGCGTGGCATCCTACCACGCACCTTATGACAGATTTGATGAGGTTTATCAATGATACAGAAATTTCAGGTCATGAGTGGACTATCAAAAGTGATCAAATTTGATTGGGAACAGAGGGCCTGTCACCAGCTCATCCGGCGAAAAGATCTAGGCCCAATGACCAAAAGATCGACACTGTGACTGATGTGGTTCTCTGTACCGCCACGGATCCCCTGTTATTTAACATGGACATGACCAGGGTAGTGCAGATACCTGAATATCGTAACACACCTAAACAAACCGTAACAAACCATTCAGGGCATCGATGGGACCTGGTCTAGACTGTGGGAGGCTGGTGTGCTGGAACCATCTTACTCAGATTGGAATACACCCATTTTGCCTGTACCAAAGAAAGATCCATCTCAGTTCAGTGGTTTACTGTTATCGACTTGGCTAATGCCTTATTCTGCATCCCACTTGCTCCTGAGGTCTGACATGTCTTTGCTTTTACTCGTAAGGGCGTGAAATTGCAATACATTAGATGGCCACAAGGGTTCAAATTAAGTCCTGGAATCTTTAACCAGGTGCTGAAGAAAGTGCTTTCCCCCTTGCAGCTGCCAGAAGGTGTCATACTGATCCAGTATGTAGATGATCTCCTGCTGGCTGCTTCCACCGTCTCAACGTGTCTGTCTGCCACCAAATATGTACTTTTACGGCTTCACAATTGCGGCTTCAAAGTATCTCAGAAAAAGTTACAGACGCTCAGTGAAATTCTGGGACGCACAGTGTCCAGTGTAGGGAAGTTTTTGTGTTCGCCAGAACACAAAAACATAAGTTTGACACATCCTTTGACTGTGCTTCCACACATGCTGTGGTTGGTTTGGCACAGTCCACCTCTTTCACCATGACTGTTCTCAGACAACGTTGGTTTCTGAGGGTGTCAACATGGCTGACAATCTCTCTTGTGAGGGTTCTCCTCATGACTGTGTTTCTCTTACTAAGACCTTGGCCAAGGAACGTTCTGATCTTTCTTTTGAACCACTGAATGAAGGAATTGTGTTTTTCACCGATTGATGTTGTTTTAGGAAGCCAGGCGGCTCTCTGTCTGCAGCAGCTGCTGTTGTTAAAGCGTAAAGTGACTCTTTTGTTGATTTAATCTCCACTAAAATCCTTTACTCTCCCTCAGCACAATGTACAAAATCTTAGCTATTGTATTGGCCTTAGAACACTTTACTGATCCACCTGTGACCATCTATTCAGATTCTGCTTATGCTGTTGGAGTGATTGTTACCGATCTTGCTGAATGGAGGATAAATGATTTTAAGACAGGCAGGATCACTAGATTAGATGCTGCACTTGTGTTGCCCTCAACATGACCCCAAAATTTTTCGGATTCAAAATATATCAGAGAAAACAAGATTGTGGTCGTGTATATCAAAATAATTTATTCCCTGACATTACTAAGTCTATTCCTAACCCGTGCATGGAGTCCAGCTCTTGACAGCAACAGGAACTCACTTCTCCCCTTTGTGCATGACAATAAAAATACATAATGAATATTCATGAAGGTTGATTCTAGTCACGCCCCTGGCTCCACCCAACGACCGTTGTCCAGTCGGTCTCCTTATATGATGTTGTTTGCTCTCTTTGAGACGCAGCAGAACGGCTTCTGCAAATTCATTCAGTCATTATAAATTACATTTACTTAAGACAAAGGAGTGGGCGTGCTAACTTCCTGTAGGAGCTCTCATTAACAGGAAGAGCTCTACAACTCAAAACTAGACATTACCCAACTGTCTGCTAGTTACATCCTTGGTGTAAGCAACTTAACACTTACATGATTTTTGCGACTAGATTGTAAGAGGATTCAACAGATTTAATTCCTGTTGACTCTTTTGAAACCATAAAACTAAGTTATCTCTCTTTCATATACTGTACAGCACATGCTCAACAGAGATTACCATACATAAACCCGTAGGATGTTTGCCTATCCTACCCAGCGACCAATTGAGTCCCGTCTGGCATATTCTCATGCGAGTAAAAGCCCGTGTGTGTCTGTCCATGGATCTTTATGGACAAACACTACGGTACTTAATAATAGGCTT
The DNA here is from genome assembly GCF_026437365.1 of Eucyclogobius newberryi. Lineage (NCBI taxonomy): Eukaryota > Metazoa > Chordata > Actinopteri > Gobiiformes > Gobiidae > Eucyclogobius > Eucyclogobius newberryi. The sequence goes on from NW_027316389.1 coordinate 21,573,288, forward strand.
GACTTCAGATTTACTTATTTCAACAATTACATCAATTGATAGCAGTTTTAGAGATTCTTTAGCCAGAAAAACACTCCCGCCTATCTGTTAACATTGTTTGTTTTCACCCAAAAGGGTGCGTGGCCGTAGCGCTTGCCCATAAGTACCCGTATGACCAGAGACGTCACATGTCCATCGGTTGTCATGACGATGATGTCGCGTCATGATGGTGATGTCACTGACACTGATGTCGCCAAAATTCTCCTCCCCCCCTCGCTCTGTCTCTTTCTCTCCTTTTTGTTGTTGCTGTTGCTTTAATTGTGGCTGGCAGCCAACTGTAAAAGTGCATTTACCGCCATCTACTTTATTCTTTAGACTTTATTCCTTAGACTTTTTGGCGTAATATTTTTATTTCATTTTCGTATATTTGCTCTGAAGTGGGTTTACTTCAAAGTGCTTCTGTGTGAGCAATGTGGTCTTTTATTTACGTATTTGCTTTGAAGTGCTTCTGTGTGATGAATGTGTTCTTCTAGACCTGTCTCCTGTTTAAGGTCTGCAGCAGCCAGACACTCTTTGAATAGTAAGCTAACGCCAATAACTTAAGATAACAGTTAACGTTATCCTAACGTTATGCTAATCATTAATTTAACATTGACCATTTTCATTTCTTTTTCTGTAGGTTCAAGAGGCATACCGTATCTGTTAATGCATGACAAATTACAACGATAAAGATTCCATCAAAAAACAAGATGATAAAAACAAAAGTGTCAAATCCCCAAACAGTTTTGAAGGATGAAGAGAAAATCAAAAAGGTATTTGCTTTTTGACTATTAACTAACTGCAAACCTTTATTGCATTGATTATCTTGGTGGAAGAAGTTGTTGTTTTTGTTGTTGTGGTTGTTGTTGAAACATACTGTAGAAGAACTACATAAGTAAAAGTAGACAAGCAATAAAATACTCCCATTAAAAAAATGACTGAAGTAAAAGTATTCAAGTACACATTGGTCTTTTACTTTAAGAGTAAAGAATTTTCCTGATTATTTGTCACCAGAAGCAATACTGGTTATATATCAAATATTAACTATATTAGAATATTTTGTTTACTCAAAGCTGGGACTTGGACCGATAAACATGCTAAAAAAAAAAGTCCTCGGCCATTTCAGCAAATTTCTGCTCAGTAGTGACGTTAAAGTAAAAAATATCAACTGTATAATTTTCCTAAAGTAATTAAAAATACTTCTATGAATAAACTATCAAAGCTGCTTAGCTGGTATTTAGTGACAGACTGAGGGCAAGTGTGATTAAAAGCCTGGTGCTTTAAGTTTGAATTTTGTTCGTACTGTAATTCTGATGCATCAATCTTTTCTTGTAGCTTTCCTTGGTGGATGTGGAACAGGCACTTTTCCAACCGTATCCCTCTAAGATCATCTTCCAAAACTTCACTCCCGGGGAGACATTCAAGTTACCTCTGCAGCTTTTTAATAGGGACAAGGTGTGTGTTTGTGCGTGTGCGTGTGCATGCGCGTGTCGAGCGCGTGTGTCGAGTTTATGTGTTTTTCTGTTTTGGTTTGTTGAAGAGCAATTGTTTGCCTTTTGAAATTGAAACATCTGTGGATGCTCATCAGCGTGTGTAAAGGTTGTTGCGCTGCACAGGAAGAAAGCTTTACTGAAAACAGTTCATAAGAGATTTATCTTTGTACTTTCTACAATACATCATTTTGAGATGATGAATAAGTCCTCAGTGGTGTATGTGTGGGATTTGCTGATCCAGTCTGTGATGTCTTGTTGTGAAGGTCCCGAGATATGTGAAGTTGGAGCTGCAGGAGTCTGAGTATTTCCGTGTGGCTGGTCCAGAGGACGCAAGTGGCAAAGTTGCACCAGGACTGTCTGCTAATTATACCGTTTTATTCAGCCCACAGGACAACAAGGTACGTTTGACAGAAAATAATTTACATTGCAAAAAATTGAGCATTAGGTTGCATCACAATATCCTTGATCCATACCTTACTGATACAGTAAGAGAGTACGCTGAGAAACAAGGTCAAAATGAGATGCAGCATTGGTAAATTAGGGGTAATAATAAAGTGTTGTGTCTTAGACTGAAGAGAAGATTTGTTCTCTTTTTTCCAGGACTATCAGCATCGTCTGGTTTTTGTCACTGAGAGGGAGCGCTTCGAGATCTCAGTTGTTGCCATAGGACCACGTGCCATCCTAGACTTTCGGGACGAGCTCCTTCTTTCCGTCTGCCACGTGAAAGCCACTACAGAGAAGACTCAGCTTGTACGCAATATTGGAAACAGCAAAGCTAACTTCAAGCTACAAACAAAAGAGTCAGTTATAATGTATTAAATTATAGATTTAATGATGCCCTGGCTTGGGTGATATGTATTATTATTATTTTGGTTATTTTGCAGGCCTTTTTCTGTGATACCGACCTCTGGAAGTTTGGATGTGGGGCATAGTGTACAGGTGACAGTAACATTTAGCCCCCTGAGCGTTGGTGACCACAGACAGGACCTACTGCTGTACTACCACACTGGTGAGACATACAGTGCTACTATCAAAATATATCAAATATTTGTGTTGTTTCATCCCGATGAAGGAAAAAAACATTTTCATTCTAAAGAAGCATGTGTCCAACATTGCACATTGCACATTTCATTGATTATATCTTAGATTTAAAAAAGACTTGCAATAATAATTCTATAAGCTTGAATTAAGTTTTCTGAATCCTTATTAGCCAATCTTGAAGTGTATTTTTGTGTGATAATATCAAATTCAAATATTTGATATTATCACACAAAAATGCCTCTTATCAAGCATTTTTTCCACTGACCTTTTTAGCTTGACTTTTTTGGCCATGAAAGTCTAAAGTTTGGTCAGAGTCTCTGTTATTACCTTGATTTTCATGCTGTAGGGGAAGCCTTCCGTACTAGAAAGAGGTTTTAAATCAGTTTTAATGTTAAACCAGATAGCAAATTGTCTCAAGACATTTTACTGTTGCATTTTTGCTGGCATGGAGACATTCTTTAAAGTATTGTGTTTTATCATCAGGACAGGTGCACTTTACTTTAGTATTGTTGAATCTGATTTAATCTGGTTCTTAATCTGAATCTTTCTCATAAATGCTTATTGTTTATAGTTGTAATTACAATTTGAAAGGCTCTTTATAACTGACATTTGAAAGACTCTTTATAACTGTGTCACATATTTTATTCATATTTATTGTATTACTATATTTACAGATTAAACGTCCTCCCATCTCACTGTAACATGCCTGACTGTCATTTAAATGCGTGTATTTGTGTGTATTTGCATGTAAATCTAATGTCTACTTCTCGATTTTGACAGGTGAACTCATTTGCGTCAGTTTATTTGGAGCTTGTGAAGAAATAGACATCCAACTTGAGTCTGACCTGGTTCTGCTGGACAAGACTTTCATATCTTTGTCGAGTGTGCAGACCGTGTCCCTCACAAACACCAGCCACATCCCGCTGCGCTACTTTTGGACTACACAGCCCAGATGCAGTGAGCAGGAGGACATGCCCAGGTGGGTGTAGGGTGGACTTCATTTGCATACATGTATAAATGTATAGAACAACCGGGACAATATTCAGAAAACCTATAAAATCCCCATGTAGTCTTTAAAAGCCCAAATCTCTCTTGGGTCTGACACATGAGTCCTTGTAGAAGGTGCAGTATATATTCATTTCCCCCTCATTTTCATAGGTCTCATTTCAGTGAAATGACACAGATGAAATATAATCAGAATCAGAAAAGCTTTATTGTCAGTGTGCAAGATTCACAAACTAGGTATGTGCTTTGGCAACTATCTTGTGCAAACAAATAGCAAATAATAATTAAAGCCGCAAGCGGCATCCAACGGCCCTCGCGGGCCGCCGGCCTTCCGACTCTGCGCTTTCGACTTGATAAAGATGGCGCCCTTATTGTGTGTTGAATTAAAAAAGAACTTGACAGACGGCGACACATTGGACATGGCCAATCCAGTGCAAATGAACACAAGTGTCAGTCAAATTTGTTGCGCCGCCGCACAGAGACCGTAGCCCTTAGAATATAAATATGGATAACTTTTGATGCCCCGCTTGTGTAGATGATTTTCCCCAAATATGAGCTTGATCGAGCTATTGCCCTTAGAGGAGTTTGTTAAAGTGTGAAGCGTAAATGTGAACATTTCAGAGATTTCGCTGTTTTCCCATTTCTGACATATATTTGCGGGTCCGCCACACAGAGACCGTAGCACTTAGAATCAAAATATGGATACGTTTTGATGCCCCGCTTGTGTAGATGATATTCTCCAAATATGAACTTGATCGGACAATCGCCCTAGGAGGAGTTCGTTAAACTGTGAAGCGTAAAAATGTGGTGATTTGAGCAATTCTACGATTTTCCCATAAGGATAACATGGGATGTTTCTGTCATCGCTACGGTTACGCCGTACAAAATATGACTTTGGCTCTCATACTTTTATGATCAGGATGGCAAATTAGAATTTTGTTGAAAATATCATGTCATTTGGAAAAAACTCTATTGTTTATAGGCCACTCTGAAGGCCAAATAGTCAGAATTCTGGGAAACGTTTGCGGCTCCGTCGCACAGAGACCGTAAAAGCTATCCTTAAAATTTGGATAACTTTAGATGCCCCACTTGTCTAGAGGACGTACACCGATTTTGAGGTCGGTGGGCAAAACGCACTAGGAGGAGTTCGTTAAAGTGTGAAACAGAAAAGTGTGGATATTCGAGAGATTTAGCGGTTTTCCCATAGGGATAACATGGGAGGCTTATGTCATCGCTACGACTACGCCGTAAAAATTAAGGCATTTGTCTGATTGGCTTTTTTGATCGGGACGCCAAAATAGAATTTTGGGTAAAGTTTAGAAAATTTTGGTAAAACTCTTTTTTGTTTGTCCTCACGAGAGGAATGCGTGTCCCGAATTTCGTAGCTTTACGTCAAAGATGACCTTGGGGCGTCTCCCATAGGCGCAATGTATTTTGACTTTTGTCGGTGGCGCTGTCGCGCCATTTTTTAACGAAAAAAAAAAATGGCCCAGAAAAAATTACATTTTTCGCCGATTCTGAATTTTGGGCAAAGTTTGGTGAGTTTTTGAGCATGTTCAGGGGGTCAAATTAGAGTTCAAAGCGATGAAGAACAAGAAAAATAATAATAAATATAGCCGCAAGCGGCAATGATCGGCCCTCGCCACGCCGCCGCCACACCGCCGCCACGCCGCAAGAGGAGGGGGCGCTAACGCGCCCCAATTGTCCTTTTATTACGCCTACTGCTGAATCTGTGACGCTGTCACATCTTCTCCCCTTTGTTTTACCATCAAAAAGCAATTTTATTTTGAATTCTTGGCAAAATGTGCGGCTTTGCCGCACAGACACCGTGACTCTTTGAATAAAAATGTGGATAACTTTTGATGGTCCTGAAGATGAGTCTCACCAAATTTCAGGTTAATATGTCTAACGCCCTAAGAGGAGTTTGTGAAAGTCTAAAGTGTAAACATGTTCTGGCGATTTCCCCATTGGAATAACATGGGAGGTTTTGGTCATCGCTACGGCAACGCCATAACAATTATGACATGGGTCTCATTGACTTTTTTGATGGGGATGCCAAAATTGAGTTGTGTGTCAAATTTCATATAATTTCGCAAAACTAAATATTTAACCTCCATATAAAATCTGTAGGGGGCGCTGTGGCTCCAAATTAATTTATTTCACTTCAAGTAGATTTAGGGCAAAGAGTTTAACAACTGATTCTAATTTGACGCAATTCGGACTTTATCTGCGCAAACGGCAGAAATGTTAAATTTGGGAGATTTCTGAAATTCTTGCTACAGTTTGCGGCTTCGCCGCACAGAGACCGTGACAGGTATCAATGTAATTTGGATAACTTTTGATGTCCCATTCCTCAGTAGCATTTTCACCAAATTTCAGCTTTTTAGGGCCAACGCCCTGGGAGGAGTTTGTAAAAGTACGACGTTTGGAAAAACTCCAAAGTCATGTTTAGCCATTTTTGAAGCAATATGGCCGACATTTGGTTGGGCGGACGGCGTTGCCGTAATAATATTTTTTACTTCTCTTGTCACCATCTACCTCTGCGCCAAATTTCATGATTCTACGATCAGATTTTTTTTTGGGTCATTTCCCATCTCTCAATGCATTTTTGGTACATTTGGGGGCGCTGACGCGCAATTTTTTTTAATTTTAGAAAAAGGAAATAGCCAGAATGTAGAGAGGCACGATTTTTAGAGGTGTGCTAATTTTTGTGACTTTTCGTCAATGTTCACTGGGTGAAAAATAGGGGGGTTGGTCCCGAGAAGAAGAAAGAAAGAATAATATTCCGATGCGAAAACAATGTTTCCCATTTTTCAAATATCATAAACTATACATTTCTACCTCATGGTGTGGGTCCCTGGTCACTGACGGGTACTTTCGTTAATTTTGAGTGGGCTCCGCCCACTTTGTGTTTTTGGCCCTCTATACAGTAATAATGTTCAGTTTTTGCATTACATGCTTATATGCACGGAACATGCAAGAGATGGGGAACGTATTCGTGAGCTACTTAGCGCAAATGAGTGCTTTATATGGGGATGACGACCGCTTCGCGGTCGTCATCTCAATGTAAAGTGCTCGTTTAGTGCGCACTTTTGCACGGGCTTCGCCCGTTTACAACGGTAAAGTTCCATTTTCCTAATACTAATTAGTATGCACGGGGCGTGCGTGACTGAAGGAGTACGTTAGTGAGTGTTTGGAAGTGGGCGAGCGCTTCGCGCTCGATTTCGTGCGCACTACGTGCGCACTTTCGCAGCCGTGCTTCGCACGGCCTTACGAGATTAATAGGCCTCTCGCCAGCTTGTGGCGCTCGGGCCTAATAATATTTTTAGCAAAAACAATATAGCCGTTTCCACTATAACAACAAATGATACATCGTTTGAAAGCTCTAAGCCTTCCCGATGCCGCCATGGGGTGGAATCATCATTATGAGCGCTTACGCGCTCGTCACTCCCTATTCCGTCGGGATGCCCCGCCCACTCCCCATAGACTTCCATTGATTTGAGCAGATACAAGCATGGCCCATGCCTGCGGCATGGATTCTCGTGCACAGGACTATGCCAGGAGGGTTTTTGGAGGAATGCAGCGCTTCGCGCTGCTGTTGTCAACAATGAGTGAATGGGCTACGCCCATTCACTCATTGTTGACTTTTTCTGTCATAGCAGGAGTAAGTATGCATGATCCATGCCTTCGGCATGGGTTAGTTCACTGTACTTGCCAGGGGCGACGGGGTACCAAACATGCGGGCTGTGCCCGCATGTTTGGTCAGACAGTTGCAACGCTGCCTTCGGCAGCGTTGCAGGAGCAATAGGCCCTCCACCCTGCTGGGGCTCGGGCCTAATAATAGAAGGGAAATAAGCATGCATAGTAAAATATAATTTTGTTTAACATTATGGATAGAATTATTTGAATGTGGAATTATAACAAACATTCTCTCAACAGGCATGCCATCCATCACTCTGGGCCTCTGTCCACCACTGCACAGAACCCTCTTTCTGACCTTTCAATTGAAGGTGCCATTACTCTGGAGCCAATGGTATGTATATGTATAAGTTACTGTTTCCCATGTCCCCATTTACCATCATCACATCACTATTACATCATTTGGCTATTTTCTATAGTTCAGTGTGTTTCTGGCATTTAAAAGTTCAATAAGACAACAGATTAAGGCAAGGCAAGGCAAGGCAAGTTTATTTGTAGAGCACATTTCATACACAAGGCAATTCAAAGTGCTTCACAGCAGGAAAAATGCATTCAAATCACAAAGAAATTACAGAAACAGAAATACAATAAAATTAACTAAATTAAAAATTATCAATCCAACTGATTTTCTAAACTAATAAAATCACAAACAAAAGAGAGGAGTGCAAAGAAAAAATCCTTTTAGTCATATGCGCAGCTAAACAAAACTGTTTTTAGCTTAGATTTGAACATTGTCAGAGTAGAAGTCTGTCTCACATCTTCAGGAAGACTGTTCCAGATTTTAGCTGCATAAAACTGAAACGCAGATTCCCCATGTTTTGTCCTGACTCTGGGCACCAGCAAGAGGCCGGTCCCTGAGGTCCTCAGAGTCCGAGATGGTTCATATGGCACTAACATATCCAAGATGTACTTTGGTGCTAGGCCATGGAGAGACTTGTACACAAGCAGAGCTGCTTTAAAGTCTATTCTCTGAGCCACAGGGAGCCAGTGCAGAGACCTGAGAACAGGACTAATGTGATCATACTTCCTGGTTCTAGTCAGCAGCAGCGTTCTGGATGTACTGCAGCTGTTTTACAACTCGTTTGGAGAGGCCAGTGAGCAGGCCGTTACAGTAGTCTAATCTACTGGAGACAAACGCATGGATAAGTCTCTCTAAATCTGGTTTTGACACTATATTTTTGATTTTGGCAATGTTTTTTAGATGGTAAAAAGCTGCTGATGTTATTGATTTGACGTGGCTATTAAAGTTCAAGTCTGAGTCCATTATTACCCCCAGATTTCTAACTTGGTTTGTAGGTTTTAGAGCGAGACTCTAGAGGTGACCGCTAACACTTTCTCTTTGTTTCTGTGGGCCAAAAACGATTATTTCAGTCTTGTCTGAGTTCAGCTGGAGAAAGTTGTTTTGCATCCACAAACTGATCTGTTGGATGCAGTGACAGAGTGAATCTACTGGTCCATAGTCACCTGCCGATAGTGAAACATAGATCTGAGTGTCGTCTGCATAATTGTGATAGGACACATTTTCACTGCGTATCAACTGACCCAACGGCAGCATGTAGAGGTTGAACAGAAGGGGACCCAGGACTGACCCTTGGGGCACTCCACAGGTCAGGGTCATGTGGTCTGAGACACAGCTACCAATTTCAACAAAGTACTTCCTGTCTTCCAGATAGGACCTTAACCAGTTTAGGGCAGTGCCAGTGATGCCCACCCAGTCCTCTAGTCTCTGTAAGAGGATCCCATGATCGACAGTGTCAAAAGCAGCACTCAGATCTAACAGAATTAAGACTGAGGCTTTGCCCGTGTCAGTGTTCAGGCGGATGTCATTTGTCACCTTGACAAGAGCAGTCTCAGTGCTGTGATGAGGTCTAAAACCTGACTGAAAAACATCAAATGAGTTGTTTATTAAGAGGAAATCTGTGAGCTGTTGGTAAACAACCTTTTCAAGGACTTTGCCCAAAAATGGCAGATGGGCCGGTAATGACTCAGTACTGCGGCATCAAGACTGCTCTTCTTTAGGAGAGGCTTTATGACCGCAGTTTTCAAAGACATTGGGAATGTTCCAGATTGAAGCGACATGTTAATTATGTGAGTGAATGGTGCTAACAAACTGTTCAGCACAGACTTTAGAAATCTGGTGGGTAACACATCAAGGCAGCATGTAGATGAACTCAGACTGGTGATGATCTCATGGACAGTTTTGTCAGTTACTGGTGCAAAGTGAGTTAGCTCTAAGTGTCTTGGTGGTTTTAGGGTAATTTTTTGCATTGTGGGATTTATAGCATTTTTAATGCCCTGAACTTTGTCATTAAAATAATGCAAACTCATTACACTTGGATGTGGAAATGAGTTCTAACGGCAGCTGAGCTGGAGGGTTTGTTAATCTGTTTACTGTGGCAAACAGGACACGCGAGTTGTTACTGCAGCTTCCAATTATTTCAGAAAAATATCTTTCCCTAGTTCTACATAAGATTAGGTTGTACATGTTCAGCTTTTCTTTGTAAATCTCTTTTTGAACCTGGAGCTTTGACTTGCGCCATTTCCGTTCGGCCCTGCGGCACTCCCTTTTCTGTGCCCTGACCGAATCATCATTTCTCCACGGCGCCTTCTGCTTATTTTTAACCATTTTAGCCTTTATAGGGGCGATGGTGTCCAGAACATTCAAAACACTAGATGTAACAGAGTTCAACAAATCATTTACATTAGAACATGAGACATTTTCAAAGTTTATCATTTCCATAAACTGTGCACCTGTGCCATCACTTATGTGTCTCCTCTGAACAACTGCAGGACCAACCGGAGGTTGGGGAGAAACAGACAGGTCAAAGAAGACACAGAAATGATCAGACAGAGCAACATCGATCACATTAACATTTGAAATATTTACCCCCTTTGTAATTATGAGATCTAGAGTGTGTCCTTTGCTGTGGGTGGGGCCTCTCACATGCTGAGTAAGACTGAAGGTTTCAAGGACAGCATCAAGCTCTTTAGCGTTTCTGTCACAAATATTATCAACATGCACGTTGAAATCACCTGTAATGACCAAACCATCAAAGTCTGTGCATATGACTGAAAGCATCTCAGTAAAATCATCAATAAAACTTTGGCAGTGCTGGGGAGGCTTGTATAAAACAATGAAGAGAATGGATGGAGACCGTTTTAGCTCCATTTTAAAGGATACATACTCAAATGATGAAAACACCCCAAAAGACAACCTGCGGGTAATTATTTCATCTCTAAAGACAGCACAGACTCCACCCCCTTTTTTGTTTTCTCGTGTTTCAGATTCAAACTTAAAGTTGGGTGGAGCAGATTCTATCAGAACTACATTTCCTGTGTTTTTGTCAAGCCATGTTTCAGTTAAAAACATAAAATCAAGATTATAAGAAGAAATAAAATTATTAATTAAGAGAGATTTGTTACATAAGGATCTGACATTTAGCACAGCAAGTTTCAGACTAGTTTCAGTGGGACTGGGCTTTATCTTTTCACAGGGAATATGAATCACATTTCTCAGATTGGGCCTGACTCGCATTTTGTTTTTCCATCTGTGTGATGATGTGACTACAGAAATAGCACTAGGGGGGGCTCTTTTTACATAGGGCCCCGGGTTGGTTTGATTTTTAATGTGACAATAAGTCCCGGCAACGCTGAGACCCAGTGCATCCTAGCTATGGGAGATACCAGGTAAAAGGCGAGGTTGGATGGGTGGTGGGGCTTTTGTAGCCAAGGAGAGTTTGGGACCAGGTGAGAGGCGAGGGGGGATGGGTGGTGGGGCTTTTGTTGGTGTAGTCGGCATAGCCCTTGCTATATTGGGCGTGAGTGGAGCCATCTTAATGCCTGATTTGATCAGACTTTCAAAATGGCTGGGAAGGCCCATGGGTGAGAGTGGAGATGAGAAGGAGAATGATGAATCTTTAGTGGGAGTAGATGTTGCAGGGGGAACCCAGGGCTGGTGTGAAGGCAGGGGCGATGACAGGGATGTTGTTGGGCTTGTCACAGATGGGTCCAAGGCCTTTGAAGATTGTTCCTTTGCTGGAGGCGGTGGAGGTGAATGTGGAGCAGCTGGAGCTGAATCCTTTGCTGGTGGTGGTGGAGCAGCTGCTGATGAATCCTTTGGTGGAGGCTGAGGTTGTGGTGCTTTTGATGTTGAAACATTGGCTCGGTCTTTGGCTGATGGAGCAGGAATTCTTCTCTCATTCCTCTCTTCTCTAACTATCTGCTCAGGACCCTGTCCAGGCCCAGTCCAATGCCTCAGAGCGTGGAGCAGGTTCTCTGTCAGCACCCTCACTCCACCTCTGCATAGGTGGGGGCCATTTCTCTTAAACAGGTCCTCTCGTTTCCAGAATAGATAGAAGTTCTCAATATAGTGTAGTCCTCTCGGGGGACACTCTTTGGACAGCCATGTGTTCAGCTGAAGAAGCCGGCTAAACTTGTTTATCCTCCTGTCGATGTTTGGAAGAGGTCCACTTATGAAAGTTTTGATTTCCATTTTATCAAGCACGTCGAATAACTTCAAGAAGTCTTTTTTCAAAACTTCAGTCTGTTCCCGCCGCATGTCCACTGCACCCACATGCACAATCAGCTGTTTAGCTCCTCCATGCTTAGCTATAATATTTGGAAGGAGTGACGTTATCTCAGAAACAGTGGCGCTTGGAAAAGAATGTGTGTTTATCTTTTCATGCGTCACGTGACTTATCGCCCCGTCTCCTATCAAAACAATCCGTGTGACCTTGGCTTTTGGCACAGATCCTCCTCGCTGTATTTTGGCCACGTCATCGTTCCTTTTTTCATTTAATTCCATCTCTGAAAGTGGTAAAAATCTGTTGGTGAGCTGTATTTTAGGTGACTTCACGTTATCTTTGTATCGTTTAGGCTTTGCTCCAAGTTTGTTCCAAGAAACAGCCTGGTCTTTCTGGTTTTTAGACAGTTTTGGAAACGACACACAGTCACTGCGGTTTAGGTTGAAAGTAGCAGTTTTTCTTGTAAAAAGTGTGCTCTTCTTACCGTCGGTTGACACAGGAATGGTATCGTGAAGAGCTTTTTCAGATTCCAAAACAAATATCCGTGTTTTCAGCTCATTAATTTCTTGTTGATATTTCCGACAGCGTTCACAGTCTTTCTCACTTCTTCTCCCGGACATGTCGCTGGCGTCAGATATGTCGTTAAAACTGGAAAAATGTTCTTAAAATCCTTGGTTTACTTGAAAAAGTCTAAAGCAAAAATGTTTGGAAGACAAAAACTGATTAAAAAGCAAAATAAATAAGGAAAGCAGCGATAGCAAGCGGAGCGAGCAAAAAAGCGTGTGCACTCTTCGGAAGCAGGTACAAGAGATTACAATATTTTCCTCCTCAAATGTCTTAAGCCAAATTACTTTCTACTTTCTGATACAATACCCCTGTGTAGATCCATATTTATTAGACAAAACAAGACTGTGACAGCGTCCCCTTTGAGCCCCAGGCCTGTCAGCTAATGTTGACATTGCTGCCGCTGCTAGTGTCTCCTTCAGCTCAACTCAGCCTCCCAAGGCACAGAAAGATAAAAGAGGTGAAAGAAAGAGAGGAAATCAGCCAATAACAACACAAAACTTTGGAAGGACAGCTAAGAACAGTGTTTGTTATTCTGCTCATGCTGCCGTCCACCTGTTAGTCCAAATAATAACTCCACTTTGATTTGGTTCATTTATTTCGTGAACACCACATTCAGGTTAGCCACACAACAAAGTCTCCCTCGGTCCCACCCAGACACGTATAACAGGTAAACAGAACAGTATCGCCCCCTAGCTGTCAGGCATGAGACGTGAAACTTAGAGAAGTGAAACTTAAGAAACTAACAAACTCACTCTCTTTTTAAAACAAAAAAACACACAGCAACACAACATAACATGAGTGTAAGTGTTGTTGTTGAACAGTTATTTAACAGTCCAATGTCCTTCATGGAGAGCCTTAAGAAGCATGGCCGAGGAAGCTCCCTTTTTAGTAAGGCAGTCTGCAAGCTGCTCTTTAGTTTCAGACCACAACACTTGAAGGACCTTTTCAGTTTGAATTAGTTCTTTGATTGAACTGATTTCTAAACGCAGTCGTTTTTTTCTGTGACAAACTTGGTAGACTTCAGTGCATCAACAAGAGAAAAGTTATCAGTGACACAGATTATTGGTACAGGATGTTCAGTGCTACCTACATTAAGTTCAGAGAACAATGTTGAAAGAAAAATTGCATTGTCAATTCCCTCTGACATTGCTAGAGTTTCACCTGCAAGTGTACTTCTAACAATTCTCTTGATTCTCTTTGACTGCCATGAGATAGGAGAAAAACATCCATTGTCACCCATCAAAACAATAAAGTGCCCACCTTGAGTTCCTCCATCTGACAGATTACCAAAAGATGCATCAGTGAAAGTAACTAATTTTAAGTTACTGTCTTTACCAAGATGCTGGAAATTCAACTCAACAGACTTAGCCTTCAGTTTGCACACAACTCTGTTTGCTTCATTAATAGTCTGTACAGTAGCCTGTTTAAGATTTGATGCTAAGTTACTTGCATCAAACATGGCATCAGGTCTGCTCTGTCTGGCAACCCACAGAAGTTGCCCTATCTTAGATCTGAGCTGATCTTGCTCTGCTTCAGTGAGGGGTGAGCCTGGCTCTGCTGCCCGTGAGGGTGTGAGAGGTATGGGATGTAAATGTTGAATGTATGTCTCTTGGTGTATTTGTACCTTTTTACTCAAAGTAACCAACTCCACACCCACATAAGAAAAGCTATCCTGAGCTTCACGACCAACATTGAACTTTGATCTGAGATGAGGCATAACAGTCATAGAAAACATTTGTGTACCTCCCCAAATGAAATCATCAACGTGACAAGCTAGTACACCAGTTACATTTTTGTCCTCATCTAACCAGTAGAAAACTGCAGGGTCAACTTTAGATATGACAGCTCCTGCTTCAATCATTATGCTTTTCACTCGGTTATACCAAGAGTGAGGCATCAGCTAAACCATACACACATTTTCGCAGTTTCCAAAGTACACCAGTGCTATTAGCCTCTGGAGGAGGTCTGATGAAAATGTCTCTAGATAGTTCCAGTCCTTGTAAGAAGGCAGATTTTGTGTCCATTGAACGAAGTTGCCATTGTTTCTGACAACTGACTGCCACTAAGAGCCTCAGGGACTCTGAAGCACAGGTTGGAGAGTCCTTTTGTAGCTCATAAACTTGTAGCTCCTCAAATCCTCGTGCAACAAGCCTGGCTTTTGGTACTAATCCGTTCTCAGTCTCTTTTAGAGTGCACACCCACCGAGTGGAAATGCACTTTTCTCCTTTGTCCTCAACTTCCTCAAACACGTCGTTTTGTATCCAACTTTTTATTTCATTGGACTTGGCTTCATCAAATGACAAATCCTTAGTGACAAAAACATCCTCGCATGTGTCACCACATGCGAGGATGTATACAATCTTTACATGAGAAGAAAGGGCTCAAAGTGAAGAGGAGAAGAAGAGTCCTGAACTTGAAGATCTTCCAGCTGTAACAGATCCACTGCTTCATTGTTTCCCGCCACCTCAGCAGGCTCAAGCAGCTCAAAGTTATACCAGTCCTTATATTTTCCGGTGGCTTTTCCAGCACGTCCTAACACTTTAGCAGTACGTGAAACACCACTCTCTGCGTTTCTGAATGTAACAATTTGGCCAGTCTTTATATTTCCAGCACCCCGTCTCTCTGCCCCAGCATATTCATGAGCGGGTGGAGGATCATTGTCATTGTTTTCAGCATTTGTCTCTTCGGTATCCTCATTTATGTCATATGAGTGTTGTTCGTCCTCATTGTTTTCTTTATCACAGCTGGTCTGAGGTTCCTCATGTTCCTGATTGGCTTTCCTCAGCCTAAGTCGGTGAACTCTGACACAGGTGCCACCGTGTCTAACAAAAACAACAGCACCGTCCTGCCCAATGACCACCGCAGGCCCTCACTCTGGACAGTCCACACGTTTGTAAAACACTTTGTCTCCCTGTTCATACCTCTCATCGTTGTGACGTATCTGTTTCTTTAGCGCTCTCCGTATTCGTTCGGAGCATTCTGCTTCTGTAAAGGCCTTCCTTGCAGTGTGCAGAGCTGAAATGTGTTTGGCAACCCACTCACTTTTAGTGGTGCCCTCTAGAGCAGGTGGTCTGTCAATCAACACCGAAGGTAGGTTAGGATTCTGCCCAAACACAAGCTGATGTGGGCTGTAACCATGGACACTTTGCATACAGTTCTTTGCCATAAGAGCCCAGTCCATGGCAGTGCTCCAGTCACATCTAGTAGTAGTTTTCACTTTGAGTATGATCTCTGTTAAAGTTTGGTTGTGGGGGCTGTATGCTGGTGTGGTTTTTACTTCAATATTAAAGTTTTCAGCCATGTCTCTCACTTCTTCATTATTAAACTCCCCACCATTGTCACTGAACAACTTTCGTGGTGGGCCGTGCACACTGATCCAATCATGAATAAAATGTTTAACGATCTCAGAGGATTTCTTGGTGGTCAAAACACTTCCTGCACTAAATCGAGTGAACTGGTCAATGATATGTAGGTACCACACCCCTGGCTCAAGCTCGTGCAGATCTACAGCTACAGTCTCATTATACGTTGAAGCCAGTGGTAGGCCAGCCGCAGGTTTGGGTTTGGTCTTACAGTACTTTTGACATGCTTCACACTGACTTACAACCTTTTGTAGTAAGCCAATGCATTCTGTGTCTTTGTTTCCAGAACTACTTAAAAGCCTATGTAGTTTGTCAGCAGAAGCATGCCCAAACTGCTTATGAACTTCTATAGGATACAATGACAAAGGCATCTCATGACCTCTTGGGCTTTGTCAAAGCACTGGAAGAACAACTTTTAGGACTACGACAAAGTCTGAGGCATAAAGTCTGGCGGTAATGCAACACTTGGATGCCAACCGCCATAAAACAACAACAACAAGTTTCTCTAAAACTTTTGTCTTCTCGCTTGTGTCCATTTTGTCTGTGCTTGTCAGCACTTCTTCCTCAGTAGTTGTTAATATCTGATCAGCATTTACAAAACATTTATCTTCACTGTCGATTATGTTCACACAGAAATGTCCTGAGCTTGTAAAGTCCAGTTTGATAGGTTGATTGAACATCACAGCACTGTCATTTTCCATGTCCAGAACTGTTCCTGCCCTTTTTAGAGATGTCTTGCTCAAAAGCAAGGGGATATTAATAGGGACAACTTCGGTTTCTATATTACACTTTCTGGTTCCAATCTTAGCTGGTATCGTAACCTTTTTGACAGAGTGCACCACTTTTCCATCTCCAAACTTGAAGGGCCTATGACTTTGTGTTTCAGTTTTTATCATAGACTTTATGTTTTTCTTTCCCGACACATTAATGTAGTCGTCAAGCCACTGTTGTCCACACACTGTCCTAGTGCAAGCAGTGTCTATTATAGCGGAGCCAAAACATTCAGTCATGAATATTTCTGCATCTGTTGGCGATTCTTTTGTATACAGTGTAATGTTACACTCTTCCACGTTTGTCTTTTCTTCAATTATTTGAACACTCACCTTTGTGTGGACAGTGTTTTGCCCAATGAAACGTACTTTGGCATACAGCACACTTTGACCACCGTCCGAACTTGTCCAGCGGGTTCGTACCGGGCAGTGGAGTTTTCGCTCTGGAACCCTGTTGCCAGGGCCTGTTTTGACGTCGCTGCTCCGTTGCAAAAACATATTCTTGACTAATTCCCTCTGTAGTTGCAATCGTTTTCCCGCTAAATATTCTCTTCAAAGCGGACTTCATAGAGGCGAATGTCAAATCCGTGCACGCAGTTAGAGCCAGCTGTCTGTCCGTCGTATCCAAGCACACGGTGTCCAGCAGTTTAAAAGCCAAAACTGCATCGGGAAGCTCCATGTTGTAATTGCGCATACGCGAATATCGCTTTCGAAATCAATAATATAGTCCACCATGGACACGTTTCCGCTTTTCATCATCCGGTCAAAGTTTGTGTACGCTTCATAGATCCGATCTTTTTCTTCTTTTAGGAACAAACTATCAAGTTTACCAAAAAGAGTGGCAATTCCCGTGTCTTTGTTTAAATCATCAACCGGAATTTCCATCGCTGTCTCCCGTGCTCTTCCAGATAGCGCCAACGCCACGGCAAGAGCTTGTTTTTTTTCTCCAAATCGGTGACTCTAATCCACATGCCGACTTCATTCTTCCAGCTTTCATAGGGTTTTTCCTCTTCAAACGATGGCGGGACTCTGTAGTTACTAACCATCCTCTGCTACCAATGTTAGTCCAAATAATAACTCCACTTTGATTTGGTTCATTTATTTCGTGAACACCACGTTCACGTTAGCCACACAACAAAGTCTCCCTCGGTCCCACCCAGACACGTATAACAGGTAAACAGAACAGTATCGCCCCCTAGCTGTCAGGCATGAGAAGTGAAACTTAAGAAACTAACACACCCACCTAAGCAGTTAGAAAAAGGAAGATCCTGACCGGGGTCAGAGGTCATTGGAGCATTTAAAAAAAAAAAAAAAAAAAAAAACTGAACCATGTTGATGTAGCGTTTTTATTCTATGTTTCTTACACTGTTGTTTTCTTAGGCGGGTGAAATATGGCCAAATGTTACAGCAGAGTTCTGCATCATCTTCAAACCAGTAGCAGCCACTCTGTACCAGCAGACCCTGTACTGTGATATTACAGGTCAGTGAGTGAATCTTGAGGAGAGATGAAAATCCCTGTAGTTTTTTTGTGGAATCCCCAGCACCTTGATTTTGACTGTTCTTCCAGCCGACTCTTCCCCTCTGCTTGAAATCAATTCTTTTCTCATATCAGATCCTCCCTTTGAGTTTGATGCAGAGTCAGACTGCCTGTCTGTCTGACTGGCAAACTTTGATGGCCTTTAAATGTCTTAGGGACACTCTAACAACACATATTTATACTTAAATCTATGTTATATTTGGCTGCACAAAGCAATCCACATCAAATTAAGTAGTTAAAAGGTTGTTTGTAAATTTGCATGTGGGCTTCACTTGTGTCTGCTTAACCGGATGGACACATTTACATTAATTTCCATGCTTTCCAAGGCAGACCTGACCTGACGACAAAGGTCAAAGATAACTAAAGAGAAGGAGACCTATTTCTTACTTTACAAATCTATCTTTTCTTCTGATATGAATGTTTTGAAACATTTCCTTAGTAACACGTGATTGTTATTGTTATTAATATAATTGTAAAATATATACTTCTCTAGGGCGTGAGTCTCCTTTATGTCTAACAGTCAAAGGGGAAGGCCTGGGACCAAAGCTTGAGCCTAATTACACAGTGATGGACATGAAAAATATATGCATTGGTGACAACGATTGGTATGAGGTATGCTACAACATGTCACATTTGACCATGGTTAAAATGTTAAATGTTGTTAAATAAGAAAATATTGTTTTTCTTCTAGGTGACATTGACCAACAAAGGCCTGATTGATGCCCCTTTCAAGATGTCCAGCCCCAACACCACTTTTGGGCACTTTTTCTCCTTTAGTCCAGTTGAAGCTGTTGTTCCTCCTGGGGCCTGCCAGACAGTTAAAGTCACTTTCTCCAGTTCAGTCTTGGGAACTTTTTCAGAGGATTTGCTACTTACAGTGAAAGGACAGCCTCGTCCTCAAACCTTGACATTCAGGTAGTAATTTGAAATCAGTGGTGTTGGACAAAAACAACAATCCTCATATATGTTCAATCCATGAAGCAAAAAGCAAAACAACAAGAAACATGTTTTAGTTTCCACTAGTGTCATTGTTATAAAATTTGCCATTTTTTTCCTATTCACAATTTTGTTTCATGTTCACATTTTGTGGTTTCTTTTCAGGGGTAATGTAAATGGTCCAACCTTTGACTTTGATGTGACAGAACTCAATTTTGGAGATGTAGCATTTGGTAAGTGTCTGTTATTACTGACATTTTCTCAGTTCAGGCTAACTCTGTGGTAGGTAGGTATCTTCCTTGCATTTTTGTTAACATGTTTTCTTTTTTGCAGGGTTTCCTCAAACTGCTATTTGCACACTTTTCAACAGGTCATTTGTGCCAATGACATTTTCCCTGCATGTGCTGGGGGATGGGTTAGGCCTCCCCAGCGTGTCTTGTGTCCAACAGGTGAATGACAAGTCCAGAAGCCAGTGGCAGGGTTGTACAGCTAAAGACCGTCATGTGAGGCCCAAAGAATTCACTGTCAACCCTGAATCACACTGTGTTCCGGTCATGTCAGAAGTTACCATAACGGTACAGTATGCCCAATGCCCTTATTTATCATGCATACATTATATCCTTGGTTAGAATCACTATTCACTGACACTTATAATTGTTTGTCGAGATGACTTGAAAATGGTTTCTTTTGTAAAGGTTACTCTGTGCTCCAATACGGTCAAAAGATATGAGCTGGCACTGGCCGTAGACGTGGAGAGTGTTGGGGAGAAAATCAGGACTTTGCCACTTATTGCAAGGTTTGTTTTCCTATAATCACACACAGCACCTGGAACATGAATATGAACGTGATCAGTGTGATTCAGGGTTGACAGTGAATTCTTTGGGCCTCACATGACGGTCTTTAGCTGTACAACCCTGCCACTGGCTTCTGGACTTGTCATTCACCTGTTGGACACAAGACATGCTGGGGAGGCCTAACCCATCCCCCAGCACATGCAGGGATTACAGCACAATCACCTGTGTTTTTGTATACTTTTCTGTCATCCTATTGGCTAATTTCTCAGCTGGCTCTTCTATCAGCACACAAAAAACACTGTATAACATAACAAGTTTTAAAAGCCCTACGACGCTTTAACGAACTAGAAAGTTATTGCATTGAGCTGGAACACAGCTGTCACAGCTAGACTATCGAGCTTCCTCAAGCAATCACTGCCATTTAGAATGTATTAATCATCTGTGATTTACAGCTTGACATTTTGGAAAGTCCTGAGTAAGAAACATCATCAAATAGCATTTCTCCCTTTGTATTTATGCTCAGGTGTACTGTGCCATACCTTGAAGTAGATACTCCACTCTTGGACTACAACAATTGTTTCCTCGATCTCCCTTATGAACAGAAAGTACATTTGGTAAACACAAGCTCTCTTCCTGCTTGTTATGGCGTCCTAGAGCAGGTAGACTTCTAATTTGTCCCCCTTTAATAACAGTGTCTAGTAGCATACAGTCCCATTATATTTTGTTCATTTATGTTCATGTTTTTTTGTTTGACCCAGGAGTTGGAAACTAATTCATCGTTACATTTCAAGAGCCTCATACTCAGAGGGGTCATTTTACCCCACAGCTCAGAGGACCTTCCTGTATGTGTCATTGCAAAGGCTGTGGGAAGATTGCATTGTAACATGCAAATTGCTGTGTTTGGCAGTACACAGCCACCTCTGGTCAGTCCCAGCAGTACACACTATACACAATTGTAAAAAGGACATATTGGTTTCCCAACCTCGCAGCACAACTATTTGTACTTTGTGCTATACAATTTTCAATATGATTTTAGCCATACCTAAACAATGCATTATCAGACAATATTGCTCATACTATTACTGTGTTCATTTTTTCTATAGGAGGTTGTGTTGTCCTGTGTTGGGCAAGGACCAATAGTTCATGTCCAGAGTACCCACCTGGACTTTGGCAGAATCCCAGTATTGAACGACATCGTAAAATCCCTGATACTTCTAAACCAGTCTCCTATTCCAGCTCATTTTTCTGTATTAATGGTAAGTACCAACTGTTGTGTCTTTAAGCTGCTTCACAGTCTGCTTGGTCTTGAGCGCATTTGATTTTAAATTCTAACAAATATATAGATGAAACTGTGACGTTCTAATTGTTGTAAAAATGTATTTGTGAGTTGAGGAGTTTCTCCCAGCACACTCACGCAACAAACAGTGCAGATTCTGTTAGAAGTACATTTTGATCAATAAGTTGGCACTGCAGCACACAAACCGAATGAGTAGAGATCATGGGAGTCTTGTAGTTGTTCAGAAGTACTTATACTACTATACACCCTAAGTTGTTTTTGTTGAATATAAATAAGCAACAACTGACTTTGTACAATCAATAATAGCACAACTGAAGTAAACTGTAGTTGAATCCGGCAGGTTTGATGTGATTATTGAGATCACATAGTTTTTTCTCTTTTTTTTTTCATTCTGCTTTTCTTTTTGTTTCACACCACATCACTGAAAATATTTTATATTCCATAAAGTTTATTGTTTATATTCCATGTTTCAACAACACGGCATATAGAGCAGAATTGTTTACTGCTTGGTATGCAGAGTGAGCACTGCAAAGGCACTTATGAATGACTGCACATGAAGATTTTATTCAAATATTTTCTTTATTTTTATTTCTTTATTTGATTTATACATTTTCAGTGTTTAGAAGTATTTTGATGAATCTACAGTTTTGTGTGTAGGTTCTAGGTTTTATCTTTCTTCAAGTAGACAAGCAATTAGGTAATTGATTTGATGATGCAGTCATTTGATATACACATTCATCATCCTAAATTTGTCAATATCGTCCTTCTGGCCTGACAGCACAGTGTGAGTAAAGTACCTCCACAATTGAGATTGTGTCCAGCATCACATTTCAGTGGTCTAACGTCTGCCTGGACTCTATGCCTGTTTCCACTCTGTGGGCATGCTGTAGAACTCCACAGACACTCTGATTGTATTTGCTTCTCTGCAGAGACAGAGAAAGTACTTTTGGTGTGTGGAGCCCAAAGAGGGGGAGGTGCCAGGCGGGGGCCAGCTGGAGCTCCAGGTCGTGGCACATCTGAAGGACACGCTTCACTTTGAAGATGAACTGGAAGTGTCTGTCCAGGACTGTGGCACTCTCATTGTCTCAGTGTATGGAAAAGGCATTGGCACCACTATAGTCAGTGATAAGCCTTTTGCCCCAAATGTTGATCTAGGGACACACTTTAGGTAAGCTCATCCCAAAAGGATGATTATTTTTGTGTATCTACACAGACAACAGCCTAGTTTTGTGACATAATGACATAATATGACTCTACACAGGATGTTCATATATGCATGTATAGATACAAGTACATATTACAAACCATATACCACAATGGTACAAGTTAATTGTTATATTAATTACAATGAATTACATAATTGATTATTTTCATAACTTGTGCTTTGTAGTCATGGGTTGTACCAGTACCACTTCAAGCTCACCAACCTTGGTTTAAGGACCCACCGTATGTATTGGCGGACTGATGGCTTATTGAATAAAACCCAGAGGGTAAATAAACCAGGGAGTCAAACCTCACTCCCCCCCATCATTCCTCCTAAGAAAAAGAACCTGCTCCTCCAGGGGTCCAGGGGGTCCTCTCGAGTGGAGAGGCCAGTGTTTAGTCTAAATCCTTCTCGTGTGGAACTCTTCCCCGGTCAATCAGTGGATATGATTTTAACAGGATCGTGTAATACTCCCATGGTGAGAATGTTTTTTTTGTTTTCTTTCATTAAATAGTTGCATCATTGAGTAAATGTGACATGTTTTTTCCTAGGAAGTGCATGAGCGTCTGGTGTGCAACAGCATAGTGGGTAACACTGGCTCCTGTGACAACATCATGACTGTAGATGTCACTTGTTACTTTGTGGCCCCTATGCTCAGTATTTCACCCAAACAGTTGCATTTCTGCTTAGAGAAGGTTTGACAAAACAGAGTAAACTCCCATAAAAACACATTGACAAGGTTCTGCATATACAGTACATAATTAGTTTTGTATGTTTTAGGTCCCAGGAAAGAGCATCTTGCCACAATATAAAGGGCTGCTACTAAAGAATGTCTCAACTCTCACTTTATTCATGGATCTTCAAACCGTAGAGCCGTTCTTCCTCTGTCAGGCCCAGGGTTCACAGAGCTCTGCTACTACAAAGGTACATTTAGATTGCAAATATATAAATAACTATTCATTTAAAATGCAATTTCAATTTCCAATGATCAATATCCAATGATTCTATTATTTTAAAGGTTATCAAGTGATTTAAGTTCATTCAACCAAAAACATACTTTTGAAGGTTTCTCTTGCCAGATTATCAACTCTTTAAAATAATTTCTTTCCAGATGATGGCTTTAGATGAGGGAAAGAACGCTGAGCTGTGGGTATGTCTTAATCCAGGCTTTTGTGAGGATCGGGTGTCACGAGTGCTTGATGGGGTAACATTTTTCATAGTCTTGCCTGAGGCTCTTTCATTTTACCTAGCTTGAGAGTCTTTTCAGGACTCCATTGTTATAATAAAATGAAGTTTCATTATATATGTTTTCTCTAGATTATTATATTGATTAAATGTAATTACTCTTGGTATTTTCTCTCTCTCAGTTCCTTGAGATAAAGTACCGAGGACATCCCCAGCAGGATACTGTAGAGCTGCATGGCGAGATTCACTTCCCCAATCTGTTCCTTTCAAGCACATCAGTGGATTTTGGCTGTGTGCTTAACTCCACTGAAACTCAGAGAGAAATCACAATAAGTAACTGCTCGCCTCTGCCTGTGGTGTATCATTGGACATTTCTGGACCAAAAGCTCAGTACCCCGAGGTATGTAAAGACACATCATGACATGGCCTCAAAATAATCAAAATACTCCTTTGAGAAAGAGAGAAAATAAAAAGTTTCAGGAGCATGCTAGGAAAAATATCAGTAAAACAAAATAGTTTTATTATATTATTTATATTTTCGCTTTGGAGTGTGTAAATGATTTGGTGGTACTGACTAAACAAGATTCTGAGACTATAACAAAATGGGTCCTGGCCATATATTTAAACTGTCCCAGGGATAAGTAAGTACAGTAGCTATAGATTTAACCTTCCAAATTGAAAGCTAAATCCATTATAAATGCTCCAGTAGGGACAAATCTACTGATTGTATACTTTACAGTGTTCCAGTGTGCTTTTTTTAGTACTCCTTTAGAAATATACACTGAATTCTATAGTAGTTTCTCAGTCCATGGCCTTGAACCAAGTTAATGCAATAGCTCTACAAGATTTATCACTTCAGTCCACACATAGCACTATTACACATTACTATTCTTCCCTTTTTTCCCCCTCATGTCAGAGTTTAACATTCCAGAGTTTCCTTTTTCCTTTGCTCTCTCCCTCTTTTTCTCTCTTCTGTTGCTTCTGCTCTCTTGCCTTATCAGCCTCCTCTTCTTCTCACCCTGTCTTCTCAGATTGTGACCTTCCTTAACAGTGCATACCAAATGCTGTCCTACTAATTAAATGGAGACCTCACTCGCTTTCTAAAATCTGTCTTACTGACTAAACCTGCACTATCGAGCCATGTACAGCTAATTACATCGCTATCAGTAATTACACCAGAGACTGTGGGGAAGAGATTTTCAATAGAGCTTACTCCATACTCCACATATCCATCTGTTTGGCAGAGTGATAGTGGCAGAACAATGCACTTAAATACCAATGCCTATCTTTCTTCAAGCATCTACAAAGGCCACTCATGATCTCTTAACCACAGGGACACAATTCACACATTAGCAAACAGTCTGTTAAGTTTATTAGCTAGTCTGAAAACAAAAGATACAAAATGGATTGAAACGTTTTCTGGAGCCTGTGATCAACACGAGTTTGTTGTCTGGTTTCGACAAAAAGGGTTAATATATATAACTGAAAAGCAGTTGGATTTGTCATGCTTTTTTAAGAATAGCTTGTTTAATAGCCACTTCATCTGTTTTATTTCTAATTCGTTATTTTCATTCCTGATTGAAACTTAGATTGTCTAAGTCTAAATGAGCAACAAAGCTTCAGACAGAGCAGTGCTTCCAGTTAGCTTCAGGACCCACAGTAAAAGATGCTAGTTAAGTGTCAACCAACTATTCACTTTTTCCTCATGGTTCCTGGTAGGTTTGGTAGAATATGGTCTCTATTTCCCAACTGAAAATATAAAACACATTGGTACTGCTACTCTTGCCTATTAACATTTTTTGAACACTCTATAGAACACTGTTTAATTAACTTGATGGATGCACTCCGTCTGATCCAACAGGGAATGAGAGAACCAGAAGACTGAGGCTGTGGATACTAAAGATTTTCTACCTCAGTTGTTACAGTCATGTGTTAATGATATATTCCAATGACAATAGATGGTCATTTCATTTGCTTGATGTTGAAACCTTGTTGTTAAACTGCTCAAACTAAGAATTGCTGAATTGATTCTTTTTCTTATTGATCTGTCTATTGTAACAATCCTGGAAAAGAGTCAAACTAATTCAGTTTTTATTGTTCAATGATTTGCTTTCTTTCCCTTTGTATGAATGTTTTGTACATTTATGGTGGGAAAGATAAATAGTTGGATTTTCTCGTTACAGAGAGGCAAGGCCTTCTAATGAAGACAATGAGAATACTCTTTCTTCTGTCTCATTGCCCCCATTTAGTCCTGTATCCACTGACAATGAAGAAAAAAGTACTTACTGCCCAGTCAAGGTGGAGGAGGTAGGCACATACTTTAACAAATTTATGTTTTTATTTGTCTTCCTCTCACTCATCTAAGGTGCACCTAAATTGCTATAGGTAAAAGAATATGACAGAATGATTAGTTGTTTTTGTTAGTAAATGTATATGTCTTTGTCTGCTTTATGTTTCTTTATAGATGTTTGATGTGCTGCCAATTCATGGTCATCTGCAACCTGGAGAGCTGCAGGTGACCGCCTTCTCTTTCTATGGCCGTGATTATGTGAGCAGAGAAGTGGTCGCTCAGTGCCATGTCGAGGATGGACCTGTGTATAAAGTCACACTTAAAGGAGAAGCCTCACAAGTCTCTTTTAGTCTGGACCACAACTGTGTCGACTTTGGCCAAAAGGTACTCAATACATGATGGCATTAACTTTCAAAGCTGTTTCAATCTTGTGTGCATCTTTCTTCACTTGGCACATCTGTATTTTAAGGAGGGGTTGCCACAGCGATTTGGTGTGTTTAAACATGAGCCACATTTCTCTCACTGAGGTGGCAGTTTGTGCTTGGGTGGGATACAAACAGCTCCCACATAAATGCTCCAAATACATACATACATTTCTATTATTATTTACATCAGGACAAAGATAGCAGTATAATTCAATTAGCAAATATACTATATGAACCATGCACTTCCATAGTAGAAAATGGAACAAAGCCTAGTGCCTAGTTTCAATCATAAATCATAAAGCGTTTACCTCAAGGTAATTTAGTATTTTCATAACACTCATCTTTCTGCAAAATATGAGAAAAAGCAAATGCTTCTTATCCCATTCTGAGAAAATGGGATTAACTAGTCCACATTGTTCCGTTATCTTTCTTGTCCTCGTTTCTCCTCCACCATCTGATTGCTCGTCCGTGTGTGACAAACAATATCAGGCCAAACTAATTAGATCTGAACAAACTTGGGGGACTGATGCGTATTGGACACTGGTCTAACCCTAACCCTAAGGGGGGTGGGGCTTATGTGTCTGATTGTGAATGATGAAATGTTTGGACACTCAATGTAATCGGATTTGTCTTTTTTACCCAACACTTATGACATCAGAGAAAGCACATCAGCTCTAAAGGTCACTGAGCAGTTGGTTTCACTTTGTTGTTTCACACCCTCTTGCTCACCTCTTGTCCAAGCAATAAGAAGCAGTTATTGTTTATATTCAAATCAAGGACATATACATTTTTGATTTGGGTAAAACAGATTCAACAGATGTCACTGACCTTACTTTGGATTTGGGTTAGTTCAGCATTAATTCTAAATTGCTGTTTTTTGGCACTTGAAGTCCATCCACAAATGCCTTTTGCTTTTACATAGACTTTCTCTGTTTTCTCTCCAGCTGTTTGATCATGTCGGAGAAGCTGAAGTAATATTGAAGAATACTGGAAAAGTTGGCTTTAATTTCAAGATTTGGAGCATTGAACAAAAGGAGAATACTGAGAATAATGAACCCTCTGAAAACACACGGAAAATTAATTCACATCATGAAAACATACAACAAAATGATGAAAATGTTATACCTGGCCAGCCCTTGGTTTTTCCCTCAAAGGTAAAATAACTTCCATAAATATTGATGTGATCTAAATGTGACATTTGATAGTAACATTTTGTTTCTTTAATGTTTTCAGGGTTACACAGAAGCTGGCACAGCAACAATCCTGCGTGTGCTCTACCTCCCTGGCGTCCCTGAGATGTTTGAGAGGAGGCTTCAGCTGCAGGTGGCCTGTTTGCCACCACACCAGATCACTGTGATTGGAGAAGGAGTTTTCCCACGAGTCATCCTGAATTTGCCACGCAACTTTTGTATGACAATACAACAATATTTATTATTTTCATAAGCATTGATTTATCACAACTTCTTGACAGCTGCTCTTTGATTATTTCTGATCGTCCACAGCACAAGACTGTCACAGTGATTTGGTAAAGCAAGCTAAAGAGACCGTGAAGACAAATGAGGGGTGTAACGATGAACACAGAACTGAGTGTGCAACTGAGTCCAGCTATACCCCAACAGTCAGTCAAAACAATATTAAATACTGCATTTTTGTATTGTGGGATTTATTAACATTATTTAAGTACATGTTCATGTAAACCCCTGTACTCTGATGTTTGGCAACTCTCACTGAATGTTTTTCTGTGGCCTCAGAGTGAGGAGCTGCTTGAAATGGAAATGGAAAGATTCCTGGTAAAAGAAAATGCGTTATCTGTGATCAGAAACTGCCTGGAGTTTAAAGAACAAGGGCTTTTGAGGAGCTGGAGCAAACTCAGCAAGTAGGTACCAATTTTCAAACAACATAGCAACAAATATCAACCCTCATACTGTTTAACTTTACTATACTAAAAGTTTCCACCCATAATGTTGTGTTTTCTTTATTAAAAATGGCACATTAGTTCAAAGAAAGCAAATCAACCACTGCATCCTGAAGACGTTTGGACTGAAGTTAGGGTTTTGTGTGTAACATTTTATGGTTAAAAGGGACTGCGACCACAATCACCAAAAAATAAAAATGCTATTGAATCCAATGAAATTATGCTCATACCAAGTGAAGTAAGGACTATAGTTTTAGCTTTGACTTGTGACCAATAACAGGTGCAGAATCAGTGTAAAACAGATTTATGGTTAAAGTTAAAGAAAACTCGTGGTTGAGTGAATAGCACTTATACCGCAGCATTGTGAGTTCAAGTGAAGTTCCCGACAATTTGCTGCATGTCATTTGCCAGTCTCATTCCCACTTCATGCTGCCCTGTCCAGTCTATGGCCAAAAAAATCTTAAATAGATAAATAATAATTAAGGAACACTTTATTGTCCCCATTGAGAAATGTGTTCTCTGCATTTGACCCCTCCTTTAGTGTCACTGGTCAACATATGTGAGGTAGCCCTGGTACCTTTTCATAGACCGTAACAGGGAGCAGATGATTCTATTTTGTCCTGGTCTGTCTAAGACCCCTCAGACATGGTCCTGGTTCAGACTCTTGTCAGGCTGATTCTTTTCAATGGCTTAAATGTCCTTAATCTCCCTCTAGAGATATGAACTTGGTTGTGCTTGTAATGTGAAATAAGTCAATCATGATATGTGTGTGTGGGGGGGTTATAAAAATTCTCAAAACCTATGTTTCATAAATTTTTCATCAGAAACAAAAAGCTCTTTTGCGTCATGTTTGATCCCACATGGTAGTACGGGGCTTCATCTTGTATCTAATATTTTAACAAAACAGAATTTCCCTCACTTTTCTGAATTTCCAGGTGTCTGCTCCCAGAGTATATTTTAGATTTAGGGTCAGTAATCCTTGGCAGAAAAATCAGCCAAACTGTGCATATCACCAACAATGGATCAGTGACTGTCTCACTAACTGCTAATCACAAGGTGCTGGCTGGAACAGGTGAGCCATGTTACGGTTGTATAATACAGTTAAAACAACAACCATGTACTGGATAATTCATTTTTGTTCCGTAATCCGTTGTGTTAAAGGTTTTGATATTGAGTTTGAAAAAGTCAAGAACCTGCCCTGTGGAGAGACACATGTCTTTATTGTAATGTTTGACCCTCAAGGAGCTAAACTTCCCCTGGGTAGTGTGTGTGTTGTACTGCCAATACAGGTACAGAAAAACTGTTGTAATCATCACGATCATTTACAAGCATAGTACAGTTCACCTATACCTCTCCGATTGCATGTGGCTTTCAAGGTCAAGGGTGGTCCCACTGTCCAGGTGCATCTATGTGCAGTGGTAACCAAGCCAACCATCACAGTTTCTACAGAGAAACTGGAGTTTGACACAATCCCGTGCGGTATGTGCCAGGTAAGATTTTACAGCTGATAATGCAAAGAAAAAACAAAACAAAAACATTCAGACTTTGTGGGAAAAATGCTCTTGAATTCTAAATAAACCTTTTATACATATTTTATCCGCCTGGCCATTAACAGCATCCATCCACAAGTTCAATATAGACTTCTGTTATGACACAAATGTGGTAAGTGATAACCTTTCCTTTTAGATGAAGGCAGTGCAGCTCTTCAATCCTGAGTCTGTGACCTGCCAATGGAGCATAGCTGAGGAGGTGAAGTTGAAGAAGGTATCAATCAACCTTTATTTATGGAGCCCTTTACAAAAACCAAAAAACTAAAGTGCTTCACAATAAATTCAAGGCAATATAAAACAAAACTAAATAAAAACAAACTACAAAATAAAGAATCATTACATTATCTGTAATGTAATGACACTTTATTCAGACTGGCTTTTAACACTGGTGTTAAAAGTCAGTCTGAATAAAGTTGTTTTTAGCCTAGATTTAAAAAGCTAAAAATCTGTGATGGTGCGCATGTCGGGGGGCACCATCACAGATTTTAGAGAAGGCTTGATCCTCCCAGTGCTTGAGTCTGGCTCTGGGGACGTCTAGCAGAAGCTGATTTGTTGACCTTAGAGCTATGCTTGGGTTACGAGCAGACAGAAGCTTGACCAGATAAGGAGGTGCCAGGCCATTTAGAGCTCTGAAAACCAAAAGTACAATTTTAAAATCAATTCTAAAAGAAACGGGAAGCCAATGGAGAGCAAAAAGAACTGGGGTAATGTGCTGACGTCTGGGTATGTTGGTTAGAAAATGCGCCACAGGGTTCTGTACAAGTTGAAGGTGGCTGAGGGCAGACTGGGAGACACCGACATAAAATGCATTGCAATAGTCTATTCTTGAGCTGATAAAAGCATAAATAGTCCTTTCAAGGTCGGTGCGATTTTTAAAAAGGTATGACCTTATTAGAAATATTAAATCCAAGCCCTGAATTTCACCCTCTTTCCTTTGTTTTAGGTAGATAAGTTTCTTCCTTTCTACAAACGAAAGCAACAACCTCCTCCAGTGGTGTTTGAGATGGTACCCAACTCTGGTGTGCTGTCTCCAGGTGAGAGGGTCAATGTTCAGGTCAAGTTCACTCCATTAGAAGAGGTAGGGAATACCACATGCAATAACATGCACCAAAATACTGAATATGTTTAAATATATGTTCACTGAATCTCTTTGTGCAGGAGTTTTACAGCAAAAACCTTGTGGTCAGTGTGGCTGAAAGCCACCAGAAATTGTTGATTACAGCACAAGGTACGGGAGAGGAGCCAAAACTGGACTTCAGCCCACAAGTTCTGCAGCTCGGACCCTGTCTACCTTTTAGGCCGGAGGTGGAGGCTGAGGTGAAGGTCAAAAATCCATGCTCCTTTCCCATTGAGTTTTACTGCCTGGAGCTTGACAAACAATATCTTGAAGAAGAAAAGGTATGTGTTTTGTAAAACTGCATGTTCATTTTCATGATATATATTATTTAAAATTTCAAACACAGTATTGAACTCTCAGGCTGTAGTAAAACAAACATACAAAATACATTTTTTGATATCTACAACCTAAGAATGTGACGCCGTGTTTGAATTTTTGAGTGTTTTGCCTCTGTACCTCAAGAAATATGTTTTGGTGTGTGCTACTCTTTCTCCTTGATGTGTATTATCCAAATAATTTTGCAATATGGGAAAGTTATTTACTATTTACTCTTTTGTGTAGATACTGCGTTCGATGCAGGGTTATGATGAGAACAACAGACTGCTACTTCCTCCAAGGATCCCTGGAGAAGGACTTCCTCAAGAACTGCTGGACTTTTACCAGCACAACTTTTCTAACACAACAGACAATGGTATTATTGGGAAATGCAAATTTACCAATTACACTTGTAAAAGAAAATGACAGAAACCTTTCTCTTCTAGCAGACAATGACACAGAATGTGACGCACAGATCGGGCAAACACATAACTTTGAAAAAAAAAGACCTCCTACAGCTCTGGAGAAAGCAGAATTCTGTAAGTTCAATATGCGAAAGTGCCTTATCATTTCCTATTGTATATGCACTGTACATATTCTTCACTCTGAGTCTACTTCTGCTCCTACAGTGCTTTCAGAAAAGAACAGAGAGGGCTTAGGTAAAGAACTAGGTCAACTGAACTTGGACCCAGTCTTCAGAGCCAATGCCCGCCACATGGGTGTAGACCTGTCTCCAGACAGTCTGGCTGCACTCAACCGCAGGGGCATCGCCATTATTGTGTATGGAGCCCCAAATACAAGTGAGATAGTACTATGTGAACCTGTTTTAATGTTTAAATATAAAGTAATACATACATTCATTTATTTCAATGGTAGAAATGTTGTTTACCAATATGCTTCTTGCACAGGTATAAGTAGCACAGCAGAGTCTCTGGCCCAGTACTATGGCGGGGCGTTACTAAATATTGATGCTGTGGTGACTGAGGCGCTGCTAAATGGGACTTCTCCTGCAGCCATGACTGCCAGACAGCTCTATGAACAGGCTGCTGCAGAGTATTCAAAAAGTGTGGAGGACACATGTAAGTCAATTACAAGATTTATGTCAGTGACTAAGTTCCCTTCATTTAAAAATGTTATAATTATCATAGCTTTACTTGCCTCTTTGGAAGTGCCTGAAGTCCTGGATAGTTCTTACAATGGAGAACCAACTGACACTGAAATCACTCAGAGCACTCTATTCTTGGTATGATTTCTAATCAAACTGATGGCTAATGATTTGATGTATTTTAAACAATATTAAAACATGTTTTAGGGAGGAGACATGGCATCACTCAAAACTCTTCTGCCTGAACATGTGCTATTTGATATTTTAACGGAACGATTTCAAGTAGGTTTAAAAAATAAATCCATTTCAATTTTGTACTGTAACATGAAATTAATTTTTGATTTACTCTAGACTAATTTTATATATCCAGTACTCACAATACATTAATTTGCTTGTGTGAATTCCTAGTCAACTATATATTTTCTTTCCATAATTGCCGTATCACTAGTCAAGTGACTGTCATCGTGGCATGGTGGTCAATGGACTGAAGTCTGTTTTTACTGCATCAGTTGCACACACGCTGCAAGTGGTCCTCAAAGCCTTTAACAACAGGAAACGCATCTATGTTGTGAACATGTTTGATTCCTATTCTGCACTGCAGAACAGAAAGAAAGCACAAAAAAATGCTGAAGGTAAACTTGACCGTATTACTTTTAAGCAAACTTTTATTAGCCTATCACAGACGTTGACATTTTGCCACTACTTTATGGTCTGTCAGAAGCCCGGCTGCTGGAGATGGCTGAAAATGAAAAGCAGTGGCTGCTGGAGTTGGATGAGGATGAATATGACGCATTGCCCGAGGAGAAGAAACGTATTATTGAGCAACACAGACAGAAGCTGAAAAAAGACCAAATGAGACTAGTCAAAGAGCAAGAGCTGCAGCAGGAGGAATTGAAACGACTCAAAGAGGAGGAGCAGAAGAAAAGTAATAAAACGGGCTCAAAGAAGGATAACCAGAAGGAGCCCCCGAAAAAGAAGTTCCTGGATGTAAAAACTGTATGTCTAAGCATTCATTACTACCCGTATACATTTTGGATAAT
The DNA here is from genome assembly GCF_026437365.1 of Eucyclogobius newberryi. Classification (NCBI taxonomy): domain Eukaryota; kingdom Metazoa; phylum Chordata; class Actinopteri; order Gobiiformes; family Gobiidae; genus Eucyclogobius; species Eucyclogobius newberryi. Next base: position 21,606,476 of record NW_027316389.1, read on the forward strand.
ATTTGATAATATATATATATTATATATATATTAACTTGCAGTCCAATGAAAAATGTACTCGAAAGATGTCACGTCAGAACTCTAGAGAGACACTGGGTGAATCCAGAGACGTAAAGAAAGAAAGCCCTACAAATTGTAAGTTTACCTATGATTATAATATACATATTAGGGCATCACTTTGTTTTTAATCATAAGCATTCAATGATTTGTTGTTTTCATGTAGTGCTGATTCATGACCAGAATCATCAAACAGAAGAAGCAAAGGCATTGGCAACAGAAACTCCCACGAACACTGAAAAGCTGGACAGACATAAGGTTTAAGCTAACTTTATATGTGGAAGGAATATTATCATGATTTGTCCTGTTATGGAAGATAGTTTGATGACTTTTGATCAATCAAAATATATAATATTCAGTTTTGAATTGTGAACTTTTAAACCATGAATATGTAAACAAACTTTTCTGATAACTATTAATTTCTTTAGACCCCAGTGAATGAGTTACAGACTGAGTTCCTTGCATTTAAGCAAAGTCAAGTGCAGGTGGAGCACATTCTGCATCACTGGGACCGTGTCCAGGGTGTCCTGCTGGTGCCATTGCCTGTGGAAGAGGTGCCAGAAGAGATCACACCTGAAAAAACAGTAATTTACAAGTTTTTGAAAACTCCATATAATCAATACTGCATCATATCAGAATAACAACTGAACAATATCTATGTTAACTCAGACCCCAGTTGGAAAAGGCAAAACCAAGAAATCCAGAGGTCCAAAACCCAGTCCAACTGAACCTATTGAAGAGCAGTTAAATCCAGCACATGTGATCCCACACCTTGTTTTAAATCTGATGGAAAAAGACTGCCGTGTGTTAGATCTGCTCCTCAGAAACCCACTGCCTTTGCTAGAAGAGGTATTCTGATGTTTGAGAATTACATAATATTACTTTGAAAATTGTATTTATGTTGTCTATTTTCTTTTCAGGTTTTGGATGCACTGGGGTTAGGGCCAAGTGGTCCACCTATTCCCCTTCCTGCTACATTTTCTTTGGTTCCATTTCCAAAAAACAGAACTTTGTGTCAGTTAAGCAGTGAGTGCTTCACATTCCTTGATCCCGCTGAGCAAAATGAGCAAAGTGATGAGCGAGAGGAAGAAGAGGATTCACCAATCCGATCAGTAAAGGTAATATTTTGTCAAAGGTTATCATATTATAACATACCGATAATCATGTGTGTTCTTTCCATGTGTAAAGCTTAAGGCACATACTAAAGGGCCGGGCAAGAGTACTATCAAGGAGACCCAGCCACCAAAGGAAAAAGACAGAAAGGTCAAAGAAACGCAGAAAGGCAAAAGAAGACCCTTGGACAAAACAAAACTCACAGAGTCATCTCGCAACACTTCACATACGTCTCTGTCTTCATTGCCCATTGAATACCAGCCTAAACGCAACCAGAGGCAAAGAAATAGTGAACTTACTCTTATTAAATTTGGGATAATCTAATTGTATGTTGGCTTACTCTGTTTTGCAATTGTTGTTATGTCCAGATTGACTAATTTCCGCTGGATTGCACCTGCTAATGGAGAAGTCACCTTGAGGATCTGGTTCTTCTCAGAAGTCCCAGGGGTTTTTGAGCAGAAATTTAACTTTGAAATGGCTGGTACTCAGATACAATGGCAGCTTATTTGTAAAGGAACTTGTGCATATCCCTCCATCAGCAAAGACTACATGTCAGTCCAGATTCTTGAAGATGAAAAATATTCAAATTGTATAATATAGTAAATAATATGAATTACTATAATTGTTTTCCATTTTTCCCAGGACTCTTTTTTCATACAGTAAGAAGGCACCACATGTAGAAGTCGACCTCCTCAAAACATATATTATTAATCCTGGGTATTTTGAGTTTGGACCCTTGCTCTGCGGCAAAACAAGAGACGGGTAAAAATTGAATGGCTTTATTTGATATAGTCAAACCTGTCCAATATTTCCACTGTATGTTTTTGTTTTGTAGATACAAAGAAAGCAAGTACCCAGATAATATAGAAAGGCTTGTCATCCACAACACATCAGGAATAGAGGCTGAAATTAACTTTAGCTTCCAAAATGACATCCAGGCCACAACATATCTGCTCGAGCCTCCAGATATGACTCTGAAACCAGATGAGAAGCAGGTATCATAATAATATAGATAGATAATAGATTGTTTATTTAGCAATTAAATAATTAGCCAGTGTACAATCTAATTGATATCTTGAATATGTGCTTAATGTGTTTGTTTTGTTGCTTAGGAGTTAATGATATGGGCCTATCCAACTAAACTGGGACAAATAAAGGATAGTATTGTGTGCCGTATTAAAGATAATCGTAAACCTTTGCTTATCGATGTTTCGTGCTGGGGAGTTCGGCCAGAGTTGGAGCTTGATACCAGAAGCCTGTCCTTTGACAAATCTATAATACACTGGTATAAATGTTAATAAATACTATAATAGTATATTGTGAAATCATCGGTGAGTACAAAATTATTTTGTCCTTGCTTTCTTAGGTGTGTCAGTCGCACTGTGAACCTGCACAATAAGACAGCTCTCCCTGTGTCCTGGAGGCTGCAGGGGATTGATGAGCTGGGGGATTTTTTCAGTGTGCCTCAAGATCAGGGCATTGTTCCGCCTCATTCAACTTGTCCTTTAACTTTGTACTTTAAAGCCAAAAAACCATTACACATTAAGAAGACCATTCGCATAGAGGTGAGACTTGCGCCACTAGTTGAGTTACTAACAAATGATCACTATACTAACTTGAAGTACTGGCTCATTGTTTACATGAATTTAGGTTTCAGATGTGGAGAAAATTGTGGGTATTGTTCAAACTGAGAATATTTCAGTCTCAGCTGAGGCCTATGATGCGTCAATAAAGATAGAACCGGGTAAGAACACAACCGTACACAACCTTTTGTGTATAAATTTAGAATTTATACATTATCCCTAATATGTATGTCATGAAATTTTAACATAAACTATACCACTGCCACTCTGCTTCATTATTATACAAACGCAAAGACAAGACTTTTTGAAGTTTAGTCTATAATAGACTGCGAGAGGCAAGGATTGTTCTCAGGGTCTTTATTTGGTGCATACAGGGAAAACAGTAGCATTTTGTATTATATTTGGACCTGAGTCCGTCCTCTCACTGTTTAACTGTGTTTATATAGCTGTTGAGTCCGATGTAATGGCATGATTTAAGAATGTTTGTACCAGATAATGAGAAAGTACACTGTAAAAATATATTGTCCCAAATGATAAATATGACATATGTCATATTTAGATAAATGCATGACAATGGCTTGATCAACATTCACAGACTCGATACATTATTTTCCCTTCACTTTGTCATTGTCAGGTTGTTTGGATTTTGGAACCTTTAAAGTTTTGGGCGAAGTCAAGACATCACTCAAGATACGCAACCATGGAAAATATGAAATAGATTTCAAGTAAGGCTTTCTGTGTGATGTTAGTACGATGTGTTATGCACTAAAATGTTGTGATTGTAACCTGAAAATGTGTGTCCCGAATGTTTTTACAAGGTTTACACTAGAGAAGACACACCCAAATCAACCAGATCTAGATTCCCTTTTCAGAATTTCACCTTTATTCGGTAGAATATATCATGACAAGCCAGTACTTGTCCAGATAATCTGCAAGCCACAGACTGAAGTCTGCATCAGAGAGCAAAAAATACTTTGTTGTCAGGTCAGTGCTTACTCTCCTTATCATCAATAAAGAGGGTTTTACAAGTGCTAAGAATCGTGTATGCTTTTTCTACAGATTATTGATCCCAATATTGGAGCAGGAGGCGAAATAATCTCCACTTTAGGAACTAATGTTTCAATTCAAGCAGTCTTCTCGAGGTTTGATGCGTCAGTTTTATATCTCACAAACAATAAGTTGTAGTTTATATTGAACTGTTGAATTTGTACTTCTAGGTACAGAATCACTCCGGCCTGTGACATTAACTTTGGCCCCCTGGTGTTTGGAGGCAAGAAAACCATGTCCTTTATTATTGAAAACACTGGAGTGTTCGAGACACGCTATTCAATCCAGCCAGAGAGATCAGGGTAAATACAGCTGCTTGATAGATGCAATAACAGATTTGTATCAAAGATCTTCACATTTGATTTTTTTATTTGGAGATTACTCTATATTACATTTGTGTCTTATAAATTGTATTATGTTTTGTGTTTAACACACCTGGGCTCCTCAAGCAGACTCAGTGTTCCTGGTGTCAAAGTGAAACCTGAGAATATGCAAAAAGACATGAACACAGCACAGGTAGGCCCTCACTGTAAATCCACTTACTGTTATTGTTAACATTGATGCTCATCAGAACATTTGTTGTACTTAGACACGGCTGACAATGGGGGTGCTCTCTGTGTACCCCTGCACCGCAGTGGTGTTGCCTGGGTCTCAGCAGATGATCAATGTTGAATGTAGTGGAGATCAGCTGGGACGTTGGGACCAGGGTTTAATCATAGACATATGTGACCGTGATCCCTCGGACCACCCCGATGGAATACCATACAGGCTACTGGCTGAAGTCTACAAGATAGGTACCAAGTATACCCAAGTGCATTGATTCTCAAACCTCACAAGCAAAATAACACTTGAGAAAACATTTGGCTTTCTATCTAGTAGTATCATCTTAATTAACTCACCTAAACTGGCACCAAATCATGTCTAAAGAGAACAACACCAAAACAAGTGCACATACAAACTACATTTGTTAGGACAAAAGTCAAGTCCAAACAGAATTTAACTATTTTAAGTACCGTAATTTCCGCATTTTAAGGCACACTTAAGAGCCTTTAATTTTCTCAAAAAACAAGACTGCCTTATATATTTTTATTTAATTCTGGTTGTGCTTACTGACCTCAAAGCGATTTTTTGTGGTACACGTTCTGTTTAGCTTAATGCGCCTTATAGTCTGGTGCACCTTATATATGAAAAATAGACCATTCATTGACACTGCACCTTGTAATCCAGTGCGCCCTATAGTAAAATAAGATAATCCTTTAATATCCACACAAGGGGAAATTTCGTTGTTACAACGCAGTAGAACAGGAGGAAAGGACAGATTATAGGAAGTTTCAAAACACACTCTTAATAGAACTCTTATGAACAAAAACAAAAAAACTTATTAACAAAACTCCTCTCCTATCTTAATAGGGAATGGAGGGGGGGAAATAAAATAAAATAGATAATAAAAATAAAAAATAAAGATAAAAATCAGATAATAATAATAATAAAATAAATGATAATAGAATAAAATAAAATAAAGTAAAAATAGCTAGCTCAAGACTAGGTAATACTATTAGCAGGTAAGTAAACCGTATAAAAAACAAAATAGAACACTCTTATTTACAGGTGTTGCACATGGTTGATTCAGTATTGCACATGAATGTGATGGTATTGCACATGGTTACATCAGTATTGCACATGTTCAGGGCAAGCAGTGTTTGTTGTAGAGTCTGACAGCAGCAGGAAGGAAAGACCTGCAAAACCTTTCCTTCACACAGCGAGGGTGGATCAGTCTCTCACTGAAGCTGCTCTCCAGAGCGGACAGAGTGTCCTGCAGGGGGCGACATTCATGGTCCAGCATAGATGTGAATCTAGCCAGGACCCTTCTGTCCCCCACCTCCTGCACCGAGTCCAGAGCACAGCCCAGGACGGAGCTGGACTTCTTGATGACTTTGTCCAGCTTCCTCCTCTCCCTCTCTGTGATGCTGCTGCTCCAGCAGGCCACACTGTACAGGAGCTGATGCCACCACAGAGTCGTAGAAGGTCTTCAGGAGTGGCCCTGTCACTCCAAAAGACCTGAGTCTCCTCAGGAGGTAGAGCCGACTCTGGCTCTTCCTGTACAGTGCGTCTGTGTTATGAGTCCAGTCCAGTTTGTGGTTCAGATGAACACCCAGGTACTTGTATGAGTCCACTCTCTCAATGTCCCGTCCCTGGATGTTCACTGGTGAGGGGGCAGTGGAGTGGCGTCTGCGGAAGTCCACCACCATCTCCTTGGTCTTCCCCGCGTTGATGAGGAGGTGGTTCCGCTGACACCAGTCCACAAAGTCCTGCGCCAGTCCTCTGTACTCCGCATCATCGTCGTCCGTGATGAGTCCGATGATGGCAGAGTCATCAGAACTTCTGCAGGACACAGCTGCCCGTGTCGTGTCTGAGGTCTGCTGTGTAAAGGGTGAAGAGAAAGGGCGCAAGGACAGTGCCCTGGGGCGCCCCCACACTGCAGGTCCGAGTGTCAGACACAGTCCCGGGCTCTCACAAACTGGGGTCGGTCCGTGAGGTAGTCCAGGATCCACTCTGCCAGGTCATACTCCACTCTATAGTGCGGAAATTTTGGTACAACCTGAAGAAGCACAAAGACCACCAGTGGGATCCATACCACAAAAAACACTATATAACACATATAAACACTTCCATAGATAACAATGTATTTGTTTCTTTTGACTGTTGACTGCACAATTACCTGTAACCCGGCGTTTTGCTGCATCACTTTTTCAGGCATTGTGTCCGACCCGAGCTCCATCTTTGAAGAGCACTTTTTGTGTCGCAACAGCAATCAGCTATCTTCTGAGCCATTTGTCAATGCTAAGAGCATTTATGTCACAGAAGAAAACATGTTCATTTTCAACAAAGTCCTAGTGGGACAAACTGTGAAAGCACGCTTCAAACTTACAAACAACACCAAAATACCTTGCCATCTCAACTTATCTATTGGTTCAAAGATGGGGAAGGTAACTTTTTCCTTGAGACTATTTGACCATTATAAATAAAATAAGATGAATCAGATTATTTTATCCTTCAACAGACACCACTTCATGAGGACATATTTTATTTGTCTCCTACATCTCTCTCTATACCTGGCCAGTCACACAGGTTTATTGAGGTCACCTTCACTCCGCTCGAAATGACAATTTACCATGGGGTGTTTGAGGCCTCAATAGATGGAGCCAACAGGTATTTTGAGTTGTTGATTTGTATTTTGTCATATACAGAACAATTTTACTCATCAACATTTATACCTTCTTAATTTAGAACAACACACACAAATAAAGGCAAGATGCTGGAGTTTAATGTAATTGGTGAAGGGGCTATGCCAAGTGTGTGTGTGATTCATCCTGCCCTTAAGAACAGTACTGGTGACTCACTGCTGCAGTTTAGACGTTCTTTGATTGGACAAAGAAAAACACAATCAATTGTACTGTTAAATGATGGAAATGACCCAGCTCAAGTAAGAGTCTATCTTAAATATGTAGCTGTTCCTGTCGTGAAAGATATAGTATATTTTACTGTGTTATGGATGTAATTTAGGTTCGGATTGACATGCCTGACAAAGATGGAGTGTTTACCCTCAATGCAGCCAAAGGCAACAACTGCAGCTCCATTAGCACCGTAATACTTGAGAGCAGCTCTGACCCAGGTATTTGTGCATTTTCATACTGTATCATACTGTATAAAACTGGTCTGTCGCATTTTATTAGAATTAAATATTTGACAATGTGTTGCCTTTTTTTTTTTTTTTTTTAGAAATTCAGATTCAGTCCTTGTATAGAGCCATCACCCAACTAAATGTTAGGGAGACGGTTGAGTTTGAAGTCAGCTTTTGTTCCAAAAAGGCCCAAAAATGTAATACAAAGGTGTATTTAGAAGACAGCGAATACAACAACATCACAATATTGGTTACGGGTGAGGCCTGCGAAGAAATTGTCTCGCTGGAGAACATTAAACGGCAATTACTTGAAACTGATGAAATTGTGGATGGTCAGTACATTAAAACTATATAATTTAGAACAATTCCTCTTGAACATTCAATTAATATTGCTTGGAAATATTGGCTAATAGGAAATTACGAAGTTATGGACTTTGGTGACTGCCATGTCGATGTGACGTACCAAGAAAGCTTTACAATGGTCAACCACAGCAAAGACAAAGTGCTGAGGTTTGAATGGCCCCCTGCTGGACCCCAAGTCCGCTTTTTACCACAGGTAAATTGATACAAGTGTTTCAAATATTATATTTATAACTTAGCATAGATTCAGAAGACAACTGTGCTTTATTCAGGTGGGCCATCTTCATGCTGGATGCTCTAAAGAGGTGGTTGTCTCATTCCACTCCACCCAGCCCATCAGTTTGAGCAGTAAGTCACTGAAATGTAAAGTGACTCAGGTGGTGTTCAAGGAGCCTCTGGAGCAGGTGTTGGACTGGGACGACCAGCAAAATGCACCATCTGCACCACCACAACCTGCCAAAAAAAAGGTGTGTTTTCTGCTCTTACATATTCAAATTTGCTACAATTGACTACTATATTATACTTTTTATTTTTATGCAGGTTATAAAGACAGATTCTGAGCCCAGCTGCTCTGTGGTGGAAGGCTGGAATTTGAGCCTTGAATTGCGCATCAATGCAGTTTGTGACTATGCCAAGTTTAGTTGCAGCACTCACCCTATAAACGTCAAAGACCCTATAATCGGCAAAGACACTGGCACTCACACTATAAACTTCAAAGACACTATGCTTTATCAAACCAGGCTTCAAAAGTAAGTTAGACTTGTTACTAAATGTTTAATTTTGCTGAAATAACCCCAATAATTAAAATTCAACGTTTTGACAGACTGCAGATATCTAATGAGGGGCAGGTGGGGCTGGCGTTTTCATGGAAAGTTCAAATAGATCATGGCCAAACAGGTTCAGTGACATAATAATGTCTATTTCAAGTTTACATTTATTTAGTTTGGATCTAAAGGTGTTAATGCTATGTGCTTGTGTTGCATCATAGATGAGAATCTCACCTCTCTCCCAAGCTTTGGGTCCTCAAATGCTGTGACTCGTCCTTCCAGTGGAACTGAGAGTGTGGTGTCCCTTTTGAGCATCAACCCAGAGCTAGTCCCCTTCACTGTTGAGCCCTGTATAGGGACTATTAAGCCAAGAGCCACACAAGAGTTTAAAGTGCACTTTTCTCCCTTGGAAGTATCCCAATTTGAGGGCATCCTTATCTGCAGGTAAACGTTAACATTTAAGTATGAGCATGGTAAAAACAGGCTGATCGCCATAGTTCAACAGTTATAATAAAAATAATAAAAATAATCTCTAGTAGATGTTATTTTGTATTTAACTTTCAAGCAACAGGCTGTATTTTGGATGTTTATTTTGGATGTTTTGTGTGTCTTTTCTTCAGTATCCCTAACTTGCAGGCAAAAGATCAGTCTCCCTCTGTCTCAGTGTCTGGTGGCAGTATAATGCCCAGTTGCCATTTCGACTTTGAAGACTCAAACTACATCAGTGGAAGTCATAATCCTGAGTTTAGAAGTCCCTTAGAACCTAAGACAAGAGTTGTTGAATTCATTGCTGTTGGATTATCTGCATTATCTACAAGGTAAGGAGGAACAAAAGCTTCAAAGAAAACAGTGTAAAAAGGGTTTATATTATATATATATGTAAAAAGTACTCCTTTTTTGCAGACGTTTCTTTGTGTTAAATCCTACAAACAAACCCTACTCATTTAAGTGGAGATGTGAGGATTCAACTGGGAGCTCGTTCCGATGCCTCACTCAGAGTGGTTTTCTTCAGCCCAAGGAGAAAGCAGAGGTTACAATGAAACTGCTGTCTATTGAACACTTAACATGTAAATATATTTCTTTGATAACGGTGTCTTTGCAGGTTCACTTGGAGTATGTATCTGAGCAGATGGATATAGTGGAATCATCATGGAGCTTTGTGATTGACACGCTGTCAGTGTCTGTTCCTTTTCTGTTTGTGGGAACAACAAGAGAACCACATATCTATCTTGATAAAGCTCTGATTAACTTTGGAGATTTGCTTGTTGGTATGTATTTTTTAGTTGCAAATGCAGATCAAGGTATTGGTTCCATAAACATAATATGTACATATCTAATTTTAATATTAATGTCTTGCACGCACAGGAAATAAGGCAGAACAAACAGTGAATTTAGTAAACACAGAGGAGGAGCCTTTTCACTTCTCAGTGCTGCAGTCATCTCTTCTGTCTGAAGATCAGCTCTCCAGTCTCATCATTCAGCCCATGAGTAGCTCACTAGGACCAAAAGGAAGGTAACATTTACATTTTCCCAAAACACGACATATAAGCTCTTTACATATACGATGTTACACCTCATTATTATTATTACATGTTTTTATGTCAGTTTTGCACGATATTAAATGTGACATTACCTTTGTTATGCTCTAGGTGTTCTCTAGCCATATCCTTTGCACCCAATCGCCAAGGATATTTTAGCTTCAGGGTATTTCTGAAGGTGAAAAGAAGGCTTGAGCCACTTGCCCTAACTGTTAAAGCTGACTGTGTTTCCTTGGGCACACTGGTTGAAGTTGAAAAGCCATGTGGTGGTTTGAGAGAACTGAGACCTAACCACATCGACAGCATTGACTTCGAAAGGGTCAGCATCAAGGGTCTTGCATCACTTGCAAAATAAGTTTAGGTGTAAAGTTTCTGCTTACTATTTCTTTGTTTATCAATTCAGGTGGGGATTTCAGAGCAATCTTCTTTCCGGTTCTTGATTTCCAACCTTGCAAGATGTGAGCTGAACATCACCTTTAACGTCGCAGGCCCCAGAAACCTGGTGCAACACTTAAAAGCTAAGCCAAAGCATGCGACTGTGGAGGTCGGGAAGCAGCTCCAATTATCCCTTTCCTTTTGTCCTCTGAGTGTTTGTAACCTTCAAGATATTAGACTGAGTATCAAGGTAAGCCCTATGTATCCAGACTTGCCCGTAAAACTTTTAAACTGTTTTACATTTGCAATTGTTCAAGATTCACAATGAAAAATAATATTATATCCATGAATCCTGACAGGTGAAGGATGGAGCAACTTTTACTTTAGATGTAAAAGGCAAAGGAACTGCGCCATGCCTTGAATTTTCTTTCACCAAACATAATTTTGGAAAGTGCTTTGTTCACAGTTCAGGGATGCTCTCACCCACACAGACACTAGTTATCAGAAATAAAGACAAACGGGACATCAGGTAGGTCCTTGTACCATAAATATGTTATAGATTCTTTTGCATGACATTTTAACATTATTGTATTACGTGTTCACAGCATCCAATGCCTTTTTGAAAACACTTCTTATCTGGAGATTGGCTTCCAACCCAGCATTCTGGCTTCAGGGGCTGACTTGAAAATTCCCATCACATTTTCTCCTCAAGAGACACACAGCTACCAGGAGAAGCTGAACTTTATTCTTAACAGCTGTGTCACCAGACAAGTGGAGATTCTGGGACAGGGCATAGAGCTGAAGGTGAGGAAGAAGTAAAGCTAAAGTAGTTGATGTGGATGCAGTACATTATTCAAAAGTATATCAAGGTGAAATCAGATCAACATCCTGCTACATCTTGAACTCATGTGCAAACCTGCAGAGAAGAGTCGACTGATTGTGGATCTTTCATATGCTTTATCATGTACCTCAAAGGCTCATCATAGTGCTGTTTGTGTATTTACGTAGCTGGAAGTAGAGGATCAAAAACATAAAAGAATCAACTTTGGATCCCTGAAACCTGGAACAAAATCGATAAAACGCATTGTTTTGGTCAACCACAGCACTGTCAGACTCTGTTTTTCTCTTCTCCTCAACTCTAACACTCCTCTGGACCCAAAGGTACTAAGTTCACTAACAGAGCATAAAACAGCAGCACTTAAACCTTTTTGTTGTCCTCAATGTGTTTAGGATCTATCAGTGTCACCAACTAGACAGCTAAACCTAAAAGCCGGTGAATCATGCACTGCAGAAATCCAGTTCTATCCCCGACAACATGTACCAAAGTTTACTGTGGAGCTGCAGGCTGAAACACTAGGCTTATTACACCCCCTGCTGTCCATTAGAGGGTCCTGCCAGGTAGCCTACAGTGTTTGTAAAAAAGAGATGTTAGATATTTTATACTGTGAAATAATATGTGCTTGTTTCAAACAAACAGGGCATAGATGTTCACTTGGATCAGATCCACCTTGCATTTGGAGCTGTTGTCCAACATGGTCAAACCAGCCGAAAGATTGTCATGATTAACACTGGTGATATTGGTGGGAAGTAAGTGACAATTTAGCATTTTTGGTCCTCACTGGTTCTAAGTGGGGTCAAAGACATGTGACTCTATAAGTATTAAACATTGTCTCTTCCTCTAGTCTCTTTTTATTGTTATGTCGCTATTTTTAACTTCATGTTTTCTTCTACCTTCTCACAAGGTTTTGTTGGAAAACTGAGAAGTTCCCCTCTTCATTATGCATTTCACCAACCAAAGGCTTCATTGATCCAGGGATGGAGGTTCCCTTTGAAGTGGTCTTTGCCCCAGTGCAGCTCAGCAATGAAAGTAGATTTGAGAATCTGCCTTGTATTTTGGAAGGTTGCAGCTCACCCTTAACCCTTACTGTTACTGGCTCATGTGTCATGGCCCCTGTCAAAGAGGTAAATTCACTTAGAGTCAATATCAACTCAAACTAATTACGAATTTCCAATTTCAATAAATCTCTTTGCATCAATTTGACATTCAGAGAATGATACTTTATGTTAAATAATTACTTGACTTGCAGGTGATGAATTTTGTTTGCCCAGTGCGTAACTCTCACACCCAGAGCCTGTCTGTGGTGAACCCTACAAACCAGAGCTGCACCATCAGACCTGTGATTGAAGGGGAGCAGTGGACAGGTGCACCTGCCATAATCCTTGAACCTTTTCAGAATAAGATGTTTGAAATCAAATACTGCCCTTTTACTATGACTTCTGAGAGGAACAAGCACCTGGTATACTACTTACACAATTCTACTTATTAGTATAGTAAGTATAATACAATACTAAATTATTCTTATTTTTCTCCAGGGATCACTGTTTTTCTCCTTCCCCGATGGGACAGGCCTGTGTTACTCCTTCGAGGGAACCGCTGAGGCTCCCAAGGCTGAGAACACTATCGTGTACGAGCTGCAAGCCAAAACACATCACAAAGCGCTCCTCTCTGTGGAGAACTGGCTCCTGAAACCTCAACGGTAAAACAACTGACTTCAATGGAATGGAATATACATTTTGTCGTACTCCGTTAAACTATTGATGAGAAAAGTGAATATGTCTGTTGTAATTTGAACATGATCTTGCTATATTTGACCAAACTTTTGAGTATTTTGTTGTTGTCATATTTAAGTCATACAAGTCTATTTGGAAGTCATGCAATGTTTTTCGGATGAAGACATGTTTTCCTTTCACCTTAGATTCCGTGTTTTGTTGGAGATTGTTAGACCAGACAAACTTGATGCTACAGTTTCCTTTAGTGGTCTGGAGTTCATTGATGTTCCTGCTTTGACCAAACAAGACTATAATCTGTCTTTTTTCACATACAAGACTGGTACATACAACACTAAGGTTAGATCTCATACTTTATACTTCTAATTTCAAAGTTGCAAAATAAGTGATCCAATTATGTCATATTGCACTTTCTTCAGGTCACGTTTTGTAATGAGGCGTCTGGGGAATATCTGTTTTACCTCGTCACTTTCAAGGCCACATCTTATGAGGTTCAGTCCACTTTAGAGCTGGAAACTGCTGTCCGCCAGCCGGTCTCAGCCACAGTGCACATAACGAACCCTCTTGCCACAAATGTTCGTTTCAATACTGAGTGCAAATGCTCTGATATCAGTGTGCCGCCCCAACACACTGTCCCTGGACACTCCAAAGTACGTATTATGTTCCTTATATGTGATCTGTCTGTCTGAAAAGTTAATAAAAGCATGTGTGTTTTTCAAGGCCCCACTGAGCTTTGGGTACCTGCCGTTGATAGTTGGTGAGACCACAGCACGGCTAACTCTGAGCAGTAATGAATTGGGATATTTTTACTATGACCTGATTCTTAAAGCTTTGCCTCCAGCCATGGAGAAAAGCGTCCACTTTACTGCTTCCCTCGGTAACAGTCACTCAGTCAATGTCAAGTTTACCAACTTTTCTCGCACCAAGACTGATTTCTCTTGCAAGGTATGGAAAGTTTAAAACCTGAAGTGTGCATGATGTGTCTAGACTTCTAATAAATGAAATTATCTTTGCTACAGACTGATTACCCAGATTTCCTGATTGACAAGAGTGTGACTGGAGTAGCTGGGTTCCAGGAGGCCAGTGTTGTGGTGTGTTTTGAGCCTCTCCAGCTGGGAGAAGTGAGTGCCCTTCTGACACTGTCCTCTGCTGCTGGAGGTGAATACACCTTCCCTTTGCATGGAGTGTGTCAGCCCCCCAAACCACAAGGGCCATACAGCATCAGTATGGGGAAACCGTTGGCGATAGCCTTCAGAAATGTGTTTTTGCAAACCACTGCATTTTCTTATCAGGTATGATTCTGTTCAACCACACAAAAGTCTTCTTGAGTTATTCATGTAGAATTGTTACTGCATGTGCCTAATTGCATGATTTATTATGCACAGTAATGTATATGTTCTGTCTTATTTTTTGACTCTTAGGTAAACAACCCAGCATTTAAAGTCAAAGCACAAGACGTAATAGTCACCAAAAAGAGTGCAAATGTCCTTGTGTCCCTTGACCCTCCTCCAAAAGGTGGTCCGGGGCCATGGTTTGGCAAACTGACCATCTCCAGTAAGCCCTCAGAGGTCCACACCAAGCCATACAGCTGGGTCTTCTTCCTGAAAGGATGCAGAACGCCTTCTTCATAGACTAATATGTACTTTATTTATACATTGTAGATGTATAAATATAGATTGCTTTACTACGTTCTGGACAAACAATACGTTTTGACTTTAATCCTGGAGTCATTTTCAATCTGGCTGTTTACAGTTTCACTTGAAACTACTCTTCTTTATATCCTAACAGCCCATCATCCTATTGTAAGCTGACTGTCACTTCCTCCTCATTGAGTACCTGATTAGTATCAGAATGGCTTCAAAACACAATGACCAGTAAACTGAACATCAAACCTCCATTCCTGTTTAAACAGGGATTTTTTTTTTTTTTAAACAAAAATGGCCTCAACTCCTCTTTCAAACCATCTCTTCTCCTACTAAGAATCTTACCTCAGTGTCTTCAAAATACTGGTTTGTGGCCTTGAGATGAAGATGAACAGTGCTCTGTGGTCCTGACTTTGCATGCCTTTTGTGAAGTGGCTGTTTAGTTTCACCTAAAGTAAAGAGCATTACATAGGCACATAGGCCCTACATACACCGGCCATTCTGATACTTATCAGGTGCTCAGTGATGAGGGGTCTCCAGGCCGCTTACAATCGATAAAGAAGAGTAGTTTCAAGTGAAATTGTAAACAGCCATTATCAGGAGGTTCTGCCCAGTGGACAGGGCCTACTCAGAGTAGAATAAATATGTGAGTTCTCAGACTTGATCAGCAGATTGAGAATTACTCATGTATGAGAGTCAAAACGTCTTATCCTGACGACTAGAACTGAATCTATTTCTACAATGGAACACTCCTGGATGAATGAGAGATTACACCGACCAGTCCCACCTATGTAACGCTCTTTACAACTTCACTGCATTGGATAGAATATACTACATTGCTCTGTTTGTGTCAGCGTCTTGTCCTTAGGATGAACCAGTTTTTGTCTTAAAGTGTTTTAAAATAAATTGGATTTTGTGTTGGCTAAAATTCTTCTGTGTTTTTCCGACAGTCCAGAGACATAAGGGACAGAGACGCAATCATTTAAGTTGTCAAAACTTTCCTAAAAATGTTTTTTTTTCCTTACTCAATGGCGGGCTACCGCCACACGGGGGCAGCACTGTCGTTTAAGGAAAACCTGCGCTCGTGGATCCAGTTGGAGGAGACGGGTTATTTTTAAAATGTTGTTTCTTGCCATTTAATAACGTTATTACTTTTCACAGTGTAAGTGCATTCGGGCATATACCCACTGTGCTGTTGGACACATGGAGGCGGAAAGGGCACGGGAGTGGCTTATTACAAAAGGTTACATCTCACTCTAATGAGCACTTTGACTGACAGTTCTCTTGCTCCAAAATCCTTTGATGTTCTCCTGACACTGTGGGGCCCACGGGGCCTCCAGCACGCTGCTGCACCCACTGTACCCACTGTCAACAGCTCTGTTTACCTGGGCTTTAATACATCCACGTGCCGTTTCACGGAGCTTCTGCTCGTAGTGGGAGCAGCACAGTCTTGAGCGCTTCCCCCACAGGCGAAAAAGATAAAAACGCTAGAAAGTAGGCTGCTTCCGTAATAGTTTAGCGGTAAGTTTGTATTTTAGAGCATCTATCCCCATAGCAATGCAGTGTCTCAGATAGTGAGGAAAAGAAAGCAGTGGGTGTGTTTTGGGGCTGGTGCGGTGATGTAAGGAGGAGGCAGGGGCTTCTCTCTCTCCCCCATAGCGCGCAGCATGAGCGCTCCGCGGCAAAAGGATGTGTGAGCAGGCAGCGCGTTACTGTAGGGACGGTGTCCACAAACTGCTCAACAAAGAACAACCCAAACTTCGTGCTCAAGAAAGCCGCGACCAGCCCAACCCCGTAGCCGGTCAGGACAGCGAGTCCGCAACGGCAGCACAGTCCGGAAACAGCGGCGCTCAGCCCGGTGGAATCGACGGGCTCGTCCGCTGGATAGTCACCAAGATGAGCGACAACAAGAACGCCGCCTCCCGGGAGTACGCCGCCAGTAGGGAAGAGGTGGCCGTGGCCCAGGAGCAGTTCTTCGCCCCGGAACCGCGCAGAGGCATCTCGGTGATTTTAGATGTAAGTAGACCTGGCACAGAGATGTGCGGACTGGACAGGGCAGTGCGCACTTACGCACGGACTTAGTGAACGACTGTAGACGACTGTAACGTCTCTTCGGTCCCGTCGACTTCATGCTTAGTTTACTTTACGAACAATTATCACCAGAAGTTGCTTTACAAACATAGACCTGTTAATTGCTTGTTAAAAACGGAAACACTTATTTTTTTATTTTGAATCCTCTCGAGGAGTGCTGGAGATTCAAGCATTCAATGCATGAAGTGAAAAGTAGTTTATTTGCCAAAGATGGACAACGACGACCCAGATATCTTGCTTGAGGTATAAGTAAAAAGGGTGCACAAAATCTCATTATCATTACAAAAACACCAGAAGGTCAGTTGTAATCCTACTATCCTATAAAAGTCAGTGGAAAAAGTCAGTGGAACAAATTAGATTCAGATACCAAAAGTAGAGCATTTAAACTACTTTTGGTTTGGGTCAGTGCTTCAATAAATAGGTTTGTGGGCTACTTTCTATCAAAATAGGTTGAAGTACCATAAGGACCTGAATTCCAAAACTAACATGACATTTTTGTGATGATAGACAGTGAACTTGATCCTCATCTCAGAGATCTTCTTGGTGTTTTCCCTGGCACTTGGGTTGGGTCCTGGATCAGGGTTGGACGGGCTGCAGTACGAACAGAGACCCCCCCTTCCCTTGGAGGGATCCAAGGCGTTTGCAGGTCAACCGATAGGATTCCTCCTGAATGTTGTTGTCTTCCACAAACTCCCTGTTCTGGTTGAAATTAAAGTGCCCAGAAGAAATCCAAAATGTGGGAACCACCTCAACGGGCTTGCCTTGATATGGAGAAGCAGCAGCACTATTTAAGCTCCCCCCAGATGGAGGAAACTCACTTTAGACAATCCAGGATTTTTATTTTTTTTTACGTCCTAGAGCTTATTATCATATTCATTTGATGGTGGAAAACACAGACTGACCCGTGTCGAGAGGTTTGCTCTTCAGCTCCTTTTACACCACAGTGTGATGCAGCGACTGTTCCTGCAGACATTGCACTTAGATTCAGAAATGGTTCATCTGCCTCAGTTTGATTGGACATCTGGATTGTCTGTTTTCAGACTTGTGTGTTTTAGTGTGATTGTGCCCCAGGGTGCTGTGGTAAGGCGGAACAATGTACCACAGCCTGTTGTTTCAAACTTCTGCACTGTTAATCTTTTTCACTTTGACCTTTTCCAAAGTCACATCCTGAGTTCAGGCCTGCAGCTCTGATGAGGCTGCTGATTAAAATAGTTTTGTGTTCTGTTCAGTTTAGAAATGTACACTTCGAGGTTTAGTATGGAATTGTTTTTTGGTTGGAAAAATGGCACTCTGACATTAAATAAAAAATCTTTTAAAGGGACATATCACACATAATAAAGGGTTTTTATTGAACTGACTCCAACCTCTTTGTTTTTGTAACCTCTGACTGTGTAGTTAGACACCAAGCATACACCAGATGTCCTTCCTTACACCATCTTCATGTTGTGACTGCATCGTTGCAGCCCTCATCCTGACTTAGAATCACTACAAAAATGTTAATAGGATATTTTCATCTAAAATTAAAATGTAGATTGTGATACACATAAAGGATATTCATTTTGTGGAAATGATTTATTGCCATTAAAAGACAAAGTACATGAACTATGAGCACTTGGGATATATGTTAGTTCCAGAACTGACAGTTGACAACCTGTCACTCCCTCAATAGAGGCTCTAATGCATGTGGCAGGTCTTTGGACAGTGAGGGGGAGGCTTATTCCCTGTGACATGTTAACTCGACTGAACAAATACTGGCCTTGTTATGAAGAGAAGAGAATGTATTACCTTGAAAAAGAGTCTGGAGTGGTTTGTTGATGCTTCATAGGGATTTATGGCTAATGCTCCATCTGGTGTAGATCAAATATGTAGACCTAATATTAAAGAAAGTTACGCTCACTCAACTGTCTGTTCCCTGTTGCAAACCTTTACATGGGTTTCAGAGTGAAAAAACAGCAGTCTTACCAAAGAAATTAACAATTCAAAACTTAATATTTTACCATTTGAATGGTTTAAAGTTCTCACAATTTGAACCCGAAACCCATGAATACTTTGTCCATCTGTCATTTCCAATCCAAAGAGTCCTTATTTGGTCTACAATTATTTAACTTGTGTAAAGGATCTGACTATGGGGTCCTATTTCAGGCCACGTTGGCATTATTTGAACACCAGTATTGCCAGACTGCAAAAACGAGGAAACAAATGCTTTCTTTTGGCAAATTGTGTTTTCTTTGTGAATTTCTATACCTTTTTTGAGCAGGCCCAGTTCAGCAGGGGCACAAAAGCTGGGGCTTATAAGAAGATTAATATTGGTATTAATTTATTAAGTTGTGACATAGTGAAAGCCTATTTTCGTTTTCCATTCTGAACTTTTGATGACTGACTTTCCTCATAGAGATCGAGCCAAATATTAGCACTTAGCTAACAAAACCATTGGCTGTGCTTTTCTGGCTTGACTGATTTACAAAGCTTGATTTCAACTTGTTATAATTCCATTATTTCTGATTCTCATTACAGATATTCAGAAGAGCTGACAAAGACGGTAAGTTAATTTATTATAACATAAATAATCGAGTGTTTCTCAAACTGTAGTCCTTACACCACTGGTACTCTGTGGGCTCCCTCTGGTGGTACTCAGGGACTTCCTCATGTGTTGATAATGGATTATTGTTGGGGCTTCACCAGCTTGAGCCTAATTGAAAAACAAGCACTCCAGTGTTGACTCGTGTAGTCTGGTCTCTTATATTATATAATAATTCATAATTATCTCCCCGAATTCAGAGGGGTGTGATTGGCAAACTAGATTAGCCAATCAGAGGAATGCATGGATAAACATACCACAAATATCATGGACATCTGCAGAATCAATGAGCGTTGGAGCGCTGACCAGACCACTATAACTAGATAATGTGCATTGCGAGTGTCTGCATTCTTGCGGAAAAGTACTACATGTGTGTAGTAAAGACTCTATCCTTGTTAGGCTCGAGCCATGGAATGGAATGTTTCTTCCAAGGAATGCTCGAGTCTATTGTTCTTCCCCATGTTTCTTATTCCTATTTTTTATGTTCATACTCTGGCATTTTTGACCCCCTGAACATCGATGAAAGTCACACATGGGACATAGACGCGACCGGCTCGGCCCGAACTCAAATAAAATGGAGGTTGCTGCGTGGATCCACACGGCCCGGTACCACGCCCCCAGGGGCAAGATTGTTGTTGTTGTTGTTGTTTTATGGCGGTTGGCATCCAATTGTTGCATTACCGCCAGACTTTATTCCTCAGACTGTCGTAGTCCGTAAAAGTACTCCTTCCATTGCTTTGGTGTTACAAAGCCCATGAGGTCATGATATGTCTTTGTGACTAGAATAGTTGTTGTTTCAGAGACCAACCGGCTTTATTCCAGGGAGACTCTTCTTCATCTTCCTCTCCTTCTTTGACGTTCGGTGCTTCCACCGTACAGCTTTATTCTTCAGGCTTCATTCTATAGGCTTTAATATGTCCACTGATGTCGCTGCTTGGTAGCCGTGCGTCTACGAGACTGGGCGAGGACAGGAGACCACCCCCACCCCCATCTCGTCACTCTGATCACTCTGACTCCCCACAAGCAGACCCCCATCACTCCGACTCCCATTTAGCGCCTTTAGCCTGTTTTCTATATCTGCCCAATCAAGCTCCTTTGTTCCAAGGAATCTCCCTGCAGCTTTAGCAATGATCCTGATCCTTTCAGTTCTGCTTTGAGTCTGAGCAGCACAGTTTACAACATCCACCATAAAGAGTACAAAATCCTCTCTATCCACAACCAGGGTATTCTCATTAATTCTGGAACCTGCACACTTGGGACCTTCACTCTTGAAACCTTCACACTTCTTGGGAGCCACGCTGGCCTTTCTCATTTCGCCCTGGCTGGGAGCAGCGCTGGCTCCTCTCTCTGTATTTACTCTAAACTCGTTACTTGAAACTTTCTTGACTGCATCTGCATAGGATATATCTTGAGAGACCTTTATTTTCTGCACCTCAGCAGCTCTTTTGCTAAACCTGCATCCCCCGTAGGCAGAGCTATGTTCTTCCCCACAGTTACAGCACTTCAGTTTTGCACCCACGTCACACTTCCCATACTCATGATCTCCTGCACATTTACCACATCTTTGCCTCCCTCTACAGACCGCTGCAATATGCCCAAAGCGCTGGCACTTAAAGCAACGCAGGGGCGGCGGAACATACGGCCTGACGCTATAGCACATGTACCCAATGAACACCTTACTAGGCAGGCACCTCCCTTCAAGTGTTACCATTACCGACAAGCTGTCACATCTTACCCCAAACCGGGTCACCTTCAAACGCCTAGCGTCCACCACCGTAACTCCAGTCAAATTCTCCTTAACTTCATCCACAGACGTCGCCGTAGGGACACCTACGATAACTCCTCTGACCGTGTTTCTTTCAGCATCAGACACAAGAATGTCCTTTCCACCCAGACGTTTAGTTCCAATCGCCTTCCGTTGCCGAGCCGCGTCCTTGCACACGACCAGCAGCGAGCCATCTCTAAGGACACTCGCACTCTTGATCACTCCCACAGCTACAGTTAGGCTCTTTGACAATGCCACTGAATTCCACTCCTTAAAGGATGCACTATCCTGTGCAAGCTTTATGATCACCTTACAGTCTCTGCTCTCACCCCGGATATCAATAGCTTCAGCTTCATCCTGCTGCTCATTCCCAGAACCCTCGGACGAGCTAAGGGACTTTTTACGTTTCCGGGCACGTGCAGGCAGAAAAGGCTGCTCCTCCACGCCGTCCAGAACGTCTTCCATCCCCGATCCACTCTCCTCCGCCATCTCCCGTCTCTCCAGACCGGGTGTTGAGCAAGGTCACCTCACAGTTGTTTTTCCAATTGTTGCATTACCGCCAGGCGGTTGACATCCGAGTGTTGTTGTTGTTGTTGTTTTATGGCGGTTGGCATCCAATTGTTGCATTACCGCCAGGCGGTTGACATCCGAGTGTTGTTGTTGTTGTTGTTGTTGTTGTTTTATGGCGGTTGGCATCCAAGTGTTGCATTACCGCCAGACTTTGTAGTTTAGTTAGTTAAAGAGTTGGGGTGTGTAGAAGAACGTGCTGAGGATGAGGACGAAGAGGATGTTCTAACGTGCTTTGAACTCATGGGCTTTGAAACACAATACAGTCTGAAGAAGAAAGTCTGGCTGCAATGTAACACTTGGATACCAGCTGCCATAAAACAACAACAACAACCACAACAACATGTGGTTTACTTGTGTAAAGAAGTGTAATGTGCCTAATTTGTGGAAAAGGTACTGCATTTGTGTGAAAGTACTGCATGTGTGAAACGTGTGTCAGAGTACTACATGTGTTGTTGAAAATTTTCAACATTTGTAGAAAAATATTCAGCCTTACCGCGCGGCCACCTTCCCGCCCGTCCATGTTTTCTGCTGCGTTTTGCGGTGTTGAAAATTAACATATTCTGCTATAACACTTAAAACATTGTCCATATTAAATAAAAATAAATAAAAAAAATACCAATGACGCTCAGTAATTCACAGTCGATGATTGCGTGGTTTGCGACTCAAATAGTTGTTTGTCCTGACAAATTGCAAGAGCGTGCTGAACGCAGACCTGAGCAGGGAGAAAGGGAGAGAGAGCCTCGGTGACCCGGCTGCACCCCCTCCTCCCTGGAGAGACGCTAATGCTAATGCTAAGCATTATCATTAGCATTAGCAATATATTTCAAATACTGTAAAATATTCTGGTATGTAAAAATGTCAAACGCAATAGCACCCCTAAGACGGTGAAAGCGATCGTAAAGAGGTATAGCTTGTTGAAATCGGTGAAAGAACATATAGTGTCTGCTTTATAACATCATAAGCAGACGCTCAATTATTGAGTCCATAGCACACTCACTTTTATGTCTTTAAGGGTATTGTGTCGTATTTTTTGTAGATAGACCAGAGCTTCTCAACGTGTGGAGAGTGCCCGTTTGGGGGGGCAGGGCCTTGCCTAGAGATGTTTTGGGAAATGTGCACACATTACACGAGACGGACTTGTTTTTAGCAACAGAAAACGGGCTTTTCTATGCAGAATAAGCGTTCTGTCCCTCCTCTGTACCTCCTCTGTCCAGCCTCTGCCCCCTCTGTCCCCCTCTGTCCCTCCTCTGTCCAGCCTCTGTCCAGCCTCTGTCCCTCCTCTGTCCCTCCTCTGTCCAGCCTCTGCCCCCTCTGTCCCCCTCTGTCCCTCCTCTGTCCAGCCTCTGCCCCCTCTGTCCCCCTCTGTCCCTCCTCTGTCCAGCCTCTGTCCCTCCTCTGTCCAGCCTCTGCCCCCTCTGTCCCCCTCTGTCCCTCCTCTGTCCAGCCTCTGCCCCCTCTGTCCCCCTCTGTCCCTCCTCTGTCCAGCCTCTGTCCCTCCTCTGTCCCTCCTCTGTCCCCTCTGTCCCCCTCTGTCCCTCCTCTGTCCAGCCTCTGTCCCTCCTCTGTCCAGCCTCTGCCCCCTCTGTCCCCCTCTGTCCCTCCTCTGTCCAGCCTCTGTCCCTCCTCTGTCCCTCCTCTGTCTAGCCTCTGCCCCCTCTGTCCCCCTCTGTCCCTCCTCTGTCCAGCCTCTGCCCCCCTCTGTCCCTCCTCTGTCCCTCCTCTTTCCCGCCTCTGTCCAACCTCTGTACCTCCTCTGTCCCTCCTCTGTCCAGCCTCTGCCCCCCTCTGTCCCTCCTCTGGCCTTCCTCTTTCCCGCCTCTGTCCAACCTCTGTACCTCCTCTGGCCAGCCTCTGTCCCGCCTCTGTCCCGCCTCTGTCCAGCATCTGTCCCTCCTCCGTCCAGCCTCTGTCCAGCCTCTGTCCAGCCTCTGGCCAGCCTCTGTCCAGCCTCTGTCTCTCCTCTGTCCAGCCTTTGTCCCGCCTCTGTCCCTTTGCGTGACTGTCTGTAATTTAGCCTATTTATGCTCCTATATTATTGCTGTTATTGAAACACGTATCATTCTTGCAACCATGAACTGCAGCTCATGCCGTCAGCATGGTCTGGTCTGGCAGTGCGGTGCTTTATTGTTATGACGTTTACGGTGACTTATCGCAAAAGGGCGGAAATTATCTTATGAATCTTGTTGTTGTTGTTTTATATACTATACAATTTTAAATATTAAATAACGAACCACACGCGTCATAGATTATAACTATATCGCAGAAATAACTAGAGTTTGTCTTCTTTTATTAAAAAATCCTCACCTGACAGTCTGTGATTGCGCAGCATTGATTCAACAGCTCTGAAGGCAAAAGGTGGTCTGCTGTCTGTATTTAGCCATGTTTTGAAAAGTTTGAGAACTATTTTGTGCCTCCTTTGTTTAGTTTTCAATACACTTCATGTCTCCCTTCATCCTTGCCCACTCATCTCCTTCACTGCACAAACCATTTAACTGATAAGGAGTGTATTTTATGAGTTTGTGCCTGTGTTTCATTTCACTCACTTTGGCTTAAGAGCCAATATAAAACATGTTACTGTAGTGTAATGTAGTCACAGTACTAACATTAGCCTGATACTTGATACCGATACATGATACTACAACGATAATTAAAAAAAGGCTATAGAATGCAACCAGAAATATTATTTTCTTTAGGTCATTAGATCTTAAAGGGGATGCAAAATCAACTTAAAAGCAGAACTAAGTAATTTTGGTGATAGAACTCATCCCTGCAGCTCCCTTGTGAAAATACCCGGTCAAAGAGTAGATCCAAATACTCCAACCCAAAAGTACATATTTAAGCATCCCAGGGACTTCCAAAGATGTTCAATAAGGTAAGATTTCCTCTCTGTCCCATTACTGACCATTATCAAATATTTATCTAACTATCTACTTACCAATCCACGTCCACTGACCGCTAACTAAATAGTGACAACGCTACATTTGGTCACACTTATGTTAAAGGAATAATAGAAGATTTTTGGCGTGCAATCTGAGTCTCATTTCCTCGTGGCGTGGACAGCCGAGTAGTTCTCCCACATGTCAATCATTCCCTGCGTCCTACTGCACACCTGCAGCCTCGTTCCCAGCATAGCAGATTGTTTCCATGGCTGCGCATGCGTGGATGTTATGCCGGTGTGTGTTTAGCGAGTTCCTTCAGTGTACAGTTAAAAACTGACGACAGAGAAAGACTGTGTTTGAGCTCAGGAGAGACGGAAATCTGCGGAAACAAAACATGCGATGCGATCCGTCATGCTAATAAACAAACGCACGTGTAGCAGCGGGGCTGATGCGGGCTTCTGCATGAGGTTTAATGGTAGGTGGCCTCTTGGAAAGAACAGGAGGGTGGGCATGCGCTTTTTTAAAAAAGGGACTAACAGTCGCTTGAGTTCTCAAATTGGCAAAAAATCCTCTATTATTCCTTTAATTGCAATGTGCTGTAGGACAACCAGTCTGGACTACATTGTGTTCTCCATCATTCAGTTTGTCACAAGCAAAGCACAGAAATCATTTGAAGATCTCTTGTTGAACTACTTTCTCAAACCATTTTTGCTACGTTTGAGATATAAGAAAGAATAGAAATGATGGGTTGTTTCACTTTGTGTGAATAGGCCAAAGGTGGAGTCACCAATGGTTGTGGCCAAGGCAGATGAACATCAAGTGATTTCCTTAACAACTCTACAACAACTAACAACACTACTTACTACTTACTACCCAAGCAAGCTCAAACTGCATTTTAATGATCTCAATCATCTCTAAATTGGAGCCGTTCTTCTTTAATCACAAACAATGTCAACTAAAGTATGAAAGTTTGGGTTTAGGCATCATCTGTGCAAAATGCAAAATGACTTTAAAGGAGCCCGTAACGCTCAGCCAGGTGACACCAGGCAGGATCAGTGGAGACTATGCTGAGATGGTGATTATGGAGAAAAGCTGTTACTGCTATTTGATGTAAGGAACACAGAGAAGAAGCTCACACAGAAGAAGGAGCTATTTTTATCAGACTCTCTCTTGGGAGAAGACCAGGAAAGCGCTTTAATGAGTGGGAGAGGGAGATGCTAACGGCCAGAGCCAGAGCAGCCAATTGTTAAAAAGAGGTGCAGGAGAGAGGAGGTCTGCTAAGTGTGTACCAGGGCGGGCGACAGGCAAGCAGAGTGAGGAGAGAGAGAATAAATTCCCTGATTGTGTCTGTGACCATGGGGCAGCAATTGAGGTTTAATTTACTTGTGTCTTCATATTCAGAGCTTACAATGCGGGCCTGGCCCGCACGCCTGAAGCAGGTGAAGATCCAGGCAGTCCATGCAGCCATGTGGTCGTATTAGGCTTCTATAACTAATGCACATACAAGTAATGTGACACCAGTGTGTTAGAAAGACAAATAAGACATCACCAGTGAAAGGGAGCAGCACATAGAACATAACATTCACTGTTAGTTGCATTATCACTTTTCCAGTTGACCGTGATAGCCGTGTGAACGGTGTTTTCAGACCACAGTGCATTGGAAGTGTTTACCTGAGGCAGAGAAAAAAATATGTCTGACTGGAAAAAAAAAATCAGCAACTTTGTCAAAATGATGCCAAATATATTTTTTTGTCTAATATCTCACCGACTCACCGACTGTTTTCAAAAAAGCGGTGTGTTGAATCATTTTGTATCACTGGAACTCACTAGAAATATTTTAAAGCCGAAAATGTCGCGACAACCATTCAGTGTGTTAACATGCAAACGAAAAAAAAAGTTTTTTATAACATTTGGTTTTGACGTCTTGGGCAAGCTCTGTCCTTGTCCAAGTATATGCAGACGAGAAAGTCGAATTCCTGACTAGAACGTGTCGTCCTCCTAACACTAGGTGGCGATATGCGTCCTTTCAGTGGACTAATACAACTCCCCATTCCGGTTGACCTTTTGCGTCACATATAAACAACTGTCATGCGCATTTCCGAACAACAGCAAGATGGATAGTCGTACAGCTTTGTCCAATCTCGTATGTAATGTCCGCGTTAGTTATTCTTCTCTTGTGGGTGAATGCGATTGTGTTCTTCCTTCTAAGAGACCGGCTTCCTTGTATGGTTTTGTTCCGGGGTCATATGTCAGCGTGGGCCGTGGAGCATGCGCACAAGCCCTGTCTAGGACGCCTGGCGGTCACTGCGGGTCACTGGCAGAATCAATTTAAATGGCGACGACAACATGTGTGTTCAGTGTGCCAGTGATAGATCGGTCGAAGCGAGGAAAAAGAGCGAGAATTAAGAATAAGTTGATGGTTTTAAGAATGTGCTAGTGGACTTGGTAGTTGAAAAAGAGGAGATTGATCGCTATTCTGTGACGCTGAGTGCCAACCGAGCATCCGAGAAT
Source organism: Eucyclogobius newberryi (assembly GCF_026437365.1). Taxonomy (NCBI): domain Eukaryota; kingdom Metazoa; phylum Chordata; class Actinopteri; order Gobiiformes; family Gobiidae; genus Eucyclogobius; species Eucyclogobius newberryi. Next base: position 21,633,603 of record NW_027316389.1, read on the forward strand.
TCAAACGAAGTGGAGTTAAACCAACAAATACTGGTCGCAAGGGGATTCGACAGGGGCTTGAAATATGCAGACTTTGTCATGTATGATGACCAAGACGTCGACAAGGAGGATTCTACTACAGATGAGAATGCCATGACGTAGATAATCAGCTGTGTGAGCAAGTCTTTTGTCATTATGATGCTGCATACTGACCAGGAGACATGTTTGTGCCTCTGGTGGATTGTCTGTGTTATCCAACAGTTATCCACAATTGCATTACAAGAAAACACTGAAACTAGACCAATAAGAAAATGTACCACTTGTTTATTTAGTGGTCTCCCTTTTCATTGACCCACTTGAAATGGTATTTTTTGGGATCCAGGCATGTTTGAGTAATCTTTATTTGTACTGCAATAAAGACACCATTACTCTGAAAATTCCTGTTTTCCCCTACCCCCCACACTGCTCTGAACTTTGTGCTATTATTTTGTTTTTCTTAGACTGTGACACTCGTAGGATTCAATGGTGATGCAAAGCCACTTTTGGATCTGCTGCTCAGTACCATGAAGGGGCAGGTGGAAATCAACACCAGGGTTTTCAACTTTTAGAGCAACTTTGCAATTTCACATGTCCAAAATGTAAAATAATGATACACCATATATATTATGTTGAATAATCTGCATTTGGTTTATTATAAATCATTCAGGCGTGGATGAGGGAAGCAGCAGCAGAGGTGAACATGGTGCACGCTGCATGTTCACCTCTTAAATATCCAGTCTAAAAGTCCTAAGGCCAAAAAAAAAAAGTGTGTTTCCGGTAACATTGAAAAAAAAATCTAGGTTGGTAGGTCGTATTTTTTTTGTTTTTTTATTTTTTTAAATCCTTGCACAGGTTTTGCAGATGTTTGTTTTCTTTTCTCAGAAGTGAGCGCTTTGCATTGAAGTGGCCTTATTGGTATGTAGATATTGAATAAAATAGTTCTCTACATCTATACTAGTCCAACCACAGGACAAGAGCCATTAGCAGACAACATTTTATTAATTACCGCTCTGTTGCGCTGTGGTCGGATCACTCACTCTGGCTTTGCAGCGTCGGCGTCGGACGACCTCTCCTTACAATGTCTTAACTTTTCTTGAAAAGTTCGTCTTGAGAAAGGCATTATAATTATATCCTTGACCAAATCTATACTTTCCTCCTTCCGCCATTGTGGGTTGAAAAAACAGCTTAGTAGTACGCAAATGAGTTTGTCAAATTCAGTTTCCTCGTTGTGCATTCAGTTGTTTCCTTGATTTGGGTCTGATCAGAACAAGTGGCCTCTTTCTCTATTATCTATTATAATAATATATTATAATAATAATTATCTATTATAATAATAGAGAAAGAGGCCACTTGTTCTTATTGTCACACTAATAACGTTTGGCACAAAAGTGCGTCGATTTTCATATCTTACGATCCCCACAGATGATTTTTTCCTGCAGCTTTTGGATTCGCTCTCACAATTTGACATTCTCGAAACATACAGCCAGTAAATATGCGATAAAATGTTTAAGGTCGAGTTTCCTTTATATTTAAATCCAGGTCGGTCGGGTTACCGGAAACACACAATTTTTTCTTCTTGGCCTAACTATGCCACATATATTTCTAAAGAAAAAATGTGTCTGGTCTCCTGCATCTTGGAGTCACTAAAAGCACCGAATGTATTAAAGTCAACCACAATAAAGAACATCTATTCCCAAACAGTTGGAACTAGTTTTTATTTGAACTCATGGTTACACTCAAGGTACATCAGAACTAAACTGGGCTCAAACCAGGACCAAACCAGGAAAAGTGGGAAACTACCTCTCAAATGCAGTGAAGTAAAAAATATCCAGTGTAAAATGCAGATAATTAAAAATGTTACTTAAGTATAGTAAATTTTACTTTTGTACTCGTCTCCTGCTCATTTGACTCTCGGCTGATAATTTGATCCAAACTAAATCCTCTGCAGCGGTCCACTCCTCACTGACGAGCGCCGCATGATCTGATATACGCTTGAGCTCCATCTGGTACTTTATTAGCAGTATTTCTGTCCCAGTGTTCCTCTCCCTGTCTGACTCTGCAGCCTGACAGTCACAACTGTGTCGTGTGTATCTAATTACCTGCAGTCTTTAATCACTGACAACAGCGCTAACAAGCCCCAGAGCACAGCACATCCAGCACATCCAGGGACACTGCTGACAGGACCAGGACCAGAGTTTTAGAAGGGAAGAATGAAGGCTGCATGGGTTTTTATCCACGTGATTCAAGCAGAGCTGATATTTGACCTACACAGGTTTCTGTTTTGGGACGTTCTTAAAACCAGTGACAATAGAGTCCCAGTAGATTCCGATAATTAAGTCATGATGTCATTGTTTTCGTCATGTAGATATTATCAAACAAAAACAAGCATGGCAGATAATAAAGTTCTCTGTGTTGAGGTGAAAGAAGGTGCAGGGGAAAGGGACTAAATGGGATTGAGGTCTATAGAGGATCTTGGCCTGGATTTGGATCAAAGGGTGAGGTTTAAGACGGCTTTTGCGGATTCACCTGGTTCTGTGCACTGAAGGTTTGTCCTTTTCCCGCTGGCGTTTTATGTCTTTATGCTACAAAACCCCTTTTGACTGGCTGATACACATTGAAAGATCAGTGGCACATTTTGAACTCTTGGTTTTGAATGTCAATCTGCAAGAAAATGTACTGTTAATAGTTCATATCTGTTATGTTTTTTGTCCTTTGAGATTTAATTTGATAGAGTGGAGCAGTTATTACGAGTCAGTCAAATCCAAACATTAGGGCAAACTGTTAACCTGTTTGATACATGGCAAGAGAGGTCACCTTATGTGTTTATGATGCATAAAGTATAGAAACTGTCTTAGTGTGCTGATATCCCTCCTCACTCCTCTGCAGAGGCTTGAACATTGCACCATACTTTACTCCGGTCCTCAATGCAGTGGTGGGGCTTTGGCTTCTGCCGGATTTGGCAGCTTTTCTGAGACTGAGCTGAGCTGCTGGTGGGACGTAGGGCCAGTTGGCATGTTCCTCTTGTCTCATTTCAACTTTATAGTTCACGAATCCTCACATACCCGGATAATCCTTCCATAATATGACTTATTTGTCTGACACAGAAAGACTGTCATAAGATGTGCATATTGTCAGTGATGATGCCTCTAAATCCTCAACACAAAGATTCCCAAAGAAACAATGTCGGACAACATTGTGTTCTCATATATATATATATATATATATATATATATATATATATATATATATATATATATATATATATATATATATATATATATATATATATATATATATATATATATATATCTCTATATATATATATATATATATATATATCGCACCTCTCACAATAACCCCTGTGTCAGTATTGATTGACAAAATGTGAAAAGACCAAACTAGAAGTAAAAGGGCAAGGAAATGAGTGTGTACTGAAGAGATGAGGGACTGAAGCCTCTTTGTAATTAGTGCAGCCATATTCAGGCTGTAAAGCTGCGCAGGTGTGAGAAGCAATCATCGATCCACAGTTGTGACCTTTCCAACCACTCGTTTATTCAAACAGATGCAAACGCACAAAGGCATCAGAACAAATGAAATCAAAAAGCCCCAATCAAATTAAACCAGGGTCTATTTGCTAAGAGTGTTGTGTGAAATAAGGGGTTATGCAAAAGAAGAATGTGAGTCAAGGGCATCCAAAGTAAACTGCAGACTGTGTTAAAGCAGCAGAGAAATCCCTGTGTGGAGTGTGAATAATAGTTGGGAATTGTACAGATCAATACCAAACTGCTTAGAACAGAAAAATGTGTAGGTGTTATAGGTTTAATTTGTCATTTAAGTGTTATCATAGAGTCGTTTGTATGGATCCTCTCAAATGTTTTCATGTGTCTTGATTGATAGTGATAAAAAGTGCATAAAATATTACCATCATTTTTTTAAATCTACATTTTTGTACTAATGCTGCGCTTATGTGGTCCTGGAGAACACAGGAAAAAGCTTTTTTGAGCTGAAAAATGCACATGACAGCTCACAAAAGTCAGGAAAATAAATCAAGGAAATCAAGAAATCTGGTCAAAAGTTGCTTGATGTCAACTGTTGTTAATCATTCTTTGACTAAACGTTATTATATTTTTGGTTTATTATTGGTGAACTCAAAATACCAACTTTCCAAGATAAGAGCACATGAATTCATATCAATTGTGACCCCTCGGAAACACAAGCAGCCGAGGAAAACCTGAACACAACATTAAATGTAACAAATAAAACTCAAACGTGGCTCAAAAAGTCAAAGTAAGACTAAAAAATATATTTTTGATTGCTTTTTAAATCAATCTCTAATGTTCTACCTTTTTGTTGAATCAAATCCCTCCTAAAATTTGAATCTCAGCATACAGCAGCTTTAATCCCAACAAATGTTTCTGTAACACTATGAAAATACTTATTTATGGCAATAATTTGCTGTAAAAATAGTATCACTTTTTGAAACATGGCCTGGTATTGTCTCTGGAGTGTGTTTTTGACAGAAACAACAATTAAAGAAGTGCTGTGGAATATGTTTGGAAGAGTGGTGAGGTCTATTATCTGGGTGTGAGTCAGCGGCCTGAGCACCTTTTCCAGCTGTGGAGGCGAGCGGACACGCACTTCAGGGGTAGAGCGGTCAGATCCACTGACCCACAGGTTGGCGGTGCGATTGCAGCTGCCTCAGGTGAATACTACCGTTGTGTTAACTCGCCTCGCCCCCAGTGTCTGTGAACACTGGTGTGTGATTATGTGTGTGAATGGGTGACTGGTTCCTTGATGCAAAGCGCATTGAGAGCATTAACGGTAGAAAAGCACTATGTAAATTTGCTCTTTTTTTTTTTTACTGTTTACTTTTAACTTCAAACAGCCCTGGGATTTCTGTGGCGATGGCTGCAGATGATTGGCATAAACAAAGACATACAAGCACTTGTTTGTTCTTTTATGAGATTCACATTGGAGAGGAAGAGCGAGGTTGTTCTAATGAGCTGCGGTCAGGAGCTGCCACTTAGAGCTCTGTGACTGGCTGTGTGTGTGCAGGGGTCTGTTACTAAGAACCTGAACACACCAGGACCACTTCAGCATGACATTTACATGCTCCATAATTAACACTAGAGCCGCCATGGGCGTGTCCCAGTGTACAGAGTCAGTGTTTTCAATAACTTTAGTCAGTTTAGTGTACCATTTTTTTTATTTAGGCACCAAGTGTATTTTGTAGGACTGTTGACCTTTAATTAAGACCGTAGTCATTTAGTCAATTAATCAATCGATGGTGTCTTGGTCAACCAACATTTTGATTAGTCGACTCATTATTTGGGAGGATTTTAAAGTATTTATAAGATAAGATAAGATAATCCTTTATTGTCCACACATGGGGAAATTTCGGTGTTACAACGCAGTAGATACAGGGGGAAAGGACAGATAACTTATAGGAAGTTAAAAAAAACACAATTAATAGAAGAACTCTTATAAACAAAACAAAAAACTCTTAACAAAACTCCTCTCACATCTTAATAGGGAATGGAGGAAAAAAATAAAAAAGATAAAAATAAAGATAAAAATAAAATAATAAAAATAATATACCTCTCCTTGAACCGACACCTTAACGTGGTGGAGGGGTTTGAGCGCTCGAATGATCCCGGGAGCTATGTTGTTGGGGGCTTCAAGCCCCTGGTAGGGTCTCCCAAGGCAAACAGGTCCTAGGTGACGGGTCAGACAAAGATCGGTTCAGAAGCCCCCTATGATGAGTAAAAGAACAAGGCCGTTTACGTCGCCCGGATCGGCGTCACGGGGCCCCATCCTGGAGCCAGGCCTGGGATGGGTGCTCGATGGCGAGCGCCTGGTGGCCGGGTCTTACCCCACGGGGCCCGGCCGGGCACAGCCCGAAGGAGCGACGTGGGGCCGCCCTCCCGTGGGCCCACCACCCGCAGGAGGATCCATAAGGGGCCGGTGCAGAGAGATCTCGGCGGCAGTCGACGGCAGGGGCCTCGGCGACCAGATCTCCAGACACAGAGACTAACTCTGGGGACATGGAATGTCACCTCGCTGTATCTCGGGGTCTTGTTCACGAGTGAGGGAAGGATGGAGCGTGAGATCGACAGGCGGATCGGTGCAGCGGCTGCAGTGATGCAGTCGCTGCATCGGACTGTTGTGGTGAAGAGGGAGCTGAGCCGAAAGGCAAAGCTCTCGATTTACCGGTCGGTCTACGTTCCTACCCTCACCTATGGTCATGAGCTTTGGGTAGTGACCGAAAGAACAAGATCGCGGATACAAGCGGTCGAAATGAGGGCGCTCCCTTAGAGATAAGGTGAGGAGCTCGGCCACACGGGGGGAGCTCGGAGTAGAGCCGCTGCTCCTCCATGTCGAGAGGAGCCAGCTGAGGTGGCTCGGGCATCTGTTCCGGATGCCTCCTGGGCGCCTCCCTGTGAGGTGTTTCAGGCATGTCCCACCGGGAAGAGGCCCCGGGGAAGACCCAGGACACGCTGGAGAGACTATGTCTCTCGGCTGGCCTGGGAACGCCTCGGGATCCCCCCGGAGGAGTTAGAGGAAGTGCACTGGAGTATGAAAAGCGGTTTCAAGTGTGAAAATAACAATAATATCACATATAAGTCACTCCGGAGTATAAGTATAAATATAAGTTTAAGTCGCACCCCGGCCAAAACTATGAAAAAAGGTGCGATTTATAGTCCGGAAAATACGGTATATATGTTGTGTCGACTTTGAATAAACCGGGGCATGGGGGACCAGAAGATGTGCCTGCTCCCAAAGGCAAAACTCTACTATGTTGGCATTTGAGTGTAACCTGTTGCCCATGGTTACAACATCTCTCCTGTGGGGCTTGCTGTTGCCATGACACCAAACTTAGACACCTCTTCACTTCCTCAGACTCCCTCCCAACTCTGCTTGTGTCACAGTGTTTTAGTTCTTCACAAGCGCTGGAGTTATAAACTTACTTTCGACATTTAACTGGACCAAAAATTGAAGAGTACTTTTCTATACTGTTGAGGTGTTATTTTTAGTACATCCATAGTTTGAGTTTAATGTCCCGACTTTAAATAAATATACAAATAAAAACATTTATTGTCCTTTCTGTTGAACAAAAATCACCACATGCCATTTTCATTTCATTTTCTACCACTTGTTCCCTTTCGGGGTCGCAGGTGACTGGAGCCTAGCCCAGTGACTTTGGGCCTTAGGCGGGGCACACCCTGGACAGTGGGCCACTCGTCGCAGGGCCAACACAAGCACAACAAAAATCAGCTATTTAAAAAAAAATTATGCAGATCACCACTTTTGAAAGTTTGATGGTTCTTAAAATCTGTCTAAGATACTTTTTTTTTAAATGTTTATAAAAAAGGTAATTAAATACTTTTAATTACCATGACATAAGTTTTTCCATGACATACTTGTGCTTGGATAATCCCCCCCTGTGAATCTGTACTTTTACTTATGTGCCAAACACACTTCCTAGACAAAACAACCAGTGTTTACTATTTTTATCAGGAGTCCTAAAAAGAGTGGTTTCTTTGCTGCTAATATCTCATGGTTTGAATTGTAAATATCATGAATGATCTGTTTATTTGTTTGAATAAAGTTAATCACACTGTTCAGGTGAGGATCACTGCTGCTTCTATGGACACAAATGAGCGCTTCAGAGGCAGGCCATTTTGTGCTGCAGCTGAAATCCTGTTCAACATCTGTTACTCTCTGCAGCTCTTAACATTACATTGATTTATCCTGATTTTTGCTTATGACGGCACAAATTCGGGCACAAACTGAATAATGAGATCTCAACCACATTCGAGTTGAAGATGTTATATTTTTGCTCCATTGAGACGTCATCGTCTCGTTTAATCCCAAATTTATGAGGCAATTCTTTTATTGAGGGCATGCGATATCAAGAAAAAATGAGATTTTTTGGACTGTCTAATTTACTATTAGAAATCATTTACACAATATTGGTAATCAATAATAAATGTGTGAAAATGCTCCTGTAAATGATTTAGGTTTATTTGTAGACACAGAAAACATACACAAATTAACAATTAAAGTGCATACATTTCATTTCAAGATAAACATGCAAATCAGTCTTTGTTTTATCCAGCACTTTTCCCAGACCTTTACATTTGTTTTTACTATACAATATACTCAATATTCAACTGTTACAACCAGTGCAATAATATTGCACTGGTTGTAACAGTTGAATATATATTGTATAGTATGATACATGTTTTGTATTTGTTTCTCCGGGTTAAAGACCAGTGAGCAGTTGTTGTGTACTTTCTTTCAAACATATTTTACTCGCGGACAAGTGTCAAGCTCTGCCCCACTTTACACAGCAAAGAAACAGTCTTTTTTAAACATCATTTGGTGTTCCTTCCTATGTCGTGTCTACTTTGTCTACAATTGAGCAAAAGCTCTTTCCAATAAAGTCTCGTCTATTCATGTTGTTAGTGCTGCTCGTCTGGCCATGGACTGGCTTCTATGTCAGTGGTCAAATATTGTAGTCTTCAGTAAATACAACATCACAACATTGTAGTCTGTATTTTAAATTGTGATTTCTTGAAACGCTGTAACAGTTTGCAATCGTTTTGACTTTATGGTCATAATCTCTTGGCCTATTCATTAAACTAAAAGTGAGACGGCGACCCACCCCCTCAAGGGAATGCATGCATTTTCAAGGTGTTTTTTAACATAAATAAATAAAAACCCTGTAATAGAAACAGCACATTTAATGCCATACTGTGGAACATTCCTTGCTTGGAAAGTCCAGAATAATATCTGTATTTATATCAGTCTGATCACAAGTTTGACCTCTGCGAGTTCAGATGGGCGTGGCTGACAGGTGAATTAGCCAAACAAACAAACACGGTTGTTTACCGTGTTTGTTTGTTGTTTGTTTGTTTGTTTTTGAGGGGAAAGAAAGGCAATAAAGTATCATAGGGACTGAAAACAACAGATTTCTGCAGAATCTCTGTTAATCTGAGGTGAGAGAAATTTGATTTAGTTGTAAATGACAAATGACCAATGAGCTCCTCTGTTTCACATGTGTCACGTAAATGAACTAATCAGTTTTCATGGTTTTGTTTGAGTCGTGACAGAGGGCGGGTGGCCAGACTCACTCAAAACACTTTCAAAACAGGCACTTGTTCACCTTCAGAGATTATGACGTCATTAAATTATGGACCGTGAGCGCAGTCTATTGTCGACTGTGTATTCTGGATCACAGGCAAAAACACTCCAACAGAAAAGTTACATATTGTACCAAAAGTTCAACTTTTGTGAATTTTCTCCAAGTTTTTCTTATCTTTAGATATAATTTTGTTCTTTGGCCGTTCGTTCCAATTTACATTGTCATTGTTTTTCAAAATTTCCTAAAGTTACAGAAATAATTTAAAGTATTTTTACTCCTTGTGCCCTCAATACCCGACTTACCGCTGTATTATCTCTTTTTCTCTGTACGTGCTCAGAAGTAGTCGTGGCACAGATGGGGGCATCAGATTACATCAGATTACAGAGTCTCCAAATTGCAGTGGAGAATTGTTACTTTGAGCTTTCTTTAGGGGTCAAAGTGACTGTTACTCATATCTTCTGATCTGGTCCCTTTGGTTTTCAGCTCTAGTAAGTAAATAACAAAGATTTAAAAATATTCAGCGATTGTGCTGTTCTAATGCCCATAGGAAGACTATTCCAGAGTCTGGGACCCGCCACTGCAAAAGCGCTCTGGTTTTTAACCGTGACCTCGGAACATCCAAGGTCATCAGATTTGATCATCTCAATGCTCTAGTAGGAACATGGACAGACAAAAGCTCTGAAAGATGGGGAGGAACCAGCCCATTCAAACATTTGAAAACCATCAACAATATCTTAAAATCAATCCTGAACCTGACAGGGAAGAAGCCAGCACAGGAGAAATGTGATAATATTTTCTGGTTCCTGTTAGCAAACGCCGCATTCTGGCATTGTGACATAATCACATTCTACAACGTGAACACAACCTTTAGTCTTCAATGGACGTGAAATTCTCCATCGCTGGCCGTTGCTCAGACACGACCACTTGACTGAACACTGGTGCTGCCCGGACTTTCATCCAATCCAAACGTTCCTTCACATACAAATGATTGGTGAAGCCAACCCCCATATTAAAGTGCTTAAAAGGTTTATTACATGATCGGTAATTTATCTTGTCTCTTCACCAGTAACATGTAAAAGAGGATGTTCAGTGGTCACTAGATACTTATAAGCAGCACACAACCATAGACTCTTAGACTCATGTGTGCAATTTTATCTTGCGAGATCTTGTGGCATGAGATCTTACCCCATCCATAATAGATTCTGATGTGCCCAACACCGCTGGGAAAACCTGACTAGTGCCTCGCATCACTTAGAATGTGATTAAAATCAATGCAGCCTATTACACTGACCTCAGAGCACTGTGGGCGCGGGTCCGAAAGTTACGCAGGTTTACGGAAAGAATCGGTCGGACTCTGCATCGGTCTGGTTAGACAAGGGTTCTCCACATTAATTTGCATGGCGTTCACCAAAAACGGACCGCAGTGGAGTTAGTGTAAGTGAGATGTAAGAATTTACTCAGAGCTTTCTTGTGTTTTTAGACTGTCGCCCTGGTTTTCGATTCATCAAAATCAAATTTAATTGCCCACAGCACAACTTACAAACCGTTCAGATTTTTAAACAAGATCCAGTGTGTTGTGTGTACAGTACTTTAACACAAAGCGGACAGCCTCCAAGGGCACCATGTGAGAACATTACTAACAAAATGGATCCGGTGTGATGAGCGAGATGACCTCGTTCAACACACACTGTTCTATTATCGGCCATTAAACACCATCAAGCTGTATTAAAGTGACACATTTCAGACAATTACGGTACTGCGGAAAAAGTAGCACATCTGTACCAAGACCCATAAAACCCGTTTTGAGCAAAAGGCAAAAAGACTCCCGCACGTGCTGATTGAAAGGCTACGAGCACATAGATAGAGACACCTGAATGCATTGTTGTGGCTATCATCTGAGATTACTTATCAGTAGGAAAGGCCTCACACACAGTTCCTACACTGTACACATTATGTTTAGCTGAAGATTGATGGTGATTATTTCATTCCTCTCTGCTGAGACAGAAAATAGATAAGAGAGAGTGATGGTGAGCCACACAACACAACTGTTTCTGGCCCCTCATTAAGACACATTACCTACTGTTTATTAGACCATTCTGCTGCTCCTGTTGGGACGCTACACCTCACACATTAAATTAAATATTAATGAACATTTACATTACTGTCTCTAAGACAACCTTAGCTTTACATAATTGTAATGTAGTGTTTTAAATATATTATTCATTGTCTAAATTTCTACCAAGACTAGTTTTTGTGTCACTTATTAAAAGTATTCTGTTGCATTTTCTACAAACTGAGGGACATTAAGTTGGTTGGTTGAAAGCAAGTTTAATAAAAACATTACTTTTGATAGGGACAATTATGAAAGCTTTGGCTTAAGCCTTGTTCGAGTGGAGCTTTGAAAACAACCCAGTACTGATTAACCTAGCTGAGCTTAAACCCACTCTGCTTGAATGAGAATTCATGCTTTTGGCAAATGTCAAATAAAAACCGTTAAGCCATGAATCAATGACTATTCAATATCTAAATGATGTCCTTCTTTTCTCCGGTACACTTAATTCAGGCACTGTCAGGTGTGCCTCAGAAAGATTATGTTTTCTCTATAAACGAGTGGCTAAGATGCCGGGGTTAAGTGGATAGAGTGATGAGACGAGCATGTCCTGGTGGTCGCCAGTGATGGATACAGAAAAGAGACAGCTCTGTGAGAGTCACTTCTACTCCTCGTCCATCACTTGTAGGTAGAGGTTTTGGATAGAGAGAAAAATGACAGTACAAATGCAATCATTGCTCCTAAGCAGGTGAGAGGGGCTGACTAAAGAGGAAAATGAAAAAGCATATGACTAGGGACAGAAAATGGAAAAAGTCTCAAGTCCCCTGGAGTGATTTCATTCTGTGCTTGTATTCATATTATGCTTTTATCTAGAACCTAATAATTCATACATACAAACATAAATAGATCATTATTTTACATTTTGTTCATTGTAAATTGAAACGTTTAGCTAATGGTGCCAAAGTCCCATTGTAAATAATCTATAATTTAATTTGCTTCTTAACTTTATTAACCTTATCCGCATTAATTTTGTTTTTTTTAGTTTTCTAGTTTTAATTTAATTAATTTGTCTGGTCCGTTGAAGCACCAACCGTATTGATGTTTATACAATTCCCACACTATTTGGCCTTTGAACTCACTCACTCTGCATTTCCAATAGGAAGTATAGAGCCACTTATTGAATAAATGCCTCACTTCTGCTCCTTGAGGACATCTTAAGTCTATATATGAATAGGGCCGTTTCCCTTCATCTCGTTGCTATGACAACAACAAAGTCTTCTTAAAAACTGATACCAAACTGCGAAGGATGGGTCAGTGGGCAGAGTTTCTTTACTGGTCAGGAAATGTACTAAAAGTTGCAGTTGCTGACGCGATAGAGGGACAGAGGTGTCAGCAGTCTGCTCTCCACAGGGGCAGTGCACCGCTCGGATGGAATTGCACCTCTTTATTCCACTGTGAAAATCTCAAGTATATAGTAGTTAGCACAGTGGGTTAGCTGCTCTGGTTAGACTCGCAGTAATGCAGAGGCCAGTGAGCTAACAAAGAACACTTCTGAGCTTGACAATCAGTAAATCTCACCATGAAATTAAGTAACCAGATTTAAATTCTTTCAAAGTGGAACCAATTTGAGCCACTTGGAGAGACCACATTTAGAACAAGAACTGCTTTGTGAGAATTGAAAGGTAGTTTAGCCAGGTATTGTTCTTTCCATGTGTGATAAGATCCATGTTTTTTCTTTATTTGACTTTTGTCTATCTACGACACCATGTCCACTAAATCAAGATACTTGTTACACTTACACTTAGTTACCACTGCCCTTACTAATATTGTATTAGTTACTTGTGAAATAGATTATTGCTAGCTTGAAAAGGCCCTACAAACAGTTTGCAGTAAACTTGAGTTCATTGCCAGTGTAGTCTGCCCAAGCGCCTTAAGCAGTGGGAGTGCACCCAGGACAATGGCCTTAGTGCTCTCTCTGAAATAATGCAGATTATTAAAACGCGTTTTCTACTTTTCTTATCTTCAGTAATTCATTTCCGTTGGGACCAAACAATAATATACTGGCCACATTTTGATTATTTTTTTCCTTTCAATTTCAGTGTTGCTATTGTCTATACTGATTAATTAAAATATGAAAATTAAATTCAAAGACTCTTTGATGATACACTTTAAAGTACCAGGTCAAGTGAAGTCTCAGGGTTGAGGTCTTTCGCTGGTATTGTCCACTTCCAGTATAAAATGCTTATATGTGTTAGTATAGTCCATAATAGTATCTCTTATTTATGAAACACAAGTGTTGGTGGAGTTAAAATACCCGTGCACACAATATCAGTGACAGCTGGCTTGTAGAATGAGACCGCTGAAGTGGAAAAGAAAATACTTCACAAACCACTCTGCAACAGCAGCAGCAGTGCATCTATTCACTCTGGCACAACACTGTCAATGTCCAATCCAATTAAAACTTGTGCAGTCACTTTCTTTGCCACTGAATCTGCCTTTACTTCAGTTAGTCATTATTATGCCACCTACACTAGAGACTAATCCCTCATGAGTGTTTTTTCCTCTTTGACAAAGTAGTTGCATGTCTACAGAAATACTTGTAGTGTTACACAAAGTACTTCATTCAAATTAATTCTAATATTTCTATATAAATTTGTATCTGGGTATGGATTTATAATTATTTGCATTTTTTTACCCAAATATGCATAGATACAAGTATATTCGAACTTTGGCCCTCGTGAAACAGGAAGGATGTTAATGATATGTATGTGTATAAAAAATATTGTTTTAAAGGGCACATATTATGCAAAATTGTCTTTTTTGAGCTTTTAACCTTCGTCAAAATATCCCTGGAGTTGCATTTAGCTTCATTTGCGCAAGTTTGAGAAAATCTAGTTAGAAAATCCTCTCCCCAAGAGTGTGAAAAACAGTCTTCTCTGCAGCTCCGCGATGACTGACGTTTACTCGATAACTGACGTGACATGGCTCTGCTGATTTTAAGTCCATAAATTAAACTCCAGACTCATTCTGTGACTTTTTGTTGCCTTATCATGATCAGTGCAACTGTGTGCTGAGACCAGGAAGTAAACAGTAAGTTCATGAGTGCATGCTGTATTTAAACTGTTGAGTGGTGGTGCTATCTGCAAGGCAGAGAGCCAGTGTAATTTTGCTTGTTGAAAATATGTTCCATCCATCCATCCATTTTCTGCCGCTTATCCGGGGCCGGGTCGCGGAGGCAGCAGTCTGAGCAGGGACTAGGGCGGCAGTAGCTCAGTGGTAGAGTGCTCGTCTTCTGATCCAAAGGTCGGCGGTTTGACTCCCCGCTCGGTCAGAGCGGTCAGATCCACTGGCCCGCAGGTTGGCGGTGCAATCGCAGCTGCCTCATGTGAATACTGCCGTTGTGTCCTTGGGCAAGACACTTAACCCAACTCGCCCCCCAGTGTCTGCGAACATTTGGGGTGTGAATGTGTGTGTGAATGGGTGATTGGTTCCTTGATGTAAAGCGCTACAGCGGTGAGTACCTTGACGGTAGAAAAGCGCTATATAAATGTGACCATTTACTTCCAGACTTCCTCTCCCCAGACACTTCCTCCAACTCCTCCGGGGGGATCCCGAGGCGTTCCCAGGCCAGCCGAGAGACATAGTCTCTCCAGCGTGTCCTGGGTCTTCCCCGGGGCCTCTTCCCGGTGGGACATGCCTGAAACACCTCACAGGGAGGCGCCCAGGAGGCATCCGGAACAGATGCCCGAGCCACCTCAGCTGGCTCCTCTCGACATGGAGGAGCAGCGGCTCTACTCCGAGCTCCCCCCGTGTGGCCGAGCTCCTCACCTTATCTCTAAGGGAGCGCCCTCATTTCGACCGCTTGTATCCGCGATCTTGTTCTTTCGGTCACTACCCAAAGCTCATGACCATAGGTGAGGGTAGGAACATAGACCGACCGGTAAATCGAGAGATTTGCCTTTCGGCTCAGCTCCCTCTTTACCACAACGGTCCGATGCAGCGACTGCATCACTGTAGCCGCTGCACCGATCCGCCTGTCGATCTCACGCTCCATCCTTCCCTCACTCGTGAACAAGACCCCGAGATACTTGAACCCCTCCACTTGGGGCAAGGACACCCCACCCACCTGAAGAGGGCAAACCACCTTTTTCCGGTCGAGAACCATGGCCTCGGATTTGGAGGTGCTTGATTCTCATCCCAGCCGCTTCACACTCTGCTGCAAACCGTCCCAGTGCATGTTGCAGGTCCGGGTTTCCCGGAGCACCCCCCAAAGGACACCCCGAGGGACACGGTCGAAAGCCTTCTCCAGATCCACAAAGCACATGTGGACTGGTTGGACAAACTCCCATGAACCCTCGAGCACCCGATGGAGGGTATAGAGCTGGTCCAGTGTTCCACGACCGGGACGAAAACCACTCTGCTCCTCCTGAATCCGAGGTTCGACTATCGGTCGGATTCTCCTCTCCAGTACCTTGGAATAGACCTTACCCGGGAGGCTGAGGAGTGTGATCCCTCTGTAGTTGGAACACACCCTCCGTTCCCCCTTCTTAAACAGAGGGACCACCACCCCCGTCTGCCAGTCCAGAGGCACGGTCCCCGACCGCCACGCGATATTGCAGAGACGTGTCAACCAAGACAGTCCTACAACATCCAGATACTTTAGGTACTCAGGGCGGATCTCATCCACCCCCGGAGCCCTGCCACCGAGGAGTTTGCGAACAACCTCAGTGACTTCAGCTTGGGTGATGGATGAGCCAGCCTCTGAGTCCCCGGTCTCTACTTCCTCTTCGGAAGACGTGACTGAGGGATTAAGGAGATCCTCAAAGTATTCCTTCCACCGTCCGACGACATCCCCAGTCGAGGTCAGCAGGCCTCCACCCGCACCGTAAACGGTGTTGGTGAGGCACTGCTTCCCCCTCCTGAGGCGCCGGACGGTTTGCCAGAATTTCTTTGGTGCCGACCGATAGTCCTCTTCCATGGCCTCCCCAAACTCCTCCCAGGCCGGGGTTTTTGCCTCTGCGACAGCACGAGCCGCGGCTCGCTTGGCCTGCCGATACCTGTCGATGACCTCCGGAGACCTACAAGCCAGAGTGGCCTGATAGGCCTCCTTCTTCAGTCTGACGGCATCCCTTACTTCCGGTGTCCACCACCGGGTTCGGGGGTTGCCGCCACGACAGGCACCGGAGACCTTGCGACCACAGCTCCGAGCAGCTGCATCAACAATGGAGGCGGAGAACATGGTCCACTCGGACTCAATGTCCCCAACCTCCCCCGGGACATGGGAGAAGCTCTCCCGGAGGTGCGAGTTGAATACCCTACTGACAGAGGGCTCCACAAGACGTTCCCAACAGACCCTCACAATGCGCTTGGGTCTGCCAAGTCTGTCTGGCTTCCTCCTCCGCCAGCGGATCCAACTCACCACCAGGTGGTGATCGGTTGACAACTCTGCCCCTCTCTTCACCCGAGTGTCCAAGACACGCGGCCAGAGGTCAGATGACAGGACAACAAAGTCGATCATTGACCTCCGGCCTAGGGTGTCCTGGTGCCATGTGCACTGATGAACACCCTTGTGCTTGAACATGGTGTTCGTTATGGACAATCCGTGGCTTGCACAGAAGTCCAATAACTGAACACCGCTCGGGTTCAGATCAGGGAAGCCGTTCTTCCCGATCATACCTCCCCAGGTGTCACTGTCATTGCCCACGTGGGCGTTGAAGTCCCCCAGTAGAACAACGGAGTCCCCGGTTGGTGCACTGTCCAGTACTCCTCCCAAGGACTCCAAGAAGGCCGGGTACTCTGCACAGCTGTTCGGCCCGTAGGCCGCCACAACAGTGAGGGACCTATCCCCCACCCGAAGGCGGAGGGACGTGACCCTCTCGTTCACTGGGGTAAACTCCAACACGTGGCGGCTGAGCTGAGGGGCTATAAGCAAGCCCACACCAGCCCGCCGCCTCTCCCCGCGGGCAACACCAGAGAAGTGGAGCGTCCAGCCCCTCTCGAGGAGATGGGTTCCAGAGCCCAAACTGTGCGTGGAAGTGAGGCCGACTATATCTAGTCGGTATCGCTCAACCTCCCGCACAAGCTCAGGCTCTTTCCCCCCCAGCGAGGTGACATTCCATGTCCCCAGAGTTAGTCTCTGTGTCTGGAGATCTGGTCGCCGAGGCCCCTGCCGTCGACTGCCGCCCAGATCTCTCTGCACCGGCCCCTTATGGATCCTCCTGCGGGTGGTGGGCCCACGGGAGGGCGGCCCCACGTTGCTCCTTCCGGCTGTGCCCGGCCGGGAAAATATGTTTTAGTTCTAAAACATGAGATCCCAAACTAAAGGTACTAAAGGTAAGAGCACATTTAAAGGCCAATAACAATACAAATAATCCATAATATTTTCCCTTTTAATTACACTACTGTTCACCGTCATAAGTGCACTGATTCTTTACATTTGACCACATTTCCTTTGCATTGAAACACTTGTCAAAGATTAGTTAGACTCCAAGCCTGTAACTTCTTCCATGCACTAGCTACCGTACTTTTCGGGCTATACAGCGCTCCAGAATAAAAGCTGCGCAAATTGTACATATACGGGCCGCACCTGTCAATAAACTGCAGGCAACATGAGATATTTACACAAAAATATAGTACACGATAGTGACACGCCAGTTGTTTTTTGAACCGGGGGGCTCGTGGCGCGCCCGCGGCCCACTGCTGCGCCGTGGGACTAATTGGACTAATTTCTCTGTGAATATGAGTCTGACTGTAATAAACCATACAGCGTTTTGAAGCTTAATATAAATATCAAAAACACAGTGTTTCTACTGTCCACTGACATCTTCTTCCACAGTGTGTCAAACGCTTGCGCTTCCTGCTAGAGTACGCCCCGGTGGCCGTTAGCCAGTCAAATCTATAAATTAGACGCATTGTTGTATCGGCCATAGGGTTCAAAGAGTGGGAAAAAAGTTGCAGCTAAAAGTCCGAAAAGTACAGTAAATCATTTCCTGAATAGGCTCTTTTGTTCTTTTGTAGATTGACTCTAAAAGAACAGTGTAATATCGAGGTACTTTGAGCAAATGGCAGTGGTTGGTGTTATGAAGTGTTCTTATTAAGAGTTAAAGGGACCCCGTCTGTTCTAACTCCAGCGCCTGTGGTTTCTTTTGACGTGAATATACTGTATGTTCTGTAATGGGGAGCAGAGGGAGCGACAGGGCTCTGGACTCAGATAATGGGAAGCAGTTAAAAGGCTTCATGGTTGCTTTTCAGTCGCGTACCATTATGCACAAGGCACAAAGACAATTTCCCGCCTGAGGAACAGGGGAGAGGTACATTACATCACTCACATGCAGCAGGCTTCATACACAATGCATGCCATGGTCTACAGAGGCTGGAGAGAGGTGCACTTCATTTGGGCTAATCTCTGCAGAAACTAGGTTAGCTCCAGCATCCATGTACTGGTTATTCCTGTGTGGGTCTTACACGGTTAATTGGGTCAGTGCTCCACTAAGAACTGTTGTTTCACTGTGCAACAACAAATGGATAAAATTCAGAGGATGCTTAGTCCTTGGAGGACAGTAAAATTGACCTTAAAGACAGTGTGATAACCCACATTGTTTAATCCGTATATAAATACAAATAAATGGAATTGAATTGAACTGGTATTGAGATATACCGCAGTAATTGTGTTAAGTGTTTTTTGTCAATACAGTGAGGATGGGCTTCTGACTGTTTTGAGAGAGCTCTTTTATGGCACTGGGTCTTTTAAAAAAAAGTTACAATTCACACAACAGTGAGGTTATGACTCAATTATTTTTGATCAAAATAATTGTTAACAAACGGATGGAGGGCAAAAAGGCAAAATCATACTACTTTTTAGGTGAGAATTCATATTGTCACATCCATACCTCAAACTAGCAATATGTTTGTAATTGACCAGTGGATGCAAAACAACTTTCTCCAGCTGAAATCATTGTCTTTGGCCCACAGAAACAAAGAGAAAGTGTTAGCACCTCCAGAGTCTCGCTTTGAAACCTACAAATCAAGTTAGAAATCTGGGGGTAATAATGGACTCAGACTTTTCTTAAAGGCGGTATGGACGATTTTTCGGCGATATGAGAACGCAGGCGGAAGTGCGCATGCACACTCCCCCGTGTGGACTGATACAACACACACGTGCGTTTGTTTATTAGCGCAACGGAGCGCATCGCATCGCTCGTCTCCCGTAGATTTATGTCCACTTCTGCGTCAGCTCGAACTGTCTTTCTCCGTCTTCATTTTGCCCCGTACACTGAGGGAACTATATTATGATAGATCCATGCGCTTAGGCACGCGGAAACGTGGGGACGAGCCTGGCGCGGCTGCAGGTGAGCGGTAGGTGCGTTTTATGATTGATACGTGGCAGGACAAATGATTTATCCACGCCACGAGGAAATATGATAAAAAATTTGCTGAAAAAAATCGTCCATACCACCTTTAACAGCCATGTCAAATCAATAACATCAGCAGCTTTCTATCGTCTAAAAACATTGCCAAAATCAAAAATAAAGTGTCTAAACCAGACTTGGTTTAGACAAGCCTCCTGCTAGTGCCCAGAGTCAGGACTAAACAGGAACAGTGAGACAGGCTTCTACTCTGGCAATGTTCAAATATAAGCTAAAAACAGTTTTGTTTAGCTGTGCATATGATTGAAATTATTTTATTTTCACTGTTCTCTTTTATATCTTAAACTGTTTTGTGATTTCTGTCATGTCGTTGTGATTTTAATAAATTACAAAATTTAATTGATAGCCTGAAAATAGCACCTTTGAATTTCTTTAAATTAAAAGGTCTTTAGAGAAATTCTTTACAATTCTAAAACTACTATTTAGACACAATTACAACTGAACTTGTAAATAATTCCGCTGGACACAATAGCCCATTGTGCTGGTCTCAAAGTGCAGCCACATCGCAGGTCCATGGGGAGAGGGTTAGAACACTCGTTGGTTAGATTGTCAGTCGGCACTAAGGCCACTGCAGAGTCCAGGAAGAGCCTCACGCACCGACCCACTGATCAAGAGCGAGTTTTACCACTAAAAGCTTTGGTCGAGTTTTGTCTGGGACATTAAGTTTAGCGAAAGCTAAATCTAGGGAGGGGGCAGATGAGACTGGGTCTGTCGTTAAAGATACAAAAGGTCCATACATAAGGTGGAGGCGTCGACAAGAGAGTCGTCGTAAAAGATGTGTGCAGAGGCAGATAGGGCGTTGATGTCTAGGGACGGTGAAACATGGGAAGGAATTAATCTAAAAGCGATGTGCCCATCCCAGAGACGCCTGTCACGCTGGCAATGTCAAATAAATATGGGAAAGTGTGTGTGGAGTGTCTGTCAGTGTGGTCCAATAGATTTGGTTTTCCATCTGGCGGATCACTAAGCATGGACAAAATATATGATTCATGTCAGCAAAATTCTTAAATTGAATGAATAGAAATTAAATTGTTGTGATTTCTGTCATATCTTTGTGATTTTAATGTATTTTCCCTGTTGTGTGAAGCACTTTGAATTGCCTTGTGTACGAATTGTGCTCCACAAATGCTTGCTTTGTCTTGCCAAATTTATATGAAAAATAAAATTAAATAAAATGCAATATCAATACATAGTAACTATATTCTTACGATACTATAATGTTAATAGGGTCATCTTAAACAGTAGATAAGGGCTGCTCCTTATGCCCTGAGAAAACCTCCCATTGTGAAAAGGTTAAGCCGAGGGAAACAGTGTAGAGGCAGTGCAGGGTGACTACATGATGAAATCAACATGGCACAGTGGCATCAGCATCTGAGAGCTTTCACTGAGTCAGAGAGCTACAGAGGGGGAAATGAAGGGAGTTGTTATGGAGAAGAAATTGACAAAATGCCAAAAAAAACTCAACTTTGAGCTTTGATATGCTTGTTTGGTTGACAGTTTTATTATATCTTCTGAATTATGCAGACCCTAAATTCCAGAATAGAGTAAATTAAAGGGTTAAGGGGTCGAGATTATTAATACATTTGTGTAGTTTAGACATTTTCCCCCTTTTAAATTGTGATTTAATAAAGATTTCAGTCATAGGATTATAATGGTAATTACTTAATTTCTTGATCATAATAACGCAGTTTTTGTAAATATCTATAAAAGTCCTGTTTCTACAATAATTCTTTCAACATAGCAAAGCTTTTCAGCTGATTTTATTTTATAATCTGTTACAAAACTTTTATAAATGTTATCCAGACCTTGTCCTGTTGCCTTGTCCTGTTACTCTGTCCTGTTATTCTGTCCGGTTTGTCTGTCCTTTTTGTCTGTCCTGTGTCGCTGTCCTGTTTGTCTGTCCTGTTACTCTCTCATGTTACTCTGTCCTGTTACTCTGTCCTGTTACTCTCTCATGTTACTCTGTCCTGTTACTCTGTCCTGTTACTCTCTCATGTTACTCTGTCCTGTTACTCTGTCCTGTTACTCTCTCATGTTACTCTGTCCTGTTACACTGCCTGTTTGTCTGTCCTGTTAGGTCAATTAAATTAAATTAAATTTATTTTGTAACACTCAAAATCACAACAGCAGTTGTCTCGGAGGACGACAGTGAAAAACGGATAAAACAAGTTAGTCTTCTCTGTTGGTTTGTCCTGTTACTCTGTCCTCTTTGTCTGTCCTCTTAGTCTGTCCTCTTTGTCTGTCCTCTTAGTCTGTCCTCTTAGTCTGTCCTGTTAGTCTGTCCTGTTAGTCTGTCCTGTTACTCTGTCCTGTTTGTCTGTCCTGTTTGTCTGTCAGTGGTTTACCGGCTCTGTTCAGTGGCCCCATCCCTCACCCCGTTGCCGCCTGCCACACTCAAGGACAAAGAGTTTGAGGGCAGTGGAATTAATATTTTAGATGTATCTCTGCATCATGTGGTGAGACAGACACTCAAGCATAACAGCTAAAG
Source organism: Eucyclogobius newberryi (assembly GCF_026437365.1). Classification (NCBI taxonomy): domain Eukaryota; kingdom Metazoa; phylum Chordata; class Actinopteri; order Gobiiformes; family Gobiidae; genus Eucyclogobius; species Eucyclogobius newberryi. Next base: position 21,655,733 of record NW_027316389.1, read on the forward strand.
ACTGCAGTCCTCTTTGCGTCTCAATACTTTGATGGTGCATTTCCACTGTGAGAGAGGGAATCTAAAAAAATTAAATCCTAATAATTTATTTGTGTATTATTGCTCTGGCTCTCAAAGACCTGTTAGTTTACCTTTAAAAAGTCCACCTCTACTCCACAATCTGAATTAGCAGCACATGTTTGAACTCATTAGCAGCATAAAAACACCTGTCCACCGCACAAATTAGTCAAACTCAAACTACTACCATGGGCAAGACCAAAGAGCTGTCAAAAGACACAAGACAAGGCTGGAAAGGGCTACGGGGCAAATAGCAAGCAGCTTGGTGAAAAAAGATCAACTGTTGAAAAAATTGTAAGAAAATGGATGAGGCTAAAGTTGACCGTCAATCCCTCGGACTTTGGCTCCATGCAAGATCTCACCTCGTGGGTATCAATGATGATAAAGGTGAGGGATCAGCCCAGAACTACGGGAGGAGCTGGTCAATGACCTGAAGAGAGCTGGGACCACAGTTTGAAAAGTTACTGTCGGTACTGTTGGGGCAGCAGTAGGTCAGTGGTAGAGTGCTCGACAATACTGACGTTGTGTCCTTGGGCAAGGCACGCTCCCTCAGTAAATGGTAAATGGTCACATTTATATAGCGCTTTTCTACCGTCAAGGTACTCAAAGCACTTTACATCAAGGAACCAGTCACCCATTCACACACACATTCACACCCCAGATGTACGCAGACACTGGGGGGCAAGTTGGGTTAAGTGTCTTGCCCAAGGACACAACGGCAGTATTCGCACCGCCAACCTGCGGGCCAGTGGATCTGACCGCTCTGACTGAGCGGGGAGTCGAACCGCCGACCTTTGGATCAGAAGACGAGCACTCTACCACTGAGCTACTGCCGCCCACCGCACAAGTGTCTGCAAACATCTGGTGAATGAATATGTGTGTGTGAATGGGTGACTGGTTCCTTGATGTAAAGTTGTTTAATGCACTATAGTAGAAAAAGCTTCAGTTGTAGTCATCTGGACTCAGTTTGAAAAAGTAGACGTTTCGACTCTCATCCAAGAGTCATTGTCAATATGAGAGTCGAAACGTCTACTTTTTCAAACTGAGTCCAGATGACTACAACTGAAGCTTTTTCTACTATGGAACACGCCTGGACGAATGAGGGATTACACCGACATACTTTAATGCACTATGCCGTCATGGTTTAAAATGATGCATCGCACAGAATGGTCCCCTGCATAAGTCAGTACATGTCCAGGCCCATCTGGATGATCCAGAGGAGTCATGGGAGAAAGTCATGTGGTCAGATGAGACCAAAATAGAACATTTTGATATAAATTCCTCTTGTCGTGTTTGGAGGAAGGAGAAGAATGAGAACCATCAACACCTTCCCTAATGTGGAGCATGGCAGTGGAAACATCATGCTTTGGGTGCTTTTCTGCACAGGTGACTGAACGACTGTACTGTATTAAGGGGAGAATTAATCGGGCCATGCGAGATTGTGGATAACAACCTCCTTCCCTCAGTCAGGGCATTGAAGACGGCTGGGTCTTCCAGACATGACATGACAATGACCCGAAGCATGCTGCCACAATAACCAAGGAGTGCCTCCGTAAGAAGTAAATCAAGGTTCTGGTTCCTATATCCAATAGAAAATCTTTGGAGGGAGCTGAAACTCTGTGTTGCTCAGCGACAGCCCGAAAGGCTTCTATACCAACTAACTAATAACACTGATTTTCTGAGGGGTTCAAACACTTATTTGCTGCAATAACATACAATGTGATTTCCAGATTAACAAAAAAAAAGATTCCGTCTCTCATAGTGGAACACTACAATGAACATTTCAGACCCTTCTATAATTTCTAAGTGGGAGAACTTACAAAATCACAGGGTGTTCAAATACATAAACAAATGGTCACATTTATATAGCGCTTTTCTACCTTCAAGGCACTCAAAGTGCTTTACATCAAGGAACTTATTTTCCTCACTGTATGTGCAGTCATTGTTTTAGAGCTTCATTTCCATCTTTGGGTTTTGTTTTTTTGGTCTGTTTGAGAATACGGTTTGTCTTTTTCTAGTCCAATACAAATTAAGGCCGTGCTTCTAGTTTTGCAACTTCACTTCAGTCAAAGTTATGCCCGCTTAAGGATGCCTTTTGGTTCAGATAAACTTATAACTTAAGACGTTCATACCACATATTATACTAAAATAAATTAAAGCACTTTTCCCAACACAGACCTCAACTGTTAAATTCAGTTATAGAGAAACTGTGACACTTTTTATCATATTTTTGTCTAAATGTTGAACCTGTTTCCAGAGCATTATAGAATGCAACAATAAAGAGAGCATTGTGTCTCATGTCTTGCCTCACAAAAATCTAAGACACTTACTTGCAGCATATTTCTGTTTTTGTTACATAATCTGCATTGTGTGCACCTCCCAGAGAAGGGAGAGACAAGGCAGCAGGATGCAGCTGCAGGTCGGTGCCAGTCTGAGCCTGTGCAGCATTGATTTCACACGGCCCTCTGAAGGCACTGATCGCTCTGAGCACCTGAATACTTGTCAGACACGGGCAAATACCACAGTCGCAGTTGTAAAGAGGATACTGTTGCCTCTGAAAACATGATGGCAACAGTTACATCCAGGGTGTTACATGAACACAGGGAGGAAAGATTCTCAGCAGGAGAAGAGATGGTTTGAATGGAGTTAAGGAGGCCATTATAATAGAATCCCTCTTTTAACAGTAATGGAGGTTTAAGGTCCAGTTTACCGGTAATATACAACAGCATTTTGAGGCCATGAGGTGGCATCAGCCCTGGATATTCAGATGCTAATCAGGTATACAGTGATGAGGAAAAGTTTGAGAAGCACTGATGTAAACAAAGCAAAACCAAAAAATAGTCCATTGCAGACAAAATATTCCTTCTCTTTTTAGAAGGTGTACTCACAAAATGAAAATAAAAACATACAATAAAACCCCTAGTAGAACATGAGTTATTTTTGATTTTGACTCCTTATGGCACAAATTGAAGGTATAAAGCATCAGAAACTGCTCAGAATGTTTTGACTGCTATTGTTTCCATGACTGTATTTGGTGTTTGGGTTTGCAGATGACGGGAAGCTGTCTCTGGATGAGTTCCAGGCCTTTTTTTCTGACGGCACCCTGAACGAGGACGAGCTGGAGAAACTGTTTCACACCATTGACTCGGACAACACCAGGTCAGCACTGACGCTCACACTGTCGACTGGTGTACATTAGTGGTGGGCAATATTGACAGTAGTGTAGGAACTACTCAGATTTGTTACTTAAGTACAGATACATTGGCAAACAAAATGTCTCATGTAAAAGTAGAACATACAATAATCTAAAGTAAAAGTTTTGAAGTACCTAGTAAAAGTATTTCACACAGATTTTGAGAACAACAGGAACAATCTGAATCCATTTCTTGGTTTGTCTTTAATTGTTTGCTCAAAGCTGAGACTTGAACTCAAAACCTTTCAAAGCGTCACACCGTGAACATGCTAAAAATAACCTCTGAAACTGTGAGGAAAGCACTTAGTGTAGTGAAACAAAAATAAAAAGTATCTTCTGTAAAATGTACATAAGTAAAGTATATATACATACAAATTTTACTTTGCACAATATTTTACTCTTTTACTTTACTAACAATTAATATCTTTATTTTATTTTTCATCTCAAAAATTATATTCAAATTATATTTTAACAATGTGTCAGGAATCTGCTAAAATGTGTCAACATGAATGGACCATAAATTTAAACATAAAAGAGCAGAAATATTGCTTAATACCCTTTTCTTTTAAGATTATACTTAGCGCTTCAGCTTAGGTAATTCTTAATAGTTTTAATTATAGACAATATATTTGAGTTTCTCATATCTTCAGTACAATATTTTTTTTTATACTTCTCCCACCCCTATTGTACATTGTTCATTACAGTATATGGCCTGGCTGCAACACGTGATGTAGCATTGCATTGCATGAACTATTGAAAGTCTGAGTAATGATTATGTGTGGCTTTAGTTCTTCATCACATCACAAAAGTCCATTATGGAAAAGAGCAGCAGCTGTTTTCCTGCTCACAGCCACTTTACTATGTCATTCTATTATTTGACTGAGTTTGTGTGCGTTTATTTAAAATGCATGCAATTTATACAGCAGCTGTGTGTGTACGCTCCATCTAAACCAGGGTCTTTATGTGAAGTAGTGACTCAAAAACAATCAAGCTGTTTTCTTTTTTGTACTTTGAAGGGTTCTTTTTGGAAAGCTAAATCAGAACCTTTTCATCTTTATTTACTTATTATAGTCATTTAGTCTTAATAACAAGCAGACCGGTCTGTCCTCAAAGTACTACAATAATCGTTACTATTTACCTTTTCTAAGCCATTTCCCTTTTGAAATAGTTTTTTGCAAAGTAAGTCTTTAAGATAACTTTGGATTTTGATAAAATAACCTGCCCAAAAATGTACTTACAATGATTACATCTACCAATAATAACCCTGCCATTCAATGGTCTGCTTAAATATTCCTGCACATCCTTTGAAGGAAAAAAATGTAAATAAACAAATGAATAATAATAATAATCCCACAGTCAAGTCCCATTTAGTCCAAAATTGATCAAATTTGTCAATTTTCAGATTAAATGTGAATGTCAGTTTTTCCATTTGTCTGATGTCCGTTACGATGTCAGTCCAGTCCTTGATCGTTGGTGATGTGTTTTGTCGTCCATTTCCTTGTTGAGATGTCCTTGGATGTGCACTCCTCGTCTGTCAAAACAAGGTTGCCTCCTGTTTCCCATTTTTTATATTTTATGGAGTAGTTGTCTAGATTAGCAAGGCATTGATATAATTTCGCTATTGCTCCCCTTGAAAGTTGCCTTGATACAAAATTCTGTCAAAGGGTTGTAGTGGTTTTGTTCAATTTCTTGGTTATAATAACTCTTCATGTGTAAATATCAATAAAAGTCCTGTTTCTCCAAACCAAATGATTCTTTCAACATATCAAAGCTTTTCATATAATTATCTTTTACAATCTGGTGAAAAACCTTTATACATATCCCTGCACGTTTCAGTCTTAGAACCTAAATAATATTAAGTGTCAGTAGCTCAGTCGCAGAGCGCTCGTCTTCTGATCCGAAGGTCGTGGTTTGATCGCAGCTGCCTCAGGTGAATACTGCCTTGGGCAAGACACAAGGTAGAAAAGCGCTATATAAATGTGACTATTTTATTTTAAGAAGTCAGTGCCATCGTCATCTAAATGAGGCTCACCATGACCAATGCTCTTCAGGACACTGACTCTCTCTGATTGTGCCTAATTACATCCTTTTATTGAGCCTTGATCAGATCGTCCTGACGAAGAGAGGAGAGTGCTGACACAGTGGGTCATCCATGGGCCCATCTCAGCCATTTACACATCCCTTCGAATCCTACGGTGATAAAATGAAACAGAGCAGAACAAAAGCTGATCTTTATGACCGCAGAAGAGATAATTGATCAAGTTCAATATAAAACCTGCGGCGAAACTCGCGCATTGTGGAGATCTGTTTGTTAAATCAGTGCGGCAGAACTGCAGCACTGTCCCATCTATGTTTAACATTCAGTTTGGTTTCATAAATCTGAATTACAGCCGTGAGACCTCTTTAAACTTGCACTAATCAGTCAAAACATTATGACACACAAAACACAGATAAAGTCAATAATGTTCCAGTCAAATGATTATGACTAGACTTTCAAAAAAGCAGCTCTTAAGGTCCTCTTAGTGTGTCACAAAAAAAATCTTTCAAAAGCTCAATACCACAACACTCTTTTTTATATATAATATAATAATGTATCATTTAATCTAATATATAACGAAATATAACATATTACATTATGTTAAGTGATGTATCATTTTTCAATTCCAAACAGCAGTAGTTTCTTTAATATTACCATGAGGTAATATATTCTGAGCTATAGAAGCAATATTGTGCTTTTGTATTGTATTGTATTGTATTGTATTGTATTGTATTTTGAAGTTTAAAAAATATGTCTGCTTACTTCCGGGTTGCGTCGCCTCTGGAGAGCTGCAGTTCACAATAGCAAATAGAGGAATGTTTTTCATTTGTGCTGTGCCAAAATGGCTACACAACGCTATACAATTGCTGAATGAAGTAAGTAAAAGGAGTAGTGGGTGTGGCACAGGGAGCAATGAAGATCTGGATCTGATGAAGCAATGACATCTTGTCCACCAAAGAATAAAGATTACTCAAATATTCATGAATACAACTTCAAGTAGATGTTAAAATTTGTCCTATGTATGTATTTTTCTTCAATACCGACACCTGCTCAATTGAGCATCAAGTTTTGATACCACTACTATTTATTATTAATTAGTATATGGGATTGATATTTTTGATAACCCTAGTTCTTGGTCCGCAGTTAATTAAAAGTTCTTCAACAGACTTGGACAAAAAGAAACGTTATTGATCCACAAGAGGAATTACAAAAGGAAATTGGCTAAAATTGCGTAGGCTAGGCAAGTTTATTTGTAGAGCACAATTCGTGTTTTACACAATTCTATTAATTTCTATTCATTCAATTTAACAGTTTTGCTGGCATGAATCATACATTTTGTCAAAGTTGCGTAAAAGTTGGAGCTCTAATTTGGATGGGTGGGAAATAGTTTAGTAGGGTATTGGAGGCAGGTGGTCCTAACACAATAAGTGTGTACATACATCAGGTTCTGGGGGGCAGTGACAGGGGTCGGCACTGTTGAAGGATGGAGCGTGTGATTGATGGGGAAGAAAGCATTCGTCTGAGGCGAGGCGGCATCTCCATTTCCTCCTCACACCAGACTGAGCCTCTATCTGTGTTTCTGTCAGCCCATCACTTTCATCACCCAATCCTCTCCCCATCTGCCACTTATCTGTCCCCCAACTCTTGAAATAACCCTCTAATCTAAAGAACAAATACAACTTTTCTACAACTTATCCTGGCCTTAAACACAAAATCTTTATCTTTGCAGCTGGAATAATAAGAACTTTTGTCTAAATGTCAAAATATGTTGCAACAAAACTAGCCTAGAAGACTTCACATATCATTGACGTGCATTTGAAATAGGGGTTTGGAATTAAACGTCACCTATTATGCAAAATTAAGCTTTTAACCACGTTTTAACATGGTTCCCTCATTAAAAACGTACCTGGAGTAGCATCTAGCTTCATTCATGCTAGTTTTGAATGAATCCTGGTTAGAAAGTCCTCTCCCCTACGAGCGACAAGGATCTTCTTTTCCATCCATAAATTATCGCTGGGCTCGTTCTGTGCATTTCTGCCCTCAAATCACAATCATTGCATCTGAGTGATTAAACCAGAACCTCGACAAACGGCTGCATTAGCAATGTTGATTTTTTTTAAATTGTGTTGTTCCCTCTTTAGCCAGTAGATGGGCCAAAGCTCAGTTACTCTGCCAAGGCTGTGGGAAGTTTTCTGTAAAAGTTTCTTCTAAAACAAACTAAAGGTACTCAATAGCAGGATTAAAGGCCAATAACAAATACATTAAGGCATCTTTTTTGTCCTTTAAGGTCTTAACTCATGCAATTAATCATGAATTGATGCAAATGAATTATATGGTCTGTTTAGCTCCGCGCAGCAGAACAAACCAAAGACTCATTCATACACTGCTAGTGTATGTAAGAAGGGTAAATGTGGGAAAATGAATGGAAATCAACCCATGGCTATAATCCGTCGTGTTTTCAGCATGTTAATCATGTTTGTTCATTAACATCCACATCCCGAAAAGACGGCAAAGATCTCGAGCTGAAGACTATGTCCTCTGTGACAAAAATAAAAGTTACGTGTGAGCCCTATTCATATTCATTATGAAATACAATGTCTAGCCTTAAATTGTAGTAATTAAGGCTTTTAAATAGGATCATTTATTTAGATTTCTGTTACATTTAAACAAACCTCCAATGTGATTAATCATGGTTTATTGACAGCACTAGTTTGATCCGATCTCATTCTGCATGCAACAAAAATATTAGTGGCGTGGAAATCTAAACTGGTGCATTCTGTGAATGGCCTGAATCATAACTAAGATAATCCTAATAAACTTCAAAACTAGCATTAGTCATAACACTACCTCCGGGGGTAAAATATGGCCCAGTGAGTGTATCATAGTTAGATAATGATTATTAGCAGATTTAAATGCATAGGTTTTGCAGTAAAAAAGATAAAACCTTCTCCATTTCCATTGTCCTTCATGGATCTGTGTTCGGATGTAGCAGGTCTGGTGTGATGGAGGATATTTGGTTGGCAAGCCTGGAGTAAAGTGGTGTGTTGCCTAAACAGATCACTCCTCCTCATTTACACATTTCATTGTCCACAGGCATTTGAGTTAAACAGCCATCGTTTGTGAATCAGATGAACAGATGGGATTCTTCTCTGTCCTCTCAGCGCTCTGGATGCTTTGGCTGCTCAACTGTTCTCCATGGCTCTTATTCAAAATGGCTCAAACCGGACCTGTAATATTTAGAAGCGTATATACAGTAGCTCAAATTGGTTCATTGAGAAACAGAATTTGAAAGAACGGTAGTGACCAATGATCTTTATTGTTTTTGTATTATACATACCAAATACGACTGTTGGGCTTTAAGTGAATATGACAGATTCTTGTTTTTCCAAATACGACTTAGGCCAAGAAGAAAAAATGTTGTGTGTTTTGGGTAACCCGACCCACCTGGATTTAAATATAAAGGAAACCCGACCTTAAACATTTTATCGCATATTTACTGGCCGTACGCAGGGCCACGCACGCAGGGCGACCAGGCGCGGACCAAAGAAAACTATCTGCAAAACCTGCGCGAGGATTTTAAAATATATTAAAAATAAATAAATAAATATCCGACCTAACGACCTGGATTTTTTCTCAATGTTACCTTTCAATGTTACATTTTTTTCACTGTTACCATAAACACACTATTTATTTTTTTTGGCCTTAGTTTGGTGGGATAGTTCATTGTTATCATAGTTTTACATCAGTCAAGTAAGTTGCAGTTTATCAGGAGAAAAAATTAAATTCAAGTTGAAATTTACAGGCATTTAACACAAATAAAGGTGTTATCGGGAATGATTATTTGTCAAATTATTACTATTGTGTAATTTATATTGATTTTGGTGTGTTTACAGTTTGGTTGTTAAGTAATAATCATCTATATCCAACCTGGAAGTACAATTATAAATGCCATCACAACTATCAAACTGGAAGACTTTTAGTATCTTAAACATAATTCTGTGCGTCTTAGTGAAATGTGTAGTCCAGCCTGTCATATGCATATTTCATAATGCTTTAATCAACACAACATAATAAGCCTGCGGTGATACTAAATCATCAGGTTCTGGCTTTGTCTTGACAACATCGCTCGACATGCGTCCAGCTTGCGTGACTCGTGAATGTTGCCGTGTTCGCTAGTGTCTATATGTATCAAGCATGCAAACAGTCTCTTCTCCTGTGTCTTTAACCCTCCTCCTTTCCGCCCTCCTCCCCTATTCTTTTCCTCTCTTCCTCCCCTCTCTCACTCCCTCTGCTGCTCCTCTGCTTTGATGCAATAGCAATGTTGACACCAAGGAACTCTGTGGTAAGTACAACGCACACTCAACCTTCAAACAGCTCTTTTTATCAGTTTGCCACTTGAATGTATTTATCTAGTAGTATTCCGTATTCACAAATGCAAATTAAACATTTAGATTTAATTTATATTGATTATAAATGGAGTTTATTGATGTTTGCCATTTGGTATGTGTACTTTTACTCAAGATGAATTATGTTCTGTTATGACAAAGTTTAGCTGCGTCGCTCTAGTTATTTTTCTACAGTTTCTCAATTATTTGTATTCAGAGCATTCATGAATAAACCCAATTCATCAATTTTTCAAAACATTTTAATTTTTGTTCCGAAAATGTAGAACAATAAAAACATATTTTTTTATTAATTTATTTGCAATCCAAGCAAAATATAGACTTTTAAAAAGGCATAAACAGACAAGTCAATTTTTCACATAAGTACATTACAGTTCATATTGTATTAAATATTTGTATGAATTAACATCAGTTTTAATTGTCCTTTTAAAAGAATCAGTGTGGAAATGGATTTAAGAGTAGAGGCAAAATGATTCCAGAGGGTGTTCTTTCTTGTAATTTGGCACAAGCGAAGATAAAAGTCTTTGCAGTGTCTCGTTGAATAAGCGTGAATATTTCAGGGCTTTAATTTAGCATTTTTGATATTGTGTGATTTAAGTGAATGAATGATTGTCTGTGTTGTATGTGTGCAGACTATTTTGCCAAGCACATGGGAGAATATGAGGGAGTTCTGGCCTCACTGGAAACACTCAACCTTTCCATCCTTAAAGCCATGGATTTCACCAAGAAGGTATGCTAACACTAAACTTATATCTCTATGCTTTTAAGGAGACATATCATGCCAATGATGTTCTAAAATATAATACCATGAATGACAATGCCCTGCTTGCTTTGGTAAAATTCCAAGTTTCTACTATAAAATTGTTTATATTAAAATCTATGTATGTGATAGTTTGTCACTGTATAAAGCATAATGTGTTTTCTTTATACTGTCTGTTTTTAGTTTAAACATTTGATTATTCTTTTTTTAGACAGATGGAATAGTCATGAAAGGAATTTATCAGTTTATCCTTGAAGAAGTGTTGAGGTTAGACCCAAAGAGCTATGAAAATGATTAATTATATTTTTCGAAAATAATATCCAATCCCGAGGTAGTCAGCCGTGAAACGCATTGCGCATAGTTTACATTGTTTGATAAATGTATCAAACAATTTCATAAAAATTCATAAACTTGACCTCACTCGAATTTTGCATTTACTGATAACAAGTGTAATGCTGAGTTATTCTTAATTATAAATCATTTGACATTATGGCCAAGTTGTTGATGTTTTGATTCTTAAAGGCGCAATGGACAATTTTTCTGTGATTTGAGAACTCAGGTGGAAGTGCGCATGCGCACTCCCCCGTGCGGACTGATACAACACACACGTGCGTTTGTTTATTAGCACAACGGAGCGCATCGCATCGCTCGTCTCCCGTAGATTTCCGTCTCTTATGAGTCAGCTCGAACAGTCTATCTCCGTCCTAATTTTGTCCCGTACACTGAGGGAACTATATTATGATAGATCAATGCGCTTAGACACACGGAACCGTGCTACTCTCGGGGGACGAGCCGCACGCGGCTGCAGGTGAGCGGTAGGAGCGTTTTATGATTGATACGTGGCAGGACTAATCGGCAGTCCACGCCACGAGGAAATAAGACTCAGATTTGGCCCAAAAAAATCGTCCATTCAACCTTTAAGACGATTATCAAGTCAAGCAAAAATTCCTCATTAATGTAGAGTTCTCTTGCAGTGTTCTCGCTGGACTGAGGTTTGAGGATGGCGGGCCGTAAGCGGCGCTAATAAAAAGTACCAAAAATGTGATCGTTATGGAAAGCCAATATGATCACACTCCGCCACTCAGGAGCGGCGTATCGCTGCCTATTTTCCAACGCTGACGTTACGACGTGTGCTGTAAACAAGCGCCGTAATTTACGCCAGACGGCGCTCAGCGTTCTCTTAATTTACACCATACGCGAGGCGGAGTGTGATTTTTTCGCGCTCGCAAGGCCGAGCAAACAGCACCACGGCGCCTGTGGCGCCCGAACGCGTGCAGCAGCACTAAAATAGTAAAATGCCCACAGCCCGCGTATGGTTATCTTAATACCTGGCGGTATCTTTTGAGCATGGCGGGGGCCGGCGGTAGCATAGCGGGCCACCATGCCAAAAGCCCTCAGCGAAAACACTGTTCTTGCATTACCAATAATTAACATTATTGTATAACCTTTATCGTATGCCGACAGTCCCTTTGCGTTACTGAACACAGTAACATAATCATTAAAATGTCTAATAAACAAGCAAGTACATGCGTTTGACTGAGCTTTATTTATCTTTTGTGTTGACAGATTACCACAATACAATACCATACAATAAGCATGTGCAGGCCTGTCCTCAAGCAATGAAAAACATAGCTAAAACAAAATGTGTGGTTTGGCAAGAGAGGAGCTTGTTTTTGCACAGTTTATTTAAATCAAACTCACCACATCATGGCCTACATTTACTCCTCAGTTACAAAATAGTGGGTACAATGAAGGAGAAGTTTTTCAAAACGTGCATCTGAAAGTTTATTTCTCTTTGATGTGAGGACAAGACTCCCAGTCTCTAGCTGCACAGTGCCCATGCTCACAACACGCCGAAACAATTGATTTCTCTCTCTACTCTGGGCTGGGAAACACACCTGGAAACGATGACCTAACCAAACTAACGCGTTACTGATTTTAAAAAGTAACTAGTACTAGATTACATGGGTGCACACAACTAGTACTCGTTAATCTAAAAAAGTAATTTGAGTACTCTTAATGCGCTAAGAGCTAACGCGTTGCCCCCAACTCTGGTCATGAATCAGTGAGGGGGGATTGTAGTACCTTTTTAAGAGTGAGAGGGATACACATGGTTCCTTTCATTATTATAAAAAACATAAAACCTTTGTCATTACATGTCAGAACTCCTTTTGCTGTCCTTTTTGTGCGTAGAACTATTATGTAGTATATGACATGCTGATGATAGAGTGTGTGTACTGTATAACACGGCTCATGCCACCGGTTGGTCTGGCTCCAGTGAATTGTGCTATGACCATATTTGCGTGTGCGCTCGAGTGCAGCAGAATAATGCTATGTCAAGTCAGTCCCTTGTGCTGTGACCAGTGGCTCCTCCACTCGCTACCCACAGCCTCATTCAGCGCCAGAGCAGCAATGTGTTATCCTACTTTTTGCCTTGTGCTATATATAGCAGCTGGTCCACAGTCGCACTCGTCATATACCAGTTTCGCTTGTGCTGGTGCTGTTTCTCTCTATCTCTGTTGAGCAGCTCGGTCTTCCTCCCCCCCGAGCCACACGCCCAGACCCACCCCGGGCTACTTCTGTAATGAGCAGCTATTGTTTAATCAATCAGCCATGTGTTCCTCTTGTTCGGCGGCTGTATCTGCGACGTTCATCCTTATTCAGACTGATTTGTGACATTCAGAGCCTCACCAAGCCACTCGCCCAGTCACTGATGTCATCATTATACCGTATAGGCAGTGCTGTGTTCATGGGGGACAGGCTTAAGGAGTCAAAAAGCAAATGTGCAGATGGAGAGAGGATTTGTGAGTATGTGTGTGTGTGGGAGTGAGGGAAAATTAGAGCTACTGAAGTAGTCCATGTGTGGTATTTAATAGCCAAAGGTTGACATCTGATGCTTACAATGCCATCCTACTATTAAGTTCATTTTTTACCACATTTAAATGCAAAAAGCAAATTGTAAGTACGAGTAGAGAGCAGATATGTGTCACTCAATGAATATATACTATACTATATACACTATATATAACAAGGGATGTCAAGATTATTAGGTTAATTGATATTTGTCAACATAATAACCAAGAACTAATAGTCGTGACAATTTTAGAAGCAAAATGAAGTCTTTTTAGTTCAATATATAGTCCAAAAATAGATCTAAACGTAAATAACTTTTTATCTGTCTGTTTTTGTCAAATGTAACTTTTTTTGTCTTTCCGAAAGTTCAATTTCGTAAAGCCGGTCACACAATTTAGGAATAGTAACATGTGAGACCATGGGAATGAAAGGAAATTAAAGATGCCGCTGTTATTATGTAACAATTATTATGTCTCAATAATCATGAACAATCATTAAACCTTGAAAACTAAAATTTGTGACATCCTTAATTACAACACTATTTTTCTTAGAATCAACACTGCTCCTTTCCTGCTCAGCAAACTCAAACTTAAAATGTTACATTCATTTGCCATAATTTAATAGTATAGGCCAAAGTTCACTTTAATATGTTCTGCTCGAACATATATCATATCGCTTTTGCTGTGTCAAAATTAAATAGAAATTAACATGACACAATGCCGCTATCTGACTTAAGTAAACCTTTTAAGTCTTGCATCCTACATTTAGTGCTCTATTATATCTGGGGTTGTTCATCCTTTTCAAATGCTGTGTGTTCTGTGCATGCACGCTGGCTGGTGGTTGATAGATTGGTTGCGGTGTGCCTCTTCTTAATGGAGCTCTGAACCTTATCAGCTGCTCAGCAAAACCTCTAAGTGAGCAGTTTGAAAGCTAATCCCAGTGTTAGAATAAGAGCTTAAACCTCAGCATTGTCTCTGAGAGTGGAACAAAACACTTGGTAAAATTGTATCTGCTTTTTTTCCCATAACATCTGGCTAATTACACCCTCTCTTCAGTTCCGGCATTTTCGCTTCATATGATGAGTTCATTACAAGCATTAAGAGTATACTCTTAATGTCGGTGTAATCCCTCATTCGTCCAGGCGTGTTCCATAGTAGAAAAAGCTTTCAGTTGTAGTCATCTGGACTCAGTTTGAAAAAATAGACGTTTCGACTCTCATCCAAGAGTCATTGTCAATAACAGAATTTAGGTTTGAAAGAGGAGTCAAGGAAGCTATTTTTGTTAAAAAAGAAAGACCTTCTTTAAACAGAAATGGAGGGCTTAGGTTTCATCTTCCTGTTATTTATAATGGGATTCTGAACCCCTGGAAAGGTAAAGGACATTCAGATGCTAATCAGGTACTCAGGGTGGTTGAGCCAGGGTCTCACAAAGACAAAGAGGTTTCTAATAGCCCATTAAGATTCTGAATAGGCTAGCTCGGTAGATACAAGGGGGAGTTTCTGTTGAAACAAACAACTCTTTCTACTTCAGGAAGGCTCCGCCCAATGGGCGGGTCTTACCACAGAACAGTATTAATATCGGAGTTCTCGATCTAAATTCTGTTATTGACAATGACTCTTGGATGAGAGTCGAAACGTCTATTTTTTCAAACTGAGTCCAGATGACTACAACTGAAGCTTTTTCTACTATACTCTTAATGTTTCAATTGCCATCATATTTACAGAACTATAAACTGTCTGGTGAGATGTTAAAAATTCCAACTAAAAGTGCTTTAATATCAAATTCTGAATTGGATCAATGGAGAGAGTTACACCTTAACTGGATTAGATTTGATTCTGCGTTTGAGAATAACCTTTTTACCATCACAAGACACTGTAAATGTTCATAACCATGCCGAGTGATAAAGGGAAAGTGCTGCAGATGTGGAGATGGTGTGGGCGGAGCTAGAAGACAGAGCGTGATATTAGCTTTAGCAGAGGGTTTTGGCTTTTCAGAGTCCAGTGAGAATTGATTAGAGCTCCGTTTACCACAGTGCAGGCAGCACAGGCGGAGTGAAGAGCGCATTCATACTGTACGCAGGAAATCGTTCTTTCTTCCGCTAAAGCTTTTTTGTTAGAACCCGAGGGCAGCACAGTGTGAAAATAAATGAGTCTCTAGATTATTCAGCTGAAATTAAAGCCCAGCAGTATTGGCTGGTGTTTTGTGGGTAAATTCTGCCAATGTTTTTGCACTGCACTGCAAGACCTCATGAATACAAGTGCCATCAATATAAGTCAATGGACCGATGAGCTCTGTTTCAGGCTTGTTTAGGCTTTTGCTGTTCACTAAATATGCACATTTTGTCTTGTATTTGTTGATAAAATATAGTACTATTCAGCAGAATTTGCTTTGGCCCAACAATTCTAAGGTTGGTAGATCGATGGCTGATGAACACTGTCTGTGAGTTCTTAAGGAAAGCACTTTACAGAAGCAGTAGTCAACATTGAAATAAAAGAAAACTCCCTTAAGCGCCCACCTTAATTAGACTTTGGCACAGTATTGTTTTTATTTGTCTCAGTCTTCCCACTATTGGTTACCAAAGGATTGCTGTTCTCTTCATGTGGTATTCATTATGAAAAATGTATACAATCTTTACATGAGAAGAAAGGGCTCAAAGTGAAGAAGAGTCCTGATGGAGCTGTACCAACGCTGCCATGGCAACACACTGTCAAAGTATCAACTACCTTGAGCAATTGTTCTCTGCCTGCCTTTGGAGACAGAAGAGCAGTTCTGCCAATGAGTTAATCATAAATTAATTAGAAATGATTAATGAACTCTTGTGACCTTTGACCTCATATCAGAGCACAGGATTAGAAATGATTACTCTTTGAAAAGAATGGGAATTTTCTGAAGCTTCGCCTACACTGTAGCACACCAAGTTCTGCAGGATCTTTTGCATTTACAGAGTTTACACTTCTGGTCTAACATGTTTTCATCAGCAATATTGTGTCGGCGAAAGAGGCAACAATTACTCTGTGGTTTGACCCAGTGTAGGTTACATACTTGAATACTTCCCTGTTGATAAACTTCAACAACGAACAGTGCAAATCCTAATCTGAAAGGAAATGTGAAAATGAAGTTGTGTATCCACCGGAATAACTTTTTAATAGCACAATTTTACACATTTTCTCTGTCTGTGGAATCTGGTTACATCTGACCGCTAATGAGCAAATGTCCGCAATGATTCTTTGCTCAGAACAATGAATATATTTCCAGAACATGTCCATTCTCTGCTGCTTTGCTTCACCATAACGCCTCACCTGGGGAGGACCTGTTTCCATAGAGACAGGATACATGGGGACAGCTGTCACGGCAACCTCTGCCGATGTCAGGTAACATGAAGACAGCTTGTTAAGATAAGACAGCACCAGGTGAACCAAGATGGTGTGAAAGAAGCCGAGCCAACCAGGGTAATTACCCTGAAGAGCCTTCAGTTTTGACTGCACCACCATTTACTGTGTCATTGTTTTCTACAATTTCACAGCATATATTTTTGTTCTTTGTTTCTAATATTTATGATCAGATGATGATGATGATGATGATGATGATGATGATGATGATGATGATGATGATGATGATGATGATGATGATGATGATGATGATGATGATGGGAGAACCTGGACTCTGTGGCGGTCCGTCCATGCCTCATGCTCTCTGAACTCCTAAATCACAATTTGAGCCCAACAATCCTGGCATTCTCACTCATCTTGATATTTCCCAACCATTGGGGAGACAAAATCCATGAAAAGAATAACTTTATGCATGAGGTTTTTTTTTCCCATCAGAAAGTATTATCTTTGCTTTGCATTAAACTGCCTTAAATGTCCATAACACTGTGTTGATTTTTCATATTTAAAGTATTTATGTTAGTACTGGTTCAGAGGAAGAAAATAAACTGGTTTCCATGGTTCTTAAATCCCATTCCCAACAATTCTCCCTTTTGGGACTCTGCAGAACAAATATCAAACCTACAGGGATCTTCTTCTCCAATCCCCCTCTTTTCAGTGTTTATCTTTACTTTGTGAAAGCTTTTATGATTTCAGAGTCAGAAGTGGCTCCAGGAAAACATTTTAATTGGCTCTTGGGCAGGTAGGGAAGGCCCCTCCCAAGAGATGTGTGCGTGCGTGCGTGTGCTTGTGTGCCCTTGTGTGTGTGCTTGTGTGTGTGTGTGTGTGTGTGCTTGTGTGTGTGTGTGTGTGTGTGTGTGTGTGCGTGTGTGTGCGTGTGTGTCCGCGCGTGTGTTTGTGTGCGTGTGTGCGTGTGTGTGTGTGTGCGTGTGTGCGTGTGTGTTTGTGTGCGTGTGTGTGTGTTTGTGTGTGCGTGTGTGCGTGTGTGCGTGTGTGTGTGTGTGTGTCCGCGCGTGTGTTTGTGTGCGTGTGTGCGTGTGTGCGTGTGTGTGTGTGTGCGCGTGTGTGTGTGTGTGTGTGTGTGTGCGTGTGTGTGTGCGTGTGTGTCCGCGCGTGTGTGTGTGTGTGTGCTTGTGTGTGTGTGTGTGTGTGTGTGTGTGCTTGTGTGTGTGTGTGTGTGTGTGTGTGTGCTTGTGTGTGTGCCCGTATGAGCAGAATTCATTAAACGTGCTGGCTGTCCTGTCGGCCCTGTGTAAATGTGCTGCGTTTAATGAGCCCCTCTCATTAGTGCTTTTTTATCAAGTGTCTTGAGCCAAATCCACTGACAACTCACATGCCCACTTCTTGTTGAATCTTTTTTGCCTGTCTACAACTGTCTATTCTTGACACCTTGTCTGTATCCTCCTTTATATAGTCTGCATTTTGGTATTTTCTGTTATCCCAACTTTCAGTATTTCTATTTCTGTTCTGCAAACACTGCACTTTTGTCCATATGAGTAAATATTGACTAGATCCCGACTGCTACTAATTAGTTAATGTATAAAGGCTTTGTCCATAAGAGTTTGTTTCTTTTCTCTACGGCTGTGTTCATACCTGTCATTATTTGTTCCTAAAATGAGGTCCTTTTAGTCCAGGTTTAGTCTCAATTTTAATATGTTGAATATGCTACACATAAAAAAAATAACTTTGTTCCCAGGTTGTGCTCTGGCTTTACACAACATGTTCTTGTGTAGTGACATGTCCTAAAAATGTGTAACTGTAATGCCTCATTTGTCCAGGAGGGGTCCATCGACGATTTCCAAGGTAGTCATCTGCACAATATATAAAAAAGAAAAGGAAACAAATCCAGATGAATACCTTTAAAGCCTTTTCTGTTTTCTATTATTCTATTATGTGCAGACCAATAAACAAAAGCTCATTGACAGAAAAGTTGTTACTTTGGAGCGATACAATCCTTTCCATCAGATTATACAAAGAGCAAAAATGTGTAAGGTTGATCAGATTTTATTTAGATGAAAAAGCAGCTTTAATTGTGAAAAGCTAAAGAGAAGCTGGAGAGCATTTAAAGCATGAATTAAAGATGGGTTCAGAAGTCAGCCTCAGCGTGGAGAGGAGGTGAGAGGTCAGAGCCACAGTCAAATCTCTTTCTCATGCCTGCCATGGCTATCTACTCAGTCCAGCTCCATCTGACTGCTTAAAGATTTAAGGCTATTTTAGTCTCTCTTTTTGTGTGTGTGTCTTGTCATTTTCATAACTGGATGATGAAAATAATAAATATAATTTGCTGATCTTCACTGATGCTACGGAGACTTACCATAATTATGTGGATAATATGACCACAACAATTTACATGCCACATCTTAGTGACTAGGTAGTTTTTGTCTAATATGGCTCTTTTTAGTAAAGCCTTGTGTTTCTTGTTAGAGTTAGCCCTTCATTTCACACAAATCTTAACCCTGACTGAAGGAAAGAGTGTGTCAAAGTAGCCAGCATGTTTTAGTGTTTGAACATTGACCTGGAACCAATGTTTGATTAGTTTATCATCGAACTATAACACCGAACACCTAATATTGCCTGATACAAGATACTATATCTCTTGAAGACTAACAAATGACTAGTTAATGACCCATACATTTGCCATTGTTATTCCATCTCAGAGCTCATTTTCTTCACATCAGATTATCATTTTTCTGCTCTTGTGTCAGTCCGTATAGACGTATGGTTCCATGACAATATATATTACTGTAAGTGCCTCCCCCATCTCGGCAGTAGTTCCGCTCAGTTTGTCTGCTCTCTGCATGAGGCCACACGTATATATCTGCTCTGAATATGTTGCTTTGCTCCTGTTCTGTCTTCATTTATCTGACTATTATCTCCACAAGCTAATGATATAACCTGTGTGATTAGCCAGTGATAGGGCTTTAGCAGTGTGTTGTCAGTTATGTGTAAGTGATGAAAAATGTTAACGATTTAGGGAAAAAATGGAAGGCAGTCACTCTTCAGCAACAAAAATGGACCAGTGTTATAGTAAACGGTGTGAAACGTTTTTTTAAAAGGGGTCTTGGGAAGCTGACATTCTTACGATCATGCCTTTATCTGACAAACATTGTTGATTAATTTCTCCCTGTGGCCCTCAGAGGCAGCTGTTGTGAATTTGGGCCTTACAAAAATAAATTGATTTGATTTGATTTGATCTGACACTGACAGTTGGTTGTTCGCTTCTGATTTGCTTCTACAGGGTCTAAAAATGTAATTGCGCAGTATTTGAATATTTTCAGGGTAATAATTGATTGTATTATGTAACACAATGACAGCGAGGCGTCCAAAGCCGAGGTGGAGACAGTAAATATCTGAACCACTAGCAGAATAACACTTCAACAAACAGGGCCACAGAAACCATGTTATTATTTGGTTTTAGACGCTTTATTTTGAACAAATAAGATGTGACTCTCTGCACAATGATCAAGATGTAGAGTTGAATGTGTTGCTGCAGTGTGCTTCCAGACTATAGGAATTACACTGTGGTTGCTGTCATGCTAATGCATTTCAAAGAGCTCTGTGAAACATAAGATTTTAAAGTGAACAGACTCATTGTTAACCAGAGGAGCAGTGGAGGAGCATGTCTAGAAAAAAGAAATATGTTTGATTCATCTACAAACTACAATGAGTATATGGATTCAAGGCAAAACAATTGCTTCGTGAAAGTTTTCTCTCTTCAGTTTTGTCTATAAGAGACTTTGCCCCAAATTGTCATCGCTATGGTGATTTCCAATGTGCATGGCCAGGTTTACTCACCAAGACTCAGCAGAATAGTTTTATTGTCATTGTCAGTGAACAGAATTCCCAAACTCGGAACGTGCAGTAAGGTGCAACATAAAACCATGAATAATAATAGCAAAAAATATAGACCATGCTAAAATAAAGGCATGCAAAGTAAATGATGTAAGAATGCAGGAATTCCATCATTATAGCATCCCAGCGTCCTGCTTGTTCATGTTGTTCAGCTGCGCATGTGCCCATACATTCAGTGATGTCACTTTTTTTTAATAAACATTTGTAATTCTTTAGTTCTAAATAATTATGTATTGTCAGAATTATAATAATTTATTAATGGCAATACAATAAGTTGATTAGTTTTCAGTAGATTAAGGAGTGTGTGCCGCATTTCTCCATAGCCACTCTGCAGCTCACCTCTGCAGCTCACCTCTGCTGCGGCTACTGGTCCCAGGGCCCCCACCACACTTCCTGTTCCATTGGTCTGTTTTATTATGTCACGGGCCGTAGAGCTATTAAGTCTTAAACCACTATGCGCTTTCAACATAAAAGCTCCAGCGTTTATCGCAGAAATGGCATTATTGTGAAAAGGTTTGACAATGCACTATTTCTGCACAAACAACAGACAGTTGAGTGACTGTGAGTTCAACCCATTATAGAAAAATTATAATAATGATAATACAGTGACTGTGGAAACAGCATGAACATGCTTTAAAATGAGCTTACAGAGGCAGTCATAGTAGATTGTAAAAGAGTCAGTCAACTCATCTGTGTAGATATAGATTCATTAAAAGTCAAACTGGTCGAAATAACATTAAAAACTACACAATAGCCCTTTAATGCTGACGGACACCATTACTGAGTGACACAAGAGGCACTCTAAAGAACCACGATTCCAGTTTCTCAGATATAATTTCTTGAAGCCTGCTAAACCCTGTTGCTTAGAGACATATTGACTCTCGTTGCTAGGAAACCGTTTTAATTGGCTGATGTGTAAAACCGAGAAAGGGTTGTGGGGGTTTCAGAGGTAGCGGGCCAGCGAGGAAGCTCCACCAACACATCAAAGCTTTGTTGTAGCGCAGAAAACATGACTCCTGCCTGCAGTATCTTTGCCAAATCCAGACAGGCCTGCTGCTACTTCAACATCTGTTATTGGTTGCCATGACAAAGGCATCAAACCAATAAAAAAGTAATAAAAGGACCAAAAAATAGCTGACTTGGTTGAGCCTCTGGAGGATGCTCCACAGTGAGCTGAAATCTTGGCGTTTGGAGGTGTTTGAAAGAAAGTGCTCAAGCAGCAGAGTGTTCCTGCAGGAAATGGCAAGAGCCGCACTGTGTGATAGTGACTGTCAGAGTGTTTTAACGTACCTCATTTCACTGAGGTGGCACCTGAGTCAATGCGCTCTGACAAGAGGCAGCTACATCTTATAACCTTCCATTACAAACTCGTTAAGTAGCAGGCTGCCACACAGTCTGACATGCTCGGCTTTCTACTGCACCTTACGTTTCGTATTTTTCTGTGAAACATCACACACATGATTTTTGCTGTAGAATATTAGACTTTTTATTTTCAAAGTTATGTACCTCTTGTCATGACTGGTGTGTTACTTTAGGGTATAACTGTAGAAGTAGTAGTAGTGAAGTAATATTTGAGTAAAATAAATCCTTGTTTGATTTTAGGCCTAGTATATTATAAAGACATAACTTTCCTTTGCAAGTGCCTTGTTTGATTTTTAGGCCTGCCAGTGCAATCCATGTGTTTGTAATGGTTTTCTGAGATTCTCCTTTTTCTAACAGTACTTTTCACATCCAACTTCTTCTGTGATCACGCTGAGGTCAAAGTTATAGGGATTATTCTGAGAATCAATACATCGCCTCAGTCTGCCTCTAACAACACTTCGACTCGGGTTGCGTGTGTGCTGAGAGTACTTGACAACACTGTAATTGTATTTCTGTTTATGGTTGAAAACATATCTTATTCTTATTATTGGGTGCACTATCATTACATGCATCGACATCATTGAAGGCAGAGACACCAGCTAATGGCTCAATTTCAACTGTTGTTGAAAAAATGGCCCAATCAAAGCCCATTGTACACGAATACACATCATTGTCCCCAGCACTGTGAGTTTGTTCAATAGAAATCAATTCACCCGAATGGGCTTTTTAAGCATCTCAGTGAATCCTTTATTTTCAACACAGTGCTAACATCATCATTTTAAAAACAATCAATATATTGTGAAGTGTTTTTATAGCCGTGAAAACACCTGAGCATTTTTCACAGTTTCAGTCCACTTATAATGTTATTGCTTGGTTAAATTGAGGGATATATTTTGTTTTCATTTTTATGTTTAATACAAAAACATATTACTGTTTTCAGTAAAAATGCCCATACTACTTCCACGGGGAGATTGGAAAGGCAGGACACAACAGTTTAAACTCACAGACCTTTTAAGTGTCCACAATCAATTTCAAGGGAATACATGTGTTTCCAACATATTGACAACACAACAATGAAAAGTACAACCCACACTTTTAGCATATACGTATTGTGTGTATTGGTGCCAGCACACAGAACCTTTTAATTACAGTTTTGCAAGCTCCATTGTCACCCTGTGTTTATGCGACATGATCATTGTCAGTGAAAAGCTCTTCACTCTATGAAGGCACTACACGAGGCGGGCTGCACCTGTCAAACTGACGTGTCTGTCACCACCAGACTGGCCCCTGTCTCCCTCTGAGACACAGTCGATGGAATAATTTGCCCTAACGACTTGAACCTCTGTAATCAGTGATTACCACCTACAGGATCTAATCAAGCGCCTTCATCTCATCACAAAGGGCTGGTGCGTAGGTCGGTGGTAATGAGGAGGTTTTTTGTTGACATAGATGGCTGAAGATGATATGATGAAACGGCATACATAATGTTGCTATTCAGTTGTTTAACAGCACACATTTACATTCATTTCCAAAGACATAATTACAACGTGTGCTGCCTGAACATTAAGGTTAATTATAATATAACCTCAATCCCAGTTTGAAATGTATTGCTTCAAATTTTGCACTGTATTTAAAATTAAAACAGTTTGTGCAGGAAAAAACAACATATATTTAGCATCTTGCCTGATCTGACACTGAAGAATTACAGAATACATTAAATAACTGGTATTTACTTAAAACTGAAACTAAAATCAAGAGCCACGTCATCAATATTCAACCTACGTGAAACAAATATGAACCAAAGGGTTTTTTTCCCAGGTAATATTCTGTGCCTAATGGTAATTTGTGACTCTATGTCAGTGACCTGTCTGAGTTATAGATCACATCTTTTCCATCCCAGTTTTGTTCTGGGCCCTTGGGACACGCTGAAGAGTGAGTGATGGGGTGATGGACTCATTCACAAAAGAAAGACACAAGTGATCGACAGGACAACATGCCCGGAGCCTTTGCCTCATTTATAATGTCCTTGTCCAATTACTGTCTTCAACACATTGACTCCTGGGAGCAACAGCGCTCAAATGTAATTAAACTCAAACTGGTGAAGCCTTTGGAATACAATAAGAAAATTGGTTGGTTGGTTTGCAGCAAATTACTTAATTATTAGTATTTGTTGTGTATCTGGAACAACATTAATGAATGTATTACTTTTGACAAATTGGGGTATAGAAATGATAAAGCCTAAATCGATCAACAGGGGGTTTGTAAAGCTTCTGTTCTTGAGGATTCTGAGCCAATATGAATAATAAAGTGATTACACCTGAACTAAAGGATTCCTGGTTCAGAGCTGCACTTTACTATGGTGAGATGGGCCCCGCTGAGGGTCAGTAAGACGACATATTATGTACAGAGTTTATTGTGTGTTAAGACCTTAGGCATAAAGGTTTATGAATCCATATTTGTGCCAAAAGTCAATGCCAAATTCTTCCTCTGATGATAGATGATGTGATAATAATGATAGGTATATAAGGTAGCATGTGCTGTAATGAAACTATTTTCAGTTTGCAATATCCCTGGAATCAGAATAGCACTCTCAGATTGATCCAATAAGACGTCACAATAAATGATATTCACAACATTCTGTTTATCCTACCTTGATAATAAACTCACAGCTTGAATGTTATTCAAGTGAGTCATCAGAGTCTCTTGGAAGAAAACACAAATACACCTCAAATCCATCTTACTGTGAATACTGCTCATTGTCTTGTACACTTCTGGGAGTGCTTCTTTTGTGTGTTTGTATTTGGGAGTGGTGTGTAAAAAACATTGACTGCTATAGTGGGAGTCAATGCGGCCTGTGCGATTGTGCCCCCGTGGGAGCACTTGTCGTAGATTAGGGCGTGGAGCAGGAAGCCTGAGTGCACAGGAACCCTAATTGTCTTTGTGAAGCAATGCTGCGTGACCAGTGACAGTAGAGGCTGACATGAGTGACTGACTCCGCTCTCTCTCGAGTACATATGTAGTCAATTATCACAGCCCATTGTTGGAGCACTGGTCATGTGTTCAGGTCGACTGGCTAAAATTTTCTGTGATAAACTCCAGCGAGAAATATGAAAAGAGAGGCCCAGGTCAATCTTCTGATGAATTAATGTGATAAGGTCACCGCTGTTTTTACTCCAGCTGTGGGATTATGGGACTGATTTTACTAAAACAAAATGAAATGAGGC
Organism: Eucyclogobius newberryi; assembly: GCF_026437365.1. NCBI lineage: Eukaryota > Metazoa > Chordata > Actinopteri > Gobiiformes > Gobiidae > Eucyclogobius > Eucyclogobius newberryi. Next base: position 21,680,861 of record NW_027316389.1, read on the forward strand.
TCAAGTCACCACATAATGGAGTACTCAAACTACCTTTTACAAAACGATGTGTCCTAATATTATTCACTTAATTACGTAACAGTTTTTTTAAGAAAAAAGTTTATGAACAAAGTAACATTCAGATTTTCTTCTAAGCAATTTAGTAAGTAAAAATGGCACTAAAACAAATACTTTGAGTTATTGAACCCTTTTGGCTATATGATCTCTATCTTGCAATGATATAAACATTATTGAATCTCCAAAGAGCTTAATAATTCCATACAAATTGGTTCGTATTAGTGAGTGTCTTCAAAGGACCATTGCTTCATAGTCATGTTCATTTTCCTGATGTGCAGATGCATCCGTTTGAGACAATTGGCAGAATTTGACACACTGATGCTGTGACTGATGCTGACATTGTACGTCCACATTGATTTTCCTTTTCTGTTGTGATGCTCTTTAATAAGATCAGGTGGATTGTATTTCTTCCTTGCCCCGAAGCCGCTGAATCTAAACTGTAACAGGATCTAGTAGGACTTCAGCACTTTCAGGCCCTGGCGGGATCGGCGCTGAGCTCGGACTAAAAGGTTTTTAGGGCTTTAGATGCTGTACAAGTGGCAGCCATGACAGATGATGGGAGCCCCTGGAGTGGAAGTCTATTTTTGCTGCCTGTTTTTACCTTGAAAAGCCCTTGAACCATCGAAAGTAGAAAGGAAAATGAAAAGTAGAATAGAAAAGTGCATTTAAGCCGTGCTGCTTCGCAATGTTTCAAGGCTGTAATAGAAAACATATGTAACCTTTTTAAACAATTACTTTATGATCATGATTCATGCAGTCTTCCAAGTCCTAATACAAGTATGAGTGCTTTCATTCATGTTTTCTCTTTGTCTGTGTGGACAGGTTTATGAAAAAGGGACCAACGTGGAGCAGTTTGTGACCCGCTTCCTGCTTAAGGAATCGGCCAATCAGATCCAGTCCCTCCTGAGCTCCGTCGAGAGTGCCGTGGACGCCATTGATGAGCAGCACAGCCAATCAGGGTGAGACAAATGAGACACAGATGGAGACAGAACCCTCTGGCAGGAGCAGTGTTCTCATCCTGACATTTAGTTTGTGATGCCTGAAGGCTGCCCACTGCTGCTGCTGCTGCTATGATGCCCTAAGTTAGTTAAATAAAGCCAAAATGCTAGAAACATTATTAAAATTTAATGAAATACTAAAAGATATACAGAGAGTTTATTCCAATAGTAGCAATCATTGTAACGCTTCTTTATGACATTCTGCTTTTTATTTTGCTGCTCATATGCTCAAAGAAGACATATTGTGCTTTTGTGTGCTATTTATAATCTATGACACCAGCTGATCATTTTTATATTTTGGATATTTTGAATTAAGATATTGATCTAAAATGATGTAAAAGAAAAATGTAAACTGCTGTACTGATTTCTGCAAAACGTAGCTTTGTTTTGATGATTGTAATGTGCCGGACCATGCGCGTCTGGATAGGTGGAGTTCACAATAGCAGTAGTGGATTTTTTTTCTCCCACTTGTGCTATTTATGAATCCCTCGTGTATCACAGATTAAGAAAAAGGCCGTTGAGATTGAACGAAAGGTATGCATTTTCAGATCAACCTTGTCTTGATTGCAGGATAATAAAGATTACTTGACTGTGCAGTAATTGCTCTAAATACTACGTAAGAGTGGGTCAATGAGAAGGAAAAATAATTATAGCATGGTTAAAAGCTCCTGGCTTCTGGCTTTATCATGCAGTATACAAAGAGAAAATCAAAAACTCCAATCTTCATTTAATGTGATGCATACATTCACTTTTTCTTCTTCACTACGACCTGCTTTAAAAACCTGTGTCTTCTCACAGCCATTTACCTGCCAAGGTGAGCCCACGAGTGCCAGAGAAGCGCTATGAGAACGCCGTCCCAGACTATCCTCCCAACAACAGAGTGAGCACTAAGGAGCCCATCAGGACCATCAACACTCCGACAGGTAGGCAGTCATTCAACAAAACATGTGTCTGGTGAAGTGGCAACTAGGCCTGCAAAACATTAGAAATGATTGCAATACACGCTGGCTATTAAGTTCTGCAATATTAGTATTATTGCAATAGAATAATAGTTATATTAAAAAACAATATATTCATGCCTTAATGCAGTACTTCCCTTGAGTACCCCTTAAGCTTGGTCTCACACTTCGAGTGGCCCCTAACTCGGGTTTTAGTGGCAGTACCCGAAATCCTGTGGAGTGGACATTATCCCTGACTCCGTGTGTGGATGAGAGCGAGGTCCTGTCACCGCATCCAGGCGCGTGCCCCACTAGGATTGCTCTGCTAAAATGTGCGCTCTATTACCAATGAGGCACTCTTGGCCTCCTTTTCTTAAAAAAACATTTGGATTTCATGTGCCTCACCGAGACATGGCAGCAGGAACAGGAGTAGAAGTAGAAAATACAGAATAGTAAGTTTGGAAACACAGACTTTTTCTCTTATATCATAGTTTCTAGGCTTCCTCCTGTTTGTTTCTCGATAAGTTATCTGTGTTTCTGTCATCAATCATTAAGCTGGAGAACGTCTTAATACTTTGAGACATAAATCTCCACATTGATGATCCTCCTTGTTTTATTGCAGCAGAACTTTCAACTTTATACAGCATGTTTCTAGCCCTACTAGGGTCATACTTTAAATCTGGTATTTTGTCTTGGTCTAAATATTGACCAGCTGACTGTTGAGATTACCATTTAAGTGATTACTGTTATATTCTATTTATCTTAAACTTTCCCCTCTAGTTGTCAAGCTGCAACACAAAGACCTATTCTAAATGAGATAGAGATAACTTGTTTTTCTGCCTCCTTTGAGCCCATGGATGTTGAATCATTCACGACCGTTTCAACACCCATTGTCTGTTGTCATTATCTGTTTTAAACACGGTAGCACCGGCTCAAAACATGACAGGTTCATCAACAAAGCCCTGTCCTTGGAAAAATGAAACCATCTGTCATGAATGGTTGTGGAACTCAACTAATTTAGAAGTGCACAGGGCTAATCTTATGGAAATGATGTTGCAGCTCAATGAAATGGTATCACGGTCTTGGTCTGCTTATTTTTCCAATCTTATTTTCATCTTATTTATTATTAAAAAGGAAAAAAAACAGAGTTTTGTTTGAGATTATTCAGAATCTTGATGTCCCCACAGCTCATCAAGTGCCTGTGTACTCACTAGAGGACTGTAACAGCTTCATGGCATTTTTGTCCAGAAAGTTTCAGATTTAAGGGCGAGTATAAACCCTCCTCTTAATGAGGTTTGTCCTCCTCAATTACTCGAGGTCCTTCTTCACACTGGTCAGCCTACTGGATGTGAAGGTTTTAGTGGGAACGATGAAACCCTCATCTAGCCCGGTTGACATTATACCAACCTCACTGCTACAGAATGTTTCTGATGTTGAAGGTTCCTGGGTTGTAAAGCTGCTAAATCTTTTGCATGAATTTGGATTGGTCCCTTTTTATTTCAAGCATGTTGTGGTAAACTCCATTCTTAAAAATCAAATCTGGATCCTTTGCAAGCTAAGGATCCACATCAAAACATCCATTTGTTTCTAAAATTCATCAAAAGGTGGTGGCAAGTCAAAACTTCTTATATAGAGAAGCATAAACTAGATAGTTTTCAGTTTTCGAAAAAATGTGCTTTACTGAAACTGCGTTGTTGAGAGTGTGAAGTGCTGTGATGATGGAAGCAGACTCTTAACTGTCTCGGTGTCACTTGATTTGACATCTGACATTATGAAATTTCCCCATGTGTGGACAATAAAGGATTATCTTATCTTATCTTATCTCCCTTTGACATTTTAGATCTTAAAACCCTCATCGACTTTCGTTTTTGGATTTTCTGGGTCTGTACTCCAGTGGTTCTTGTCTTACATCATTATTTTATTTTATTTCTGCTGTACTTGCTGCCACTGGGTCAGATTATTCATGATTTTGGAGACTTTTCTTCTTCTTTTTTTATCCTCTTGAGGAATATTTCTAAAGTGCTCAAAATGGTTTCAAAGTCCGACCCGGAAAAGATCATAAATGCTTTTATTTCATCACGGCTTGATTATTGTAGCTCTGTTTTTACCTGTTTTAATAAAGCTGCTCTTAACAGACTTCAGCTTGTGCAAAACTCTGCTGCCAGGCTTTAACAGGAACCCCCTCAACAGTTCTATCATCCCTTCACTGGCTTCCAATAAAGTTCAGGATTGATCTTCAAATTTAGTTTGGACCTTTTGACTCTTTACTACTCTGGACGCTTCGTTCCTCCACTCAGAACCTGCTTGTGGTCCCAAAAACAACACAAAGTTGTGGAACGCCTTGCCTCTATCGCTCCGTGCAGTGGACTCTGTTGATTCCCCTAAAATGCAGCTGAAGACGCATTTGTTTAGAAAAGCTTTCACTATGCTGTAAATTATGTTGTACCTGCTCTTTGTAAAGCACTTTGAAATTAAATCTGTGAAAAGCATTATATAAATCAAATTCACATTCTTACTTACTTACTCCTCTTTGCCTTAATGTATTAGTTAGACTCTGTCAAAATAAACTTTAAACAGCAACAAAAACAAGACTAATAAAATCAAGGCTAATTTAGACTTTTTTACATTTTCATTTAATAAAGAGTATGTCAGATGCAGGATTTTGGTGTTACACCAATATATTTAGTTTGCATCGATATTGGTGATATTGGGCTGCCCTAGTGGCAACTGTTAGAATTGCATTGTCATGAAAATGTTCTGCAGGGCTTTGTGATATGTTAAGGTCTGATCACAGCTTATCTAGCAGTAAAGGAGCAAACCGTTTTTGGAAAAGGTGAAAGGAGGAAGTGGCGGTAAATGGCAGGGCATATGATGGAAAGAGCTGAAGAGGCAATTATACAAACATGAGTCTGTCAGCACTTCACATAATAAATCTTATACATCGACAATTTGAAAGGATCCAAGGCCATGTGAGTTTTTTTTATATACCACAACTCAGCATCCTCTTCAACAACTTGCCACTTCACCCGCAAACTTTGAGGAAGGAAAAAGGGCAAGAAAACTATAATCAATCTCCCATATAGAGCTTTCCTAAGTGTCAGAGCAAAGCCTTCATTTAGTCATCTGAGGGTCGCGTCACTGTGACCTGAAAAAACATTGAGGCACTTCATGGAAAGTGACAGGAGGAAGGACACTGATATATTGGTATTTTTAAAAATGTTTCCATGGTATGATCCAGTAGTGTATCCAGAAATATTGATAGATATTGGGTGTGCCTCCAAAAATGTCTGTGTGCAAAATACTCACCTAGTGTAACACAGGTCTTCCCTATTATATAATCTTACTCACCTACTGAACAGAAATGACAATAGAGCTTTAGCTGTACTGGGGCACAGGCCATTTTGTTTTGTTTTGTCTTAAAAGTAAAATGCTATGCACCTCAAGGGGCCTGGCAGAGGGCCCTCCCCCAGGACTGCAACGTTTTATGACGTTTTATGCTTAATACATGTGAAATATTGTGAGAAAGTCTAGTGTCACCCCAGACACCAGTCCTGTTGGTGCCACGATACCAGCTTTAAGAGCGTGCATTCAATATATGTCTCTCACCCTCCTCTCTCTTGCTCTCAGCCCAGCACTGACTTGTTAATCTTCTCGGCCACTAAAGGGGCAAGTGCATGTTGTTCTGATACTGCATTTTAAAAAGGTTTAATTGCCTACACATGTGTGCGCAAAACATGGCAGGAAACCAGAAACATAACTTGAGTAGATGATGTTTTTTAAACAAACCGTGAGATGGACATCCTTTCGAGACACTAAACGAACCGCAGCAATGATCAAAGAAGGAAGACGAGGATAGCCGTAAACACAGAGTCAGACAATGAGAGAAAAGAGAGGAAACCGCCTTAAATGAGATGCGCCCACTGAGAAGCTTGTACACCAGGTCAAAAGGGAGAGAGGGAAACAAACCTGACTGCAAGCATGAGGGAAACAATGTACGTATGTATGCACTTGTACAACGCTGGCCAGCAAAAGAAAATCCCCCTAAGTAGGCTTGGACCTATTAACACTAGTAAAAGTAAAAGTACTAATATTTTTTGGTGTGAGAGTTCCTTGTTTGGTCAGCATCGACACACCCTAGCATACCCGCGGCTATGTCAGTAGTATGATCCACCGTAGACCAGTGCTGGGAGTAACACGGTAGCTAAGTAATAGTACAACAGTAATATATTGCATTTTTCAGATACTGATGTATATAATTTGTTGCAATATAATATCCGTTACATTCTCAGTAATGCGAGTTACAAGGGCATTTCATTGTGATCTGCTGTTGACATGAACATTAATCGGGGCAGTACCGGAGCTTCCTCAGGCCAGTGCGAGCAGGGCTTGTGCTTCAGCTCCTCACATCACACCTACTGTCCCGCCCATATCATGGAGAAAAGTCCTTATTGCCTCATGACACCGTGTCGGTCCACACTTCTTGCTTTCGCTCATAATAGAGAGATGCATCCATCAGTGGCTCATTACGCAGGGATGAGAGAAGTAAACACTGGGCTAAACTTAAGACTGACTGATCCTAACTAACTCCCAAGTGTCCTAGAAGAGGACCGAGATTACCTAGTGTTGTAGTTTTCTTTACAACGTGCGCCAAGCGGCTGTAATTGTCACGAGGACTTATTGATCTGAGGAGCTGCGTAATCTGCACAGCCTATTCATTAGTATAGGCCTGGCTTACTTTGTAACTCCAGTTTTATGAATGTATCATTGTAAGTGTTTTGGCACTAAATATTTGAAGTGCTTGTATCAGTTAAGTGAAAGTGAATGTTGATTTACAGCAGGGGTTCTCAGACTGTGGATGATGGTTCAAAAGAGGGACACAGAGAGTCTAAACACAGTTTAAAGGCTATAGGCATTTTTACAGCACGTTTGAAGCGGAAATTGTCTTAAATTAGATGAAACATGAACAGTTTTATAAAAAAAAAAAAGTGGGTGACCAGTTACATGATGATTAGAAAATACTGTCACTTACAATAATATGACGAAAATTTTGAACTACAAATTGGTGGAACGACAAAATTAAATCACCAAAAATAACACGAGTGGTGTAAAAATGTTCTGACAATAATATTGTAATTCTAATATATTACGTCTGTAATTGGTAATATATGGTGTATCACACTTTTTGAGTAACTTGTCCAACACTGCTGTAGACCCGTTTTTTTCAGTGCGTAGATTTTAAAATCTTCAGATTCAGTGGAAAATTGTGTAAATTTGAAAATAAAAAATTCTCTGCAAAGATTCAAGATGCCAAGGTTTGCTCACAATTGTCAGAGATAATCACTGGAATTTTACAGTTTTTTTACGCAAATTGTGATCTGAACCCTGTGACAATATATTATGCTAATTTGGTGAGATTGTACTTTAATACAGTTCAAACATAGATACATTTCAGCACTCTCTCCTTGAGTAAGGCTCTGTGAGTGACAGGTGGATTTAACCAATCACAGTGCAGCGTGAAGAAGAATCAGATAACTACCTCTAAGTTTACATGAATCATGTTAAAATCAAAATCTTACATTTTATTTTACTCAGCTCAGGAGTTTTTATACATTTTAATACAGTATATGATGTAACTATATATTCCATTATTATTAAATTATATATGCATACGATTACGCCTCATCAAAGCTGATTTGAAATGAAACTATGAAAATATGTCATTATACATTGGCTCATTTTCAAATAGCCAAAATAATAATAGTAATCAAAGACATTCTTAAAAATCATCAAAGAATAGGTTGTTAAGCAGCTCACAAAAATATTCAATTTACCGGTACTTAATTCCCACTGAGAATGGAGACTGATTGCATCTATTGAAGTTGTTGTTCTCCGCCCAAAGCAGGGATTGAGTTTTTGTCGTAGCTTTAATCCATCGTGTGTTGAGGTGACGCTGCATCGATTTGTTGTATTTAAAACACTGTGACATTTGACTTTCAGCACATTCACAGTAAGTGGTATGTTAGGGAGGAGTATGATTTAGCCTCATTGTAGATGTTTCAGAGAAGTGATTTGTGAATGTGATGCCTCTGAGACACAAAATACTTACCAAATCAAAGACACATACAGGGGGTAGTTGTGCACGTTCTAACTTCACTATGACATCACACAAAACGTTTATTTGATGAAGAGATTATACATTGATTGATGTTTGTAAAAGGGTTATATTTTGGTTGAAAAGTAACGGAATGCTTTGTCATAATGACCTTTGTCATAATAACTTGCATTAACTGTAAAATGTGTCTGGTTTTATTATCTGCGTTTCCCTTGACACAAAGAGAAGTAGAGGCGTTTGATAAATGAGTGTCACCATCTAGAGATTGAGCATCCTGCTTACAAACTGGAATTTTAACAACCTATTTAATTGACATTTCATTTTATTTAGGTTGATGACAGTATTTAAATGTATAAATGCTAACTGAGGTCTCTTCCAACCTATTCTGCCTTTCATTTTTGAAGAATGTCTATTAAAGGCTTGACAACTATTATTATGTTGATCTAGCGCCCCTATTATTGCTGTTTTAAATGCAAGGATTGAACCTGGCTCACACCAGATTGATATACGTTTCTGAAATTGAGTTCATCACATCTATTATCTACACATTTATCAATCGACAATGGCTCTTGCTGAAAGTGATTGGGAAACATTCAGACGAATACTTCAAGCTGATTGGTTGAAGTGTCACAGTCACAAGTCAGTAAAATGGGTTTAGGTACGTCCGTCGCCATGTTGGTTTTGATTAATTCGGGTGCTTCACCTTTGTCTTCTGTTCAAACCACAATGCTGTCCTGTGATTGGTCCAGTCTCTGCACCACTGGTGGTTCAGGCCCTATAGCACAACAGGAGCTTGACCAGATGGATTCTCATGAATTTGTGAACTCACAACTATTGTGAGAATTCATCTTGGTGCAGGTTTGAAATGTACAACAACACAGTCAAAAAACACTTACAACATTCTCTGCTTATGTGGTCTTTTATTTATCCTTTCAGTTTGTAAAAGTAAAAACACAGTGGAAAGATTTCTTAACCCACAGTACTTCCTGACACAGGCCAGATTTGGCTTGCTCTATGTGCAGCTCCTGTTCACTTATTGATCCACCTGTGTCAGTGCAAAGAAACATGTGATATATTTAATGATGTTGACCTCTGACCACAACAGAAAAATCATAATAGAGCTGGACAAAAAGTTGAGCTGCAGCTGCAACGACTCTAATAATAATCCTATATTACACCCTGCTCTGTTGGAACGACGTCATTCTTCCCTTAAACTTCCATGACATATTCAACACATAGAACAGAAAAGTACATTTGTAGCTTAAGAAAAATGCCTGTGATTTCTAAACTTTCCTTTTACAGTCACTTATCTTCTCAGTTTGACAAAACCCTATCCTGCCATGGCTGTAAGTAACGTGCTACATTGGTACATTGACTCTATGTAGGCCAAGCCGCTCAAATATGAAGCAGTCTTTGAAGTCAGAATCTACATTTTCAAAAAAACATGTCTCAGAAACTCAGGGTTCACATTTTCTTGGAACGGAGACAATACTATTCAGTTTTAAACCTTTTAATGAGTTATGGGGGTGGCTGCCCTGTACAATCCATCTTAAATGACTCGTACTACACCTCAGGACAGAGGCTAGAGGTCAAACACAGTGGAATAAAAACAACTTTGTTCCTGATGTCATTTGTTAACTCAACATGCATTTAATCAGTATTATCCAGAATGTGTTGATTATAATTATTGGATACAATTTTCTTGATTTTCAGCCTTTTTTGTTCTTTTTAGCCTAACTCGAGTCTGTGTGTTTCCTGCTTCTTAAAATGATGCAGATTTCACATCATCACAAACAAACAGTTCATTGACTCCATTAAAACTTTATCTGTTCAACAAATCTCCATCATTCCAAAGAGACACGTTGATAGTCAAAAACAGGCATCACAACATGACATGGACGGATCCAAAAGATTGAAATCGTTTCTACCTGCTGAAATATTGTCACTATTGAAAGAAGACTCCCTGCCTGTCAACACTGTAGCTAACTAGATTTTCACTTTTCCTTCACCCAAGTCCACTCATCTGTCACCAGGACGACAAGGGGGATAAACCTGAGACAGAGCTGCAAGAATAATGTTTAAAAATACCAACAGTATTAGACTTTTTATTTTCCTCCAACAGTTTCAAATATGGTGTATAAGGGATAAGGGAACGCTTAGTTTAATCAGGCTCAAAATGATATTTCTAGACGGAGCTAAAAGGTCAAGAAGCTATATCTGCAGCCTGTACTAAAGGAGAAAGTAAGCTGGGACTGGAGTGGTCTGAGGAAGAACTAAATATCATTCATCTCAGAGATCAGTTCTAATCATCTACATTCTGATAAGGACATGCAGCTGCTGCATAGTAATAAACTACTGTGAATAATGTGAATACACTGAAGCTTGAGAGTTGACAGCTTACTTAAAAATGTTCTGCCAACATTAAGAACATGAATCTTTATGTATAGGGAAGTTGCAAAACAAAATCACACTATTACAAACAAAGGCTGCGACAAATGATTATTTTGCTTCTCAATGAATCAATTATTACGACAGTAATTGCACATGAATATGTGCCACGACAGCACATAGATTGCACATGAATTTCACAGTAATTGCACATATGACAGAATTGCACATCAGTATTAGGTTAGGTCAGTATTGCGAGTGTTCAGTACTAACAGTGTTTGTTATAAAGTCTGACAGCAGCAGGAAGGAAAGACCTACGGAACCTCTCCTTCACACATCGAGGGTGGATCAGTCTCTCACTGAAGCTGCTCTCCAGAGCGGACAGAGTGTCCTGCAGGGGGTGACACTCATGGTCCAGCATAGATGTGAATCTAGCCAGGACCCTTCTGTCCCCCACCTCCTGCACCGAGTCCAGAGCACAGCCCAGGACGGAGCTGGACTTCTTGATGACTCTGTCCAGCTTCCTCCTCTCCCTCTCTGTGATGCTGCTGCTCCAGCAGACCACACCGTACAGGAGCTGATGCCACCACAGAGTCGTAGAAGGTCTTCAGGAGTGGCCCTGTCACTCCAAAAGACCTGAGTCTCCTCAGGAGGTAGAGCCGACTCTTCCTGTACAGTGCGTCTGTGTTATGAGTCCAGTCCAGTTTGCCGTTCAGATGAACACCCAGGCACTCTCTCAATGTCCCTTCCCTGGATGTTCACTGGTGAGGGGGCAGTGGAGTGGCGTCTTTGGAAGTCCACCACCATCTCCTTGGTCTTCCCCGCGTTGATGAGGAGGTGGTTCCGCTGACACCAGTCCACAAAGTCCTGCGCCAGTCCTCTGTACTCCGCATCATCGTCGTCCGTGATGAGTCCGATGATGGCAGAGTCATCAGAGAACTTCTGCAGGACACAGCTGTCCGTGTCATGTCTGAAGTCTGCAGTGTAAAGGGTGAAGAGAAAGGGCGCGAGGACAGTGCCCTGGGGCGCCCCCACACTGCGGGTCCGAGTGTCAGACACACAGTTCCGGGCTCTCACAAACTGGGGTCGGTCTGTGAGGTAGTCCAGGATCCACTCTGCCAGGTCATACTCCACACCAGCCGTCTCCAGCTTGTCCCTCAGGAGCAGCGGCTGGATGGTGTTGAAGGCACTGGAGAGATCGAAGAACAGAATCCTCACAGAGCTGCCAGGCTTTTCCAGGTGAGAGAGAGAGCGGTGCAGCAGGGAGATGACAGCGTCCTCCACTCCGATGCCAGACCGATATGCAAACTGCAGCGGGTCCATGGCTGAGCTCACGGTGGAGCGGAGGTGGTCCAGGACTAGCCGCTCCAGTGTCTTCATCAGGTGGGACGTGAGAGCCACTGGCCTGAAGCTGTTGAGGTCTTTGGGACGCGGTGTCTTAGGCACAGGTACCAGACAGGAGGTCTTCCAGACCTGTGGTACCACCCTCAGCTTCAGGCTCATGTTGAAGACATGCTCCATAACTCCACACAGTTCATCTGCGCAGGACTTAAGGAGCCTGGGGCTGATGCCATCAGGTCCTGCTGCCTTCCTCACTATGTTATGTTTCAGATCCAGAACTTGGAGGAAGTAATTTTGAACCCTAAACCCTAAGCTGTGACCGTACTATGTTTCTTTCTAAAACCAGACTGAAAGATAGATAAAATATAATTAGCATCTAATACGTCTTTAAAACTGGATGCTACTTTTCAAGAATTTTGGCTGCGATTCAAAGTTTAGAAATAGGCCTGTAATTGTTTTCTTCACTTCAATATCCACCTTGTAACTGCAGGATACAAATGAAAATGAATAATCAATCCGTCGTGATACATTTTTCAGCGTTTTTTTTACAATTACTAAGGTTTAGACAACTAAACTATAAGGTAATGATTAATCATACGATTTTAATTTACTACTCAGGGATAAATAATATACTTAAAATAAAATATGTAATTCTCTTATACATATACAGAGCTACAGACTCTGTGTTCTAGTTTGTGAAGTCAAATTGGGCATTTCCCATCCCAGTGCAGCTGCAGCAGTGCTTTACATGATATTGTATTACTTTACAGTATATTGAACCAAATGTAAGTGGTCTGGGTAATGCCTGCAGCAGATAAAAATATCCTTCTCATTTTAAACCCCACTGCACAGGCTTTTCGAACAAGAGCAGTGACGCATCAATCTTCTATTGCAGAAGAATCCATGCTGTAGTATACATAAATGCACTCAATACTAGGCCTAATTGTTGTAGAACACTTTTCTTTTTCTTTTTTTTTTGCTTTTCTGTTTTTTCCATTTTATGTTTGTGGTTTTATTAATGGATCATCACCACTGATGCAGAAGATGCCTCTTTTATTAATGGAAGCTCTCCCTATGGTATTGATAAAAACCATAACTACCTTTTAAGACAGAAATCAGGTAACGTGAAATGGCTACTTAGGCTGATTATAGTTCTAATAAATCTTGTTAGGTTGTGGTCAATCTAAATCAACAACACTTTATTTCCCAAGTAATAAATTATCCATGCATTTTGACCTGCTCAAAATGCACCAAAGTTAAAAATCCTGATAACTACATTGTAATTTATTGTTTAAGATTCATAATGACATTGTCAGCATGCATGCTCAGCCGGTTATTGATTTGTCATAAGGAAATTACAACTAGCTTTAACCATAAATCAGTTGACACAAAACAAATTGCTACTTAGTCTGATTATCAGCGTAATAAATCCTATTAGCTCAGTCTTCAATCACACTTGAAGTAGGTGTTGACCTCTGTGGCTGCAGAAGGGCTCATGCCTGTTGTTACATTAACCACCAGCTGCAAACCACTGTCGGGAATTCATGGACATGTCTTAATACATTTCTGTTGGATGGACACAACATTGTCTTACTATTGTTATACTTCACAAAAATACCAAAAATATTAGTCTTTGTGAATATTGTCAACCCCTGCTTGAAATGCAGAAATGACTGCATATGGTATTTTATGAGCACCAGTTGTTCGCACATCAGAATTTACAAAGGAGCTTCTAAAAACAAATCAAGCACTCGGGATTGTTTTTGACACTTGACTTCAGAACTTGTGAATGTATTTGGGCCTCACAACCCCTGCCATGGATACAATGAATGGATACTTTGGAGCATTATCTGGCAGCAGGAAAGAAGGCTATAAATAATAGATGACACAAACAGAACTAACAATCAAGGACTGCACAAACTAAATAATAATATTTGTAAAATGGAAACCTAATTTGAAAATGTACAAATTTGACAAACTTTGGACCAAATGTGACGTTAACGTTAGACAATATGTGGCTTGATTTCATTGGATGTCTTTTATTGCCTATGTTGTTGTTGTTGTTGTTTTTTGTCAGGTTTTTATTTTTTTCTTTTAAAAAACTGAAAACATAAAAATGTGATGTCAAGACAAATGTAAACGTATGTGTCATTGTGTCACTAGTTATATTTCAACCAGTTCTCCATTGCTGCTTTGAAGCACTTTGATAAATCAGTGTTTAACATACGTTGACAGTAACGCCTCTTTAGACCCTGCATCCCTCGCCTCCCTCTTCCCCCTGCACTGCACACTCCGCACTGGCCCAAACAGCTCTGACAGCGCAGCCCCTTCATGTCAGGCACACTTTGTCTCCAGTAAGGACAAGCCGATTGATTAATGGCCCAAAATCCTGTTACTCCCCACCCCCACGTCCTATCCCGCTCTGTTCTCCCGCTTCATCTTGTACGTATGCGTTCATCCTGGCCCTGAATCACCACGGCTCGGTTCCCCTTCGCTGCGTACAGAAAAAACCTCAGGCTCAAACGATACCTTCATTTTCTCCTCCTTTCACTCCGTAAACGTGGGCAGAAATAGGTGAGCGCTCCGTGCAGAAAGTAAATAAAAAAAACAGAATGGAGACAAAGCCGTGTGTGGGAGATGAGGGGGATCAGAAACAAAGGGTAATAGAAGAAAGATGCTAAAAATATCCTCCAGTACATTTACATGGAGGGTCTTGATCTATAGGTGCTGCTGACGTGTAAGGGGCAATGCTAAAGACTGCACTCACATGGAAATGGAAGTTAGCAGGTTTTAGAACAGACTCTAAAATGTCTTGATCGCTTCTTCTTTTTTCATTGCCTTTCTGGACTAAGATGTATTAGGGCCACTTATACTTTAGATGAAGGGGGGGAAAAACAGGATGGAACATATTTTCTTGTTCAAACACACAGATCTGCCATTAAAAAAGAAGAAACATGCTAATTTATGAGTTTTCAAACATACAAATTAGCTTTTTTCAGTTATATTTGCCCCTTTTTCTGTCATTCAAGATCCCATTATTATTATATGACACAACTAACATTGGTCTAGACTGTTGCGATTGTGTGTGTGGGCTGTGTCCTGTTATTGTGGAAAAACAGGGCATATACTGTAGGCCAGTGGTCCCAAAACTACGGCCCGAAACTACGGGCCACATCCGGCCCTTTGGGCCTTTCAATCTGGCCTGCCAAGCTTGTCCAAGTAGGCTTTATTAGACAGTAGATGGAATGAGAAAGAAAGGAAGGGGAATGATGAGAGAGAAAGGAGGACATACAGCAAATGTCGGAGTTGGGATTCAAATTCACGATACTGTGGCTGGCCGTTCATTTTACCTTTCGCCTGTAATGCCCACATTTCCCCAATAGATGGCACTGTTCCCTCTAAGTTGTGCGCAGCTGCGCACTGCTCGCACATAGTGCACTGCTCGCACATAGTGCACTGCTCGCACATAGTGCACTGCTCGCACTTCACAGAAAATCTATGGCGCGCAGAAAACAAAATTCACCACAAATGGCCACCGGGGGCAATCAAGCAGGAAGCGCAAGTGTTTGACACTGAAGAAGACTCTTGTGGACAGTAGAAGACTCTTGTGGACAGTAGAAGACAGTAGATAATTAATCATTATTTAATTCATTTGGAAAACAATTTGCACATTGAGCCTTGCATTTGTTGCTTTGTTACAAGTTACAGGTCAAATCTTGCGTGTAATTTATAGTAATTCATTAGTTCACACAAACACACCATATTTTCCTGGCCCGGCCCCTCGGCCAAATTTTAGAACCCAATGGGGCCCTCGAGTCAAAAAGTTTGGGGACCACTGCTGTAGGCAGTCAAACAGAGGAGACAGTTTGGAAATGGCCCATCTCAATGACCAGTTTAAGTCAAAGAGTTGTGCCTGCCAGCTCCTGTCAAACTTCTAATCAAAGAATAGCACAAAAAAAGTAACTAAAGTATATAATAAAGTCACTTAAATCATGATCTAGTTTTCAGCCTTGAATCAATATTTTTACTATAAATGCCATCCAAAACAAACATTATTACATTATTACTTTTTATGGCAGATTTCCATGTTTGAACTAAAAAATGTGCTATCCTATATTTTTCCTTCAACTACAATAGGCCCTAATATGCCTTTGTGTGACTGTGATGGTAAACCAGGGTAAATTTGTAGTTGAATGTAGTTGCAAAGTTTAAAAAACGATATACCACTACAACACCTAACAAAAGCAAATACATTTATCACTGCTTCCTTTTGCCTATTCAAGGGCCCATTTTAAATTCGGTCTCGGGGAAAGTGAAGAGCTAAATGATGTGAGAGCGGAGTTACTCCAATCAAGTTTAATTGAGCACAAGTCAACAGGCCCATCCCTGTGAGCGGCCCGCTGAGACTTTTCAAGCCACTAATTCTGCACACTTTTGTGTAATTGACTTGGACACCTATTTTCTAAGTTTGACTAAATGACTGTCTGGCTTTTATCAAGCCCCGTCTCCATGGTTACAGGTTTGGTGGGTGCGTTTGAGTGTGTGTTCCGGCAGAGGGAGGGAGCTTCTAATTGACTGGCTCTTAAAGCTTTTAATGAAGAGTTGGCTGAAGCGCTCCAATTAGCAGATAGAGGACTGAGAGGGGTCAGTGGAGCAAGAAGTAGGCCCTAAATAGAGAATCAGACATTATGGGGTTGTTTGAGGATTTAAAGACAAACGGGGGTTAAATGTCAACTTTAAAAGATGTGCTACACACAAAAACATCTAATTAAATGACAATCTCAAAGCAATCTGTTCCCAGAGCAACCAATCTTCTGCAGGCTTTGAGCTGACCATACCGCTTTGCATAAACACACTAATTGCCCACTTTCATGAATTATGCATGAATGAAGAAAAAATTATATTATAAACTAATGAGTAAACATACTACTTCAATGTAAAATAATCCTGATAGAATACATACTACTTCAACATTTTAGTATAAAATGTAAACAATTATAGAGGTGTTTTTTCTTCTGTGCTGCAGGAGCAGTGGAGGTGAGGAAAGAAGGTCTGGAGGCTCAGATCAACCGTCTGTCTGAGCTCATTGGACGACTGGAAAACAAGGTGAGAGTCAAAGATCGAGTGGACCATTTGTTCAGCAGAAGCTTTTCCATCCTGCCCATACCACACACAGAGTTCATTGTATTGTACGCTGCATTATCCAATCACACACTAGGATCTGGTGTGTCATACTATTGCATGTTGTTGTGCGTCTTGAGAATATATGCAACACCACATGTTGTAGTTCTTCAAATACCTTAAGATTTCATTTTGTTGGCGTCACATTCTCAAAATGCTAAATATACAGAATTGATTTATACCATTAATAAAACAAAGCTGTGAAATCTCTTACTGAGTCCACGTGGCAACTGATAGAAGTCAGTTAATCTTGTAACATCCCACTTAATGTCTCACAGTTTGTCAAAGTTTGTCTAAGTTGGTGGCAGCTCCTCATACAGCCCAACAAAAAACTACACACTAAGTTTATTGGCACTGCCCTAGAATTTGCTCCTTTTCTTTTTGGCCTTCACACAATTATTCTAATAGGTTATGTAATTGTTCTATTTGACCTTTTAACACCATTAACAGCCATTGTAGTGTGTGTGTGTATATAATATATATATATATATATATATATATATATATATATATATATATATATATAATTTCAAATTAAAATCACTGGTGAGAGGGACAGCCCATGTTGAGTTTGATTTTTTAAATTTTTTATTAAGTATATTTATTATAAGTTTTTATTATAAATATTTGTTGGAGAGGCTCTGAAATAGAAGAGCCAAAGGCCTCGTCGACAAATTGTAGTTTAGGGATGTCACAATGTCAGATTTTAGTGTCACGAATATTGTGAGAAAAAAATTACAATTTAACAATCATTCATAATTATTACTGAGACAGTGTTGAAATCTCGTATTAATATTAATATTTCTCAAGTTTTTTACCAGCTTTAGGAAATTGAATGACCATAGATTTAAATAAAACCACTTAATTGTGCTTCTAAAATATTCACATTTATTATATATATATTGTTTTTTTACTATTACTTTGTGACCTAAATAATAATGATTATCGATTAACTGAATAATCCTGACTTCCCTATTGTAGTCCTATGAAATCCATACAAACCTCCTCTTGCTGTTTGCATTGTGCCGTTTTTGTTCACTTTTCCCAGCAGACTTGGCTGTCTCTGGAACAGAAGTTGGTGTTGTGAAGGGGAAGGGCTGGACCAAAGCTAAAGAAATAATAGGATATGGTCCACCTGTGGTCATTGGCTTGTGTTTAGAAACAATCATTAGCTTGTCACCTCAGGGTTTAATCCAAAAGGGCTTTTCCTGAACAGTTGTTGTGCTGAAGGACTGATAAAGTGCTGCAGATAGAGAAAAGTGCAGTAATAACCAGTGGTTCTGAAGCCTAGAATATAAGACTGAACTTTAGATCAAAATGTAAAAGATTTGTAACTCTGTACCACATTATTTGTCACCAAGAATATGTTTATGTTTTGCTGATCTTTAGAACTTCATCAGATATTATAAAGGAAATATAAAGGGATACAATGTTTTGACTCTTCAGGCAGAAATAATTAAGATAATTTAGTTTTTTTCTCACCAGAAAACACTATTGTGTGCTGGTTGAAGAAGAGAGTTAATGTAGATATGAATCCTTTTGTCATTTGTTCGATTACAATTGGACAAAGACCTGGTCTTTATGCGTTTGTGTGTACTTTTTATTTCCCCAAGCCATGAATCAGTGAAGGGTTTTCACAATTGTCTGTGCTGTGCTTTTACTGCTTTGAGTGAAACCATTCAGACTTTTAGAGCTCGCACACAAAGCATGTATTGATTCCCAGGGGTTTTCATTTCTCATTTACTGCTCTCTGTACCTTGTCAGACCATAGCTTTGTTTAGGGTGTATTCATCTCATAAGCCAGTAGAGTTTATGTGGACTGTGCTGCAAAATACATGTGTTAGAGATAGCGCTGGCTTATAAGCTGTTGATGTGCAGCATCCCGAGAACAAACTGTATATGACAATGTTAATGTATTTAATGAATGTCTGGAAGCTCGCTCCACACTGAAGAGCCAGTTTCTTTTGATTGCGCCAGAATCTCATTATCTGTCATCATAACCTGTTCAAAATGTCAGTGTTCTGTATCGTTGTATCTTTTATTATTTTATTTTTTTTGTATGAAAAAACAGTTGTAGAAAGAAAAATCTGTTGTTTCATCTGGACTCTGTTTTTAGAAAAACAAGACGCTTCAGCTCCCATCCAAGAGTCATTCTCTTTTTTTTTTTGCCCTTAAGTTTTATCAGACAGGAAAGGACAGTGTGAAATGGGAATGAGAGAGAAGGGAGGACATGCAGCAAACTGTTGCAGCCAGGATTTGAACCCACTCGACCACCGGGCAGCATCCAAGAGTCATCTCAATCTGTGAATCGAGTCTGGGAACTCAGGTTTATATCCCACTCTGTGTAAGCCCTGCCCACTGGGCGGGGCCTCCTGATAAAGGGAGTTTTGTTTTCACTTGAGACGGCTCCTCTTTGTTTCCTAACAGCCTGTAATGGGCTATCTACATCCTATTGTAACCTGGCTTTAACTCCCTCCTCACTGAGTACCTGGTAAGCATCAGAATGCCCCGGGTGTCTCCCGCTTCAGGGTTTCAAGACACTATTATATACAACTGGAAGGTTAAATCTTAAACCTCCATTTCGGTTTAAAGAATGATTCTCTTTTTTTAACAAAGATTGCCTCCTTAACACCACATACTTTCAATTCCGGGGACATTTTTAAGGCAGATTTATGGCTGTGCAATGGGCTCCCACGTCTCTCCTATAGTGGCCAACTTGAACATGGAGCATTTCACCATGTAAGAACAACACAAAGTGAATTATGAATGGGATTTACCTTAAAGGTTGAATGGACGATTTTTTTGGCCCAAATCTGAGTCTTATTTCCTCGTGGCGTGGACTGCTGATTAGTCCTGCCACGTATCAATCATAAAACGCTCCTACCGCTCACCTGCAGCCGCATGCGGCTCATCCTCATGAAAGCAGCACGTTTCCGCGTGTCTAAGCGCATTGATCTATCATAATATAGTTCCCTCGGTGTAGGGGACAAAATGAAGATGGAGAAAGACTGTTTGAGCTGACTCATAAGAGACGGAAATCTACGGGAGACGAGAGATGCGTGTGTGTTGTATCAGTCCGCACGTGGGAGTGCGCATGCGCACTTTAACATGAGCCGATAATGAACAGGTCTGATTGACACATGCAGACCAAGAGCGAGGGGCAGAGACACAGGCCTGAGATCTTTAGTGAAATTTGACTTTCGGACACAATTGCCCTGACATTAAACATTTGAACAAAACAGTAAAGTAGTGCCAATATGTAATGTCCTGTATTTACCTGTACTTAACGCGACTTAATGCTCTCAAAACCATGTTTGAGCGATGTTATGAAAAAATGTCAAGCCACCTTTGTATTTCACCATCTCAATGTCCAGATACTAAATGTCTGCTGCCGTTGTCATAACACAGGATGTGCTAAAATGAACATAGTGTGGTTACAACTAATCTGTTATGAAGCTAATCTATCAAGGCCTTGTCCCCATTTACTGGTGTTTCTTTGCTGTAGACGTTCACATTCACGCCTCCTGGTTTGGTATAAAATGTTTTCTGTTTTGACTTCACTTAGGAACAGATGGGACTCTGGGAAGGACAGATTTGTTTTACTTGTGCGTACTTGAAAAGAAAAGAAATCATCAGGATTCGACTAAAGACAACTTCTCCTTTTTATTCTTTAAGTCTTTCAATAGAAAATCCACAACAGCGCGTCAGAACAAAACGAGGTGTATGTGGGTGGGGGGCCCGTGATGTGTGCGTGTGGGGGGGCAGAGCTTCACTACAGGTCCGTGCCTATAACAGCAGCCTTTTGACTTAAACGCTCACATAAACGTCATGTTCAGCTTCTGCTTAAATAAAACAAAATTAGCCAGCTCATCGTGCGTTCCCTTTCACTTAATTTTCAAAATGACAAATGATACAACCATAAAGTGACTATTTAGTTTATTTTTGTTGATATATAGACATGTAAATAAAATGTCTGGAGCCCCCAAAAAGCTGTCCACAAAATCATATCTGTATTCTGGTATTGTTAGCAACTTATTACTCTTATGAGGGCCTCCACAGGCCCAACATTTTCCTGCTCCGCCCCTGCTCCAGCATCACCTTCTCCTATTCTTCTGCAGAGCAGATCGAGCCTCTAGAAAACACTACAGGTTGCAAACTATTGGTACTTTCTTTTACAATTCTGTTAAAAACATGATTGAGACATTTTAAAGAAGTTGAACCCCTTTGGCTTTGTGCACACTGCGGTTTCAGCTCCTCGCACCAGGACGCATCACATATCTTGTTTCATTCTCTCTTTTTTGCGGTTTCTATTTGTATATGAGACCAGTTTTCATCATCTTGTGGTTTGTAAGATACGTATATGTTCCTAGCTTTGCCCCTGATCTGTGTAAGTCTGTTTAAACAGTTGCTTGTGTAGCTGCAAGGCATCTCAAACTAAAGACAGAATAAGCCTACACTAGTCTCCCAGTTTAATTGCAAAAGGAATGGCCTATTGCGTCATTCAGTCAGAGCACTTGATGCTCTATGTACTGCACGTAGTGTGCATAATGGGAGCGGCGGCACTGACAATCCACCCTCCTAATACCCCTCAATAGGTGTGATTAAATGAGTAATAGTAAAGGGATCTAAAATGATATTGGGCACTAAACACAAACTTCCTCAAACTGGCTCCTTCTCTCCTCTGATCCCATTCACCTGCCTCCACTCTGAAAACTCAGTACGCAGTTTGAAATGGGACGTCAAGTTGTCTTAAAGAAAATCATGTCTATTACTTTTGGACCCCATTTTGTAGCTATGCACTGTTAAATGAGACCCCAGACCCCAGAAGATAAATAAGTTACACAGTCCAGGCAAAAGAATATCTCTATGGATACAAGGAAGCGGCAAACCCTCCAACTGAAAAGTTACATGTGTGCATCTTTAAATAATCTTTTAGTTTCACTGGCAGTTATAGACTTTGCTTCAGTGTACTACACTAGAATTACACCACCTCCAGTTGGTGCAGTGTGTAGCAGTGGGTTAGAAAAACACCTGGGAACATATTAAAGAGCAGAGAACATGAACGCTTCAATGTTCAAAGCTTGATACAGTCCATGTGCAGCCGGTTAAAGAATAAACGATGATAAATAAAACTAACTGTGATTTCAATAGTCTTGACCTATGAGTGAATGTGAGTTCCCTGCGGCTTCTGAAATGTTGGTAAATGTTCAGTAGTTTGTCTCCAAGTGTGAGCCGTGAGTCCAGCACTGACCATCTGTGTAGCATTAGGCTCAAATGTTCCCTGCAGTGTTAGTCCACTCTGCACTCGTGTGTACTTGTGTGTACCTGTATATAGTGTAACTGTGTAACTGTGTAACTGTGTAACTGTGCTCCGCCTGCACACTGAGCCAGACCCCAGCCGTCTCTCCTTCCCGCTGTGTTGAGTTAAATTCTAAGTTATCAGAGTGTATTCATACTCCGTGGCCATAAACAGTGATCACATCAGTCACCATGGAGACAGCAGCTTGACGACAGCACCTAATTTATTTATGCCTTTACATAACTCAGGTAACACAGGCCACTGGAGCGAACAGGGAGAAATGACAGATCAGCAACTTCACAGGCCTTTACATGGTTTAAGGTTGTGCAAGTTAACTTTGTTAGATAGACTCATTTCCTTAACAAGGGCTATTTGTTGACCTTACAATGCCTTTTGTGTCACCAAAAAGAATGGTCAGCAGATCTGAAATGGCCATCTGATCGCTGTGAGAGTTGCGCAACACAACACAGAGTCAGACTTCAACAACTAACTCTCAATCAGCTTCCTCTTTCTGCTCTAGTGCATCGCAGGCCCACAGAAAGGGCCCAGCCCGTGGGGAAATTCCAGTGTTGCAACACAGATTAGATACACAGTTAAGGGGGCACTTTAGACCATCGCTGTTCACTGCTGTGCACCTCCAGAAGCACACTCTGGGGACTTGATGGAAACTTATTTTATTTGATGTAGTAATTCAATTTAAATAATTAAAATTAGATTTGTTTACCAATTAAAATCAGCAATAAACAGTGATAGTTCTAGCATAGTTTAGTTAAAGTTGTAATAGCAGTGTTATTAAAAATATATACAGCGTTAAAGCATTTGGGTGTGAGTAACAATAAATTGGGCCAAATTTGCTGTGAAGAATAAGACTATTTGGTTGTTTGCGGAGAAAGAATCATAGCCTTTGTGAGTATTGCGTTCATTAAAATTGCAATTTGATTGTGATTAATCTTGCAGCTCTTCTGTCTGGCATTCAACACACTCCACTTCAAACACGCTTAAAGGTCACGTGTGTTGACAAGCTAATATCCCAGTGAGTGAAATATGAATTGTTAGAACATATTGTTCTACCAGAGGCTGTAACATGTCAGGTCACTAACAATAAATGCATACAATATACTGAAGTAAATATTTTGATCCTGCAGTATTGACAGTATACCAAATAATACCCCAAATAGCATTGTTTCCTCCCATTGAACTCTTGTTATCGCCACTGTTTCATGTGGTTTTGAACTCTAAATGACATTTCACATCCTAACCAGAGTATTCTATCTGTGATTTTTAAAGCTACTATAGAGAGTATAAATATAACCGTTTCTTATAAATTCTTTCTTCACAATATAGTCAGTAGCACCGTGCACCAGTTTTCTCATAGCTTTGTTCAGTATTTAGCTCTGCATGTGTCCTGCTCCTCTAGTCCCCCGCTGCTGCTCCATCCTTGCCTGTGTCTGCACTAACCCTTTCTCGTTGTCCGTACATAGACTTGTATTGTGGTGTAATGCTCCCGTTTGTCCTGCCGACTGACACCGAGCTGCTGTTGTTGTTGCTGTGCTTTTTGCAGGCGGTCTGGTTCGATCTGCACCAGAGGCTAACAGACACAGATGCCACAGCAAGCGCAGTGAGTAAACCCCCAGTGGAGCCACTCTTTAATATATTTAAAGATGCACTATGTAACTTTCCATGGAGACGAGCAGGTAGATCCACCATGCCAAATCACAGGGCAGATCTGTCAAGAAGTCCCTCCCCTTTGTGAGTTTCAGTCACAGACTTTTTCCTATTTGTTGTTGCCATTTTGGGGACTTTTGACCATTGAAAAGAATTGTTGGGTTTAAGATGACATCATACCATGCCATAGACCAATAATATTGAATACAGACAAGTTACTGTAGTTTAAATGCAGATTTTTAGTCTAGTTCCTAATTGATATGATCAGGTTCAACACTTGTGAATGAACCTTTTCTGGATTTCATGGCAATTTCATTGTCATCAATATGGAAATCTTTCTCTTGCCCCTCCATCTGGCTGATGGACATCATTACTTTCAAGAATCTAAAAACAACAATGGTTAAAAACAGAGAGCTCAGGTTGTTGTTACCATGGAAATCTGTCATTTTTGTTGCGAGGTTCAAGGTTACTTTATTTGTTCCTGTGGGTAGATTTGTTCTGCAGTGAAATGAGACATGGCATCACATAACAACATCACACAACCAGACGAAATGCAACACCAGATAATATTTTTTTATTTTTTTTGAGTAAAGCGCTTGCATTGCTCAGTCCGGCAAAATAAATAATGAACAACAGTGGTAAATACATTTATCACCCTGAAGGATCAGAATACAGTACTTTTGAATTCATGCCAAGTTTAATATTTAGTAAGTAAGTAAGAAATAAATAAAAAACATTGTTTTTTAGGAGGCACAGTCTGGTCTGCATTTTAGATGTACTGAGCACTTAGTGAACTTAAGTGCAAAAGATTGTATGACATGTATTAGATGTATATTTAAATTGTATGGATTTAAAATTCCATTATTACAATAATCCACCTCTCTACTTTCAATGTTTCTGATTTTGCTTTTTGAAAACGATTCGCTGTTTGTTCTTTGTCGACCTGAATAAATCAGACTTTGGATTCCCCACAAATATGAATAGTCTCAAACCCCTCACCAGCAGAGAAACCCGAGCGTCTCTCTTGCCAACACTTTAAATGATAAAGTCATCAGCTGTGTCCCAGTGAGAAATGCCTGCTACGCACTTCTATGGCTTTCCGTTAGAACAATACCCAGATGTTTGAGTGTGGCAGAGAAACAACTAAGTGATAAATAAGGACAGATGCAGTCTATAGGAGATGAATGCTTTAATACAAACCAATGTTCCAGATAGTTGTGTGTCAATCTGATTTAGCTTTTTCTTTCGTTTTAGGTTTTTTTAGAACATAAAACAACAAAAACAGTAATAGGAAGGACCAGAGAAAAACACAGGATAAGTAATAAATACAATTAGAAAATAAAAGGGTGGCATCCAAAGTAAAGAAAGCATATTGAATCCAAAATAAAAGTTCCATTTTGTCTATTGTTTGTCAAATTTGTCTAGAATCAATCTGTTTTTTTTATTACAACACCCATTATAAAACTGCATAGTTTAGTAATTGAGAGCACAGCCAGTTGGAGATCTAGAAAACAGAAAGTATTTAATTTTATGGAAATCCAAGACTATAGAACTTTTAGCTTCAAATCAGTGTAATCGTCTTTGTATTTTGCACAGGTCTCTTCTGGCTCCAAGATTGCTTTAATGCCTTTCCTCTAATACTTATCAAACCAAACACAGCTGCCAGCCAAACAACTGCTACATTACACAGAAAGATAATTTACTTTTTGATTTGAATTGTGTTTCTTATTGTAGCGTTAGAGGTGACAGATTATCAAATGTTGATAATATTGTTCATGTTATGTTGAAGATATGTAATAAATAAATATATCTATCTATCTAAAATGTATATAGAGCATATGGTTTGAAATAATAATAAAAAAAAGAAAATGCTTCTGCAAAGAGCTGATTAAAAATGAAAAATAAACTATTGTGTCACCTTCCAAATAAGGGTGTCGGCTGTAACATTTCAGCCAACTATAAATGGGTCCATGTGCCATTCCCCAACCAAGGCAAAGGCTTTTTGTTAGCAAGTTTTTTCCATGCTTTAATCAATTTAAAAAAGTTCTAAAGCCTATTGGGACTAGTTGAAGACTTGCACTTACATACATAACCCCTCCTGTCCCTGTTTGTTCTAAACCTCAGCCTGATCCTTGTGAACTCTGCTTGTGGCTCTTTTAGTGGTTTTCTGTGTTTCAAACCAATCTGGAGCATTATTGTGGTAATAGGTCTTCAGAGTATCCATGACAACTGATAATTCAGTCAGTCTCTGGTCTCTCTGCTGCTGATGATGCTGCTGCTGTCGCTTAATGTGCACCATAAGTGGCACAACTGCTGTGGGCAAAGTGCAGCAGGTGATTCCTGCACTAACTTCCTGCAGACACAAGATCAGGCTGGAACTGCTCCTGGTCGACATCTGCACAAATGTGAAGAGCCCATTGTTGCCAAATAGAACAGCACTATGAAAAGACTGAAGAGTGTTTGATGGGAAAGTAAGGATGAAAAGGTTAAAGTTGACAATGTGTATTTAAGAATTCAAAAGAAGAATATTTTAGATTTGATTAGACATTAGAACATTCTTGCATTGGATACTTTTTACTTTTACTTCAGTACATTTTAGTGCTGTGTCTGTGTTTTCTTTTCCACTATATTTTTAACATTGGACTGAAAAGTAGAAAGTACTTTTCATAAGGTTTAAGGAGTTATTTGTTGCACATTCATAGTGACATGCTGCTTAGGTTTTAGAAATTCATATGAAAACACTTTCACCTTTTACTCTTAAAGTACATTTTACTTAAATAGCTTTTTATGTGCGCTATTACTTTTACTTGAGTATTTATTTTTCCACCACTGCATGCATGCGATTTTCCCCCATGAGGCCTAGTGTCAGTCCCAGCATCATTGACCTTAGGTAAAAGCCAGGTAAATACATTTATCCTCAGACGTGATTGCATATTTCAGAGCTGTGAGAAGGAAGCTTTTGTTCCATACAAAATACAGATCAGTGATGAAAGTACCTGCTGTTTTTACTTTGCCCTTTGTTATTATTCTGTGGAATCTTTCTAGCTGGACATTTAACCTTGAATCTAAGGTCACGTGAACAGGACAAAATGATCTTTCCTTAACAGTTTTAGAGTGATCTTGAGCTTTATCAGAACCACCATAACAACACATGGTTTAATAATCAAAGTAGTGTTATTTTGGGCTGAACACAATATTATGTCTCGAAAATAGTGTTTTTGTGGTATAAAAATGTATATGAAGTTTTGAGTCTTTTCCTTAGTTTATGTGGTATGAGCGGAGTTGTAATACGATTATAAAAAATGAACCAACACCACCGGTTTTAACCCGGAAAAGAAAACTAAAGAACACAGGTTTGTTAAAACAGAGGCAGGTTCCAGTTCCATGACAAAATGTAATTTATTTAACAGTCTGCTAATTTGATTTTCACTCAATTCACTTCATTTGATTTTAATTTGATTACATTTTCACATTTCAAACTATACATAGACCATATAGAAATAATTTTTAGTATGGTGGGACTTTGCTGCAGAAATATTTATGATTTGGTCCGAGGATAAACACCGTACAAAGCAAATAATTACATTTCCTTTCACCTTGTATCTGTTCTTTGTAGCATATCCCCCCATTCCTCCAGACACGAGAAGGTCACGCCCCTATTCACCTTTACATAATTCCCTCTTAGCGCCATCTCCATCCATACCTTGACCTCCCAACTCTCCACACATTCGTCTATGATTACACCTCTCCGCCCATTGCAAACCAATCATCTCTTTACACAGCAAAAAGACGCCTCAGCGACTCACACAGGAGGGACGTAATAAGATCATGGATACAGTGGGAGATGGAGAGCTGCCTTGAAAGTGCAGTTGGGGGTTGAATTACCGTGGCTATTTTGCTTCTGGGGAATGCTCTCGGGCAATGAGCAGCACACAATGATTTCAGTCAGCTGAGGTGGGCAAGTCAATCACATTCTGTAAGATGTCTTCTAATCCAAGAGAAGCACATAAGAAAACAGACAATAAGAACAGATGGAGTAGATGGGTGAAGTTAATAACTGAGAGATAATGGAGAATGGGAATGGGAATGGAAGGAGGCTAAAGGCCACAAGCAGCTTTGAATATTTCTAATCCAAAAGGGATTCATGACTTTTCTGTGCAACAACAAGGATCCATCTGTATTAGAGCAGATGATTTTATTGACTGTATATAATGGTCAGAGCGAGAAGATAATACTATCCTCCTGAGCAGAGCATGCTATGAGGCAGAGCTAAAAAAAAGGATAACTCTCTGTAAGGGTTAAGGTTCACTGGAAGTTTAGAAGCAAAAGTTTTTCTTCTCAAAATGTCTTGTTTCATATCTAAGTTGAGTTAGAACATGGTGAAATATGGCCCAACTTTCCAAATTCTTGTCTGGTGTACAACCTAAACAACTAAAAACACTTACTTCTCAGCTGTAATACATTCAAATGTTCCCGTTCTTTAAGGCGTCTACTGCATAATTGATTAAGATCGTTTGTATAATGGACTTTAGGAAGGTTATTGTTTTATAGTCTCTAGGGATAGTATATTTTTTAGATTGATGTTTGGAAGAAAAACAACATCACAACTTTGCGAGGAACACAAGACTCATCTGAATATAACAAGCACATTTACATTTTTAAGATTCATGTGTTTGAGCTGACAAATGCCCGAGATAAGATTGTCAACAGTATATCACCAAGACAAGTTCCTATGTTTGTGAATTCTGTTCATTGACAATGGAAATAAACCCATTCTGATTCTGATTCTGATTCTGAGTATAAAAAATCAGATACTAATCGGTTGTAAAACTACTATTGATATTAGATACGCATTTCAAATATTTATACTAAAAAAATACATAAATAGAAAAAATGTGACCTTTTTTGAACAGTTTTAGATTTATTTTGAGATTTGTTCGAACTAGTTTAGAAGAGACATCATATGTTTCATAAGCAAATCATGACAGTTTCTTGTTACATTTCACTGTAACAAGCAACCGATTGTTATTTACATATTTGTATTTTTGAAAATTGGCTCACTTGGAGTCTTAATTTTGAAAACAGAATAGGAATGTTATGATTAACTGTTTTTTCAATAACTGCGAATATTTGTTTTTTGGAACCTACGGTACAGAAATGTCTCCAGGTGCAACGCGAGTCGTGTGTGTGTGTGTGTGTGTGTGTTTTGTCACTGCAGCAGAGACTGTGAGAGAGACTGTGAGAGAGAGAGAGACTGTGAGAGAGACTGTGAGAGAGAGAGAGAGACTGTGAGAGAGACTGTGAGAGAGAGAGAGAGACTGTGAGAGAGACTGTGAGAGAGAGAGAGACTGTGAGAGAGACTGTGAGAGAGAGAGAGAGACTGTGAGAGAGACTGTGAGAGAGAGAGAGAGACTGTGAGAGAGACTGTGAGAGAGAGAGAGACTGTGAGAGAGAGAGAGACTGTGAGAGAGAGAGAGACTGTGAGAGAGACTGTGAGAGAGAGAGAGACTGTGAGAGAGACTGTGAGAGAGAGAGAGACTGTGAGAGAGAGAGAGACTGTGAGAGAGACTGTGAGAGAGAGAGAGACTGTGAGAGAGACTGTGAGAGAGAGAGAGAGACTGTGAGAGAGACTGTGAGAGAGAGAGAGACTGTGAGAGAGAGAGAGACTGTGAGAGAGACTGTGAGAGAGAGAGAGACTGAGAGAGAGAGAGAGAGAGAGACTGTGAGAGAGAGAGAGACTGTGAGAGAGAGAGAGACTGTGAGAGAGACTGTGAGAGAGAGAGAGACTGTGAGAGAGACTGTGAGAGAGAGAGAGAGACTGTGAGAGAGACTGTGAGAGAGAGAGAGACTGTGAGAGAGAGAGAGACTGTGAGAGAGACTGTGAGAGAGAGAGAGACTGTGAGAGAGAGAGAGACTGTGAGAGAGAGAGAGAGAGAGAGACTGTGAGAGAGAGAGAGACTGTGAGAGAGACTGTGAGAGAGAGAGAGAGACTGTGAGAGAGACTGTGAGAGAGAGAGAGACTGTGAGAGAGAGAGAGACTGTGAGAGAGAGAGAGACTGTGAGAGAGACTGTGAGAGAGAGAGAGACTGTGAGAGAGACTGTGAGAGAGAGAGAGAGACTGTGAGAGAGACTGTGAGAGAGAGAGAGACTGTGAGAGAGACTGTGAGAGAGAGAGAGAGACTGTGAGAGAGACTGTGAGAGAGAGAGAGAGACTGTGAGAGAGACTGTGAGAGAGAGAGAGACTGTGAGAGAGAGAGAGACTGTGAGAGAGAGAGAGACTGTGAGAGAGACTGTGAGAGAGAGAGAGACTGTGAGAGAGACTGTGAGAGAGAGAGAGACTGTGAGAGAGAGAGAGACTGTGAGAGAGACTGTGAGAGAGAGAGAGACTGTGAGAGAGACTGTGAGAGAGAGAGAGAGACTGTGAGAGAGACTGTGAGAGAGAGAGAGACTGTGAGAGAGAGAGAGACTGTGAGAGAGACTGTGAGAGAGAGAGAGACTGAGAGAGAGAGAGAGAGAGAGACTGTGAGAGAGAGAGAGACTGTGAGAGAGAGAGAGACTGTGAGAGAGACTGTGAGAGAGAGAGAGACTGTGAGAGAGACTGTGAGAGAGAGAGAGAGACTGTGAGAGAGACTGTGAGAGAGAGAGAGACTGTGAGAGAGAGAGAGACTGTGAGAGAGACTGTGAGAGAGAGAGAGACTGTGAGAGAGAGAGAGACTGTGAGAGAGAGAGAGAGAGAGAGACTGTGAGAGAGAGAGAGACTGTGAGAGAGACTGTGAGAGAGAGAGAGAGACTGTGAGAGAGACTGTGAGAGAGAGAGAGACTGTGAGAGAGAGAGAGACTGTGAGAGAGAGAGAGACTGTGAGAGAGACTGTGAGAGAGAGAGAGACTGTGAGAGAGACTGTGAGAGAGAGAGAGAGACTGTGAGAGAGACTGTGAGAGAGAGAGAGACTGTGAGAGAGAGAGAGACTGTGAGAGAGACTGTGAGAGAGAGAGAGACTGTGAGAGAGAGAGAGACTGTGAGAGAGAGAGAGACTGTGAGAGAGAGAGAGACTGTGAGAGAGAGAGAGAGAGACTGTGAGAGAGACTGTGAGAGAGAGAGAGACTGTGTGAGAGGCTGTGAGAGAGAGAGAGAGAGAGACTGTGAGAGAGACTGTGAGAGAGAGAGAGACTGTGAGAGAGAGAGCGACTGTGAGAGAGACTGTGAGAGAGAGAGAGACTGTGAGAGAGAGAGAGAGAGACTGTGAGAGAGAGAGAGAGAGACTGTGAGAGAGAGAGAGACTGTGAGAGAGACTGTGAGAGAGAGAGAGACTGTGAGAGAGAGAGAGACTGTGAGAGAGAGAGAGACTGTGAGAGAGACTGTGAGAGAGAGAGAGCGAGAAAAGAGGAGACGGGTAGTGCCAGAGCATAATCCTATCTATAAATGCTGTTTTTATTCTTCACAAAGCTATCTATTGTTGACGTGAGCCAAAGGAAAGGGACTTTGTCAAAATCTCAAGCCCCGCCCCTGAGCATTACCATGGAGCTCCTAATTAAGAGGCAGTATAATTGTTAAAATTAACAGTTTCCTCTCACAGGAATATTTGCAAGTTTAACCCTTGTGCTACCCTCAAATATATATATATATAATATTATTAATGCATATTTTTATATAACATAAAACAACTGCAACCAAATATCTATAAATCAAAACACGTTTTCATGTTGTGGAGGGAGGGGAATTCTACTACAGAAGCCTGTTGGTCATCCAGATTTGAAGGTAGCACGAGCGCTACCGTATACTTGAAAAATACAATATCAAAGTTTGTTTTTGCTCATAATTGTGTTCAATCGTAAAATTGCAATATTTCCCTTCTCAATAATCGTGAGTCTAAAATGTTATATCGTGACATCCCTAGCTCCAAAAGGTTGATTTTGCCTTATTTGTCCTCTTAAGACCACATAGTATTATAAATATTATTTATTTGTGTTTTAAGTTGCATTCTGTTATCTAAAAAACATGGTAACATAGGGAATATTGAGCTATTCCTTAGTTGAGGAATCGAGTTTGAAGATCACAGTTTATTGCTTTATTCTTGTTTTATTGTTCACTATACCTAAAGTTAAAGTAGCAACATACAGGAGCTTGGTCGTCCTATAGCCCCATGTTTAATGCACGAGGCAGTCAGATAAATAACTAACTCAGGTCACATTTTGAATGAAGTACAAACAGAGCGAAGGTACTAACTCAAATTATTGTAATGTGCACAATGTATGCATATACATTCCTTCTTTGTGTGAAGTCAATACATTGTATTTTTACCTCATGTTTGTATTCATTACATCCATTTAGGCATTATGCACATATAGCCATGGTTTTAAGAGACTAATAAAAATGCACAATAAGGTAATGAATGGATTATGTCAGGTCATGGCACAGCATAAATTACATTTATTCATTGTCCTTAATAATGTATGTTGGAGTTTCTATTATGACTGTGTTAATCCAGTGCCCAGAGCCATACATATTTTGCATTAGGCAACTCTCTATCACCTATGACTGAAATAATTCTATATTAAACCTTAAATAATTCTGTCTCTTAAATAATAATTCGTCTTTCCTCGGACACCTGTGGCCCACGGCATGAAAGTATAGAACAGAATTGACTGCTCATATGCTGACATTTTACACCTGAAAAGTAAAAAGTCACCTGCACTCGAGATCGTAATTTCCTGCTGAAAAGCCTTTCAATATTTAGCATCATATTTTTGTGAGAATACATCATATATTTGTGAAATCACTTTGACTTGGACTGCACATATTTTAACAAATAGTATTGCTATTATACTATTACTATTGTTCAAACCATTTAATACTAAAGTGTTCTTATTTAAGCTTTTACTCTAATCTTAATTGTGGTTCTCTGGAGCATTGAGAATGTCATTACAGCTCAGTGTGTATGTCGGTGTAGGGCAGGGCTGCGCTCCAGTGAAGCGGCTGATTCAAAGTCCAAACTGGAGGCAAAGGCTTTACCGTGCACTACTGACCAGACACAAGACACCCAATTAGAATTAAATAACAATGATCTCTGTAAATGGGAACTGTCGAGTAGCACACATAACAACACAACTGTTGTACAGCTAGGACCTGGGCATCTGCATCTAAAGGTGAAAATTCTATTGAATGTATGCAAATATGAATTGTTTTAGCAACATCGGTCTCCACTTTCACTGTGATTTCTTGCCTTGTGATCACATCAATTATTGTAGATAAATTAGGCTTTACAAAAGTGTTGTAAAGGCCAAGGCTCACCAAACGTCATTTGACATGCGTTAACACACACGTCAATTCACACTAATACTTGTTGAATGAGATGTGGCTGTGTGTGAGTGTATTTGGGGCAAAATGTGGACTCTTTGAAATGATCACATTGTTGAATGTGTGTTGTTTGCACTGTATTATATTCCCATCAATCAGAGACTTCAGATGGAAAGGAGCTATTTAGCTTTTTTTTACATGCTCAATGTATTTGTACATTGTCTTTTCGGGTAAAGACTAAAACTAAAAAAATATCTAGAATGAATTATTAGCTTTATATGTTAGCAAGTCAGTTGAATCTGTATCAGTGTAAGATGATATATAATACATGTTTTTCAATAAATACACTTGTAATTGTATAAATGCAATATAGATATGTCTAATGCCATACTTTGGCTCATTTCAGGCAAAGCAATGACGTCTCTTTGAGATAAGCAGGTGGTGGACCCTTACCAGAAATGTTACATAGTGCACCTTTAAGATTGACAATAAGGTCAAGTTATATATTTATTTGTATAATAAGGGGAGAAAATGTATCTGCAATGGTAATGACAATGTGCATTATTGACAGTGAAAGGCTTCAAAGAGGCAGTGTACCTCCTGCTGTCCAGAGACTAAAGCGCTTGATCTCACCTTCATTAAATTACACCCACAGGCCTGAAGAGTTAATAATACAAGACTTGACAGTGTTATTTTCAACACATGAATTTAAACTCATGCCTCAATGTACCTGAATGCTTTATGACTATCTATAAATTGTATATAATATGATATAAATTAAATATTTAACTTAGCACCTTTAAGAGGCCAAATAAATCAGTATCTAATGCATTTACCTCTTTGTGGCATGTATAATTCGTTCTATTCAATGCTTATTCCTGCGGGACCTTTGCGCTAGGTATAGCCTCATAAGTGTGGTTTATACAGATAAGAATGGTCCATGTGCTTTAAGAGATCCGCTCTATTCAGAGCACTCATAATGTGAACTGTCAGTTTCAGAATTTCTCTGGTGGCTCTTTATGTCTTGGTGAAGCTCTGTAAATTCAATACCTGCAACTACCCATAATCCATTTCTCCAATGTTTGGGGACTTTTGCTTTACAATTTTGTGCAGTATTTAGTCAGTATTCAGCAGTATCAAAGTGGTGTTATAAGGCAGTGGTTCTCAACCTGGGGTAATGATTTCAGGGGGTCGCAGATGATATGAGGAAAATTGAAATGTTGTGCAATGAGCTTAAACAAGGCCTGAAAATAAAATCAAACATTAGAAATAAGGATACGTTATCACCTAACAACAATTGCTATTATTGGGGTTGCGACTGAAAAAGGTTCAGATCCACTGGTATAAAGTACTATTGTAGCCACAGTTGACCTGGGGTAGACTGATGGAAGAGATACTGCCATCTGTGCCATCGGCCCCACCAAACCAGTCAGACCAGTTCTGCCCGAGTTTTCACGCAAGATAGAGTTTGGCATACGCAGCATAAAAATGTAGACTTTATATAATGTTATATGATGCCCAGGTAAACGTTTATTAAAAGCTAAACTTACAACTGGAGCCACGCAGTGTTTGGTGCTGTATACAGGGAAATCAATGAACTTTAAGAGCTTGTTGGTACACGTGAGCTGAGAAGCCGATTCTGGTTCATTTGTTTGTTTTGAGATATTACTGTACAGACCAAACACAAGTATTTTTTAATAAATGTTTACATGAGCAACATGCAGACACAACAAGTGTTTTCAAGTGGATAAAACAGAACCCGCCATTTCTGTCAAGATGACACACAACTACTTTGTTTGGGCATTTGTTGGACTGTTCTAAAGTTTATGCGTGTGTTCTACAAAGGCACGTTGTCCTCAGTGATGCTACGTTTACATGACATCTGAATACGGACTAGAACATGTCGGGACCACATGCGTATGGAGTTTTTTGAGAATCAAACCTGAATTGACATGCCCGAGTTCACATGCATTTTGGACCGTCAATTTAAATATGATCACACAATTGATCTGGTTTTCCTGTCACGTAAGCACAGTGACTCACCAGAACATTGTAAATAACAATTCATGTTTTGCCTGGTAAACACATTCATACATAGGCGAGGTGGGAAGTGTCTTGCCCAAGGACACAAGAGCCACAGTTGCTCGATTACCTAGTATTCACCGTTTCTCCCATCACAGTGCTAACCAGGCCCTATTCTGCTTAGCTTCCAAGATTAAATGAGATTGGGTATGTTCAAGGTGGTTTGGCTGTTTTTACTCTACTACTACCACTAGTATTGAATCAAAATCACATTTTGATCAAGTAAAAACAACTTTTTATACAACATGTTCATGCACTGTTTAATAAGAAAAATAAATGAGGGTGAATTGTGAAGATCAAAGCTCCATTTGGCCCTGAACACAGTCACTGTCAGCTGTTTTCTGTTGCAGCCCAGCCACAAGCCCCTAATCGACTGTTGGAGTCAGCAGCAGACCACTATTTCACTCAAATATAAGGCTCATTGAATCAGGCTGTCAATATAACGAAGAGAGCACAAGCAACAGGATGGACAGCCTGTAAAAAAGTATTGCTAAGCTACATGCACAAGGGGCAATAAACACATAATTAGACTTTTATATTGTAGTCCAGATCTATATATACACATATACACCTAGTAAATGTTTCTATGAATTTAAGAGCAGCTGTCTCCCATTCAGAGAGGACAGTATTCACCAAATAATGATAAATAATGAACGGAAATAGGGATGTGTGCAATTAATATAATATTACCAAGAAAGTAATGTAATAGTTTAGACGCAATTATGGTTATTGCTCTGATTGATTACACATATTGTGTAATTGAGATGATTAAAATGTGTTCAATGCGCAATTCTTGTTGCTTGTGCTTTGCACCTTTGTATGTTGTGCATTTGGAACATTCTAGATATGTTATTTCATTTAATCTGTTTGTTCTCTTCATTTTAGGTGCGCTGATGCACTACCTTCTCCATGAGCAAATCATTGAGAATTCAGTTATGATTTATGATGTATGAATATTCCATAATAAAGCAGCTTGGGTCTTTTTAATCTTGAGGTCCACAGACTCTCTCAGTATAAACATGTGGTATGGATCAGAGTAATTCACATTTTTATTAGTTTATATATTATCTTCTGAGTTATCACGTGTCAAATAATTTCAAAATTTAAATTCCTGGAGTATTTCTTTGGATCCGTTTACTTTATTTATAAGGCAATACTTTGTGTTTACCGTGAGCTGTTGCCATGGTTTCCTTCATTAAATTT
Source organism: Eucyclogobius newberryi (assembly GCF_026437365.1). Classification (NCBI taxonomy): domain Eukaryota; kingdom Metazoa; phylum Chordata; class Actinopteri; order Gobiiformes; family Gobiidae; genus Eucyclogobius; species Eucyclogobius newberryi. The sequence continues at coordinate 21,717,420 of NW_027316389.1, forward strand.
CCATCACTTCACTGCTGCCTGTTCAAACAAAGCTGAAGTAAATTCCTCTGAGCTCATATCACACGCTCCACATCCACCCATCACTCAAGTCACATCCAAAACAATGATAAAAGTCATTATTTGGCAGAAAGACGCGTCACAATCAGACTCGTTTCCAGTTCTTTTTTTTGTTTTGTTCATTCCATACATATTTCATGATTCCAGGACAGTCTGTTTACTGTATAAAAACTGCAAAAACAATAGTGAACTTGAATAGATGCCCAATATAAGATCCTTTGATGCTAAAAAGCCATAGGGAATGTGCAATATTAATGTTGTATGTCAGAAGACAGATAAAACGATTTAGTGACGGTGACAAGCAGTAAATCAGAATCCGACCTTGTTATATTGTATCTGGTGATGCATTATCCAGGCTTTGCTGCTGTCATGCACTTTACTCCCCTCTAAATGCATTGCAACATACAAAACAATTTAAATTAACAATGAGTGTTTTACAAAGTGGCATTTCCTTCGTTCTGGTGCATTGTAGATGTACCTATAAATAACAGCGCTGTGGTTATTTCATCAGGCGAAATATGAATGAGCTTGCCCGCGGTCCCCTGGTGCCTAACTGCATTATAAAAGTGTTGCATGCAGCAGCCGTTCAGCCTAATATTTGTAGTTGCTCCACAGCCCAGTCTCTAAGATGTGGCTTCAATGTCATGAGCACCACAGCATAGCCACTGTGTTTCATGTGGTAATTGGAGTATCCTATAATTTGTCTTTTTAAATCCCACCTATTCACTTTGAATAGTTCTGTGACTCGGGTGTTATTCCTAATTTATAATCATGTGTTTGTGAATTGTACGTGTTTCCAAGCAAGAGACGGTTGATGTAAGTATCAGACAAATGTTCAGAAATATAACTCTATACCATTATTTGGAAGAAAAGCTTATTTGCAGCATTTTTGTAATAATAAATACAATTGATATTCGGATTTTGTATATCTTCTTCTTCTTTGTCATATTTTGTTCTAAAGAAAATGTTGTTAAAACTGAGTGATATTGAATTATGCTTTCAAACACTTGACAGTAAAAGCAAGTGTTTTATTTATTGGGCTGTCAGTGTTTTGAATGGTTGCATAAAACCACCACGCTGTGAGTAAACTTTCCTTTTATGTATTCTGTGCAGCTGTTACAGTAACAGACTGGACACAAAGTCACGTGTAGTTGGCCATCTATTACTGCAGTCCAGGGAGAGCTATGTAAATGATTTACTCTCCAATACAACACCTGTCTCTGCCGGATTTTGAATAAATGAGGGATCCCTCTTGTCCAGAACAACAAACCGAAAGGCTAACAGGAGACACACGCCAGGAGGAAATGGACAGGAAATGCAGCTGTTTTGTAAAGCGAAGATTAGCATCAGATCGGAATTCAGTTCCGTCTTTCCATGCGCATCTTTAAATTGAGTCGTAGAATAAAGCAATTAAGGTGCACTACATTTTCCTTCCAATGCAAGACTAATTCATCATCACTGATTCATCAATTACTGATCGCATGGGGGAAAAAAAGACAGGTTCGTGTGCACTGGGGCCCAAAGAAACACCTTTTTTGTACTATTAACGGTTTCAACTAAACCCTGACATAAAAAATTGAAGAGTACAAAAGTGTGTATTGAAAATGAGAACATGAAGTCTGGAAATGTCAGGCAGCAGAAGTAGGGCAGTGCGGTGCGGAGCGGCGGGGCGGGGCGGGTGAAGGAGATGGAAAGCCTGGATGTGGGGAACTGGTATTTCCCTGTTCCCATGGCAACCGCACCCCAGTTCTCCCCCTTGCCCCGACACCCCCCGCCCCGCGCCGCTCCTTACATTTGCTCAGTGTTACTCCTATTTTCACATGCAGCGGGACAGAGCTGGAAGCACACATCCCACAAGCAGCAGAGAGTGCGCTTGCTCCGTGTCCATGCAGATCCACGCTGCATATTTGATAGTGTTGGCAGTGTGAAGCCTCGGCATGGGGCTCCTGGGGGGGCGTACAGATGTGGGAGAAGACTGAAAAGAGAAAAGAGGGAGTGTTGCATAAGTTTTCAATACACAGCCTATTTCAAAGGGTTCTGCTCAGGTCTGGACTTCAAAAGCGCATTTGAGGATTAAATTAAATTGTTACCTCTATAAAGAAGGGTTTTTTAATCAACTTTGGTGGGTTGGTTGGTTGGTTACATTTTTAGAATTGTTCAGCATCAGCCAAAGATGAAATTTGTTTTTCAATTCCATTTAAATTAAACAAGACTCCGGATACAAGCCTAGTCATACATCTGTATAAGGAAACACATTTGAAAGCAAACAAGATTTGTTTGTATAGTACAGTTTGTGCACAGCGTCAAAGTCATTAGATCACATTTAAATCGCAATACAAATGCATAAAATCACAATACAATGTAGAAATGCTTACATTTCTCCATTATATATTTATTTTGTAGAGAACATTATATCATTGGGAAAAAGTGTCCACCTTCCACCGTAATAATGTATTTTCAGCATTTACCTCCAAATAAGAGGGTGTCTGTTATAAATGTTACTTCTTAGCATGAAATGAGAAGGTCTTTTCTTTCTGCTATAGACCCTAGTTTGTAAACAAAAAAGTTCTAAATTCCAGAATGGAGGCAAAAGTTAAGTGAAAGAGAATGTGATTTCAATGGAGAATTAGGGTTTAATTTCAGAACATCAATGAAAACTATTTTTAACAGACACTGAGCATTTTGGACAATGGCAAAATCCGGATTGTTAAGTTTTACTGGACAAATACTTACAGAAAGGCTGGGCTCAAAATAGTTTTTCATTTGATTTGCAAATATAGGCCTATTACACACTTAAATTACTTCCTTTGTGAAGCTCAAAATGCAATTTTGAGACTAGAAAAAAAATGTCCCCCTTGGAGAATCAAACTAATCCTAGACATTCTAAACTGTTGAATGGATTTATCAGTGGGTTCTGACCTGGTTAAATAAAGGTAATGATATTATTTGTTATAAAGGCATAAAAAAAACGTGAGTATTTAGATCTGATGTCAGTAATCATTTAAATGTTTCACAGTCGACTTAATTTTTGCTTCATTCAGGAATTTGGAACATTTCATTTGGTAACTGTCAGACAAGACTTTAGGAATTGATTAGAATACAATGAATCAAAACATCACACTTAGTAAAAGTACAAGCTGTTTTAATTATCAAAATCTTCATAGCTGGAGACCGATAATGGATTGCCCAATGCCATTAACCCATCAGTCTGATTAATTATAATCCCCTTGTTTTTCAAATATGTTAATGTTGCTCTTATATAACAATAGTATAGTATAATAATATAACAAGTGGGGATGGATAAAAATCCACGCCATCTTTTTGTCATGGTACTTTTTAAAGCAAACTTTCTACATAGAAATCACAACATCATTCTCATTGTTTTGGTGCTTTGAATTTTATTGGCATTCCAGTAAAACACCCAAGTCAATAATAATACTCTGAACTATGTGCATTTTTACAGTGAGTCGCATACTTGTCCAATCAAAGTCATATTCCCTGTAAAGGCAGGCGCTGTCACATGATTTACAAGCTGTATACGAGCAACAATATGCCATAATGTGTGTTTCCGCTGACACCGGACGTTCATTCACAACATGAACAGATGCTGCAGGCAAACATTTATCATATCAGCCTAACACAGAGAGAACAGTGTGAATGAATGGGAAACTGACTGTATGAAGTCTTCACCGGGGAATACGAGATGACTCTGTTAGTGTGTATACTTTAATTTTGAGAAGTGGAAGCATGAACACAGACATGCATGGGTAATATCTGTTTGAGTCCATAGACAGTAGAAAAACTATTAAAAATGTTTTGATTGGTTTTGCCTGTTATTATTTTCAATGTATTTTCAATAGCAATTGCACGTTCCCCGTACGGTAGGTGGAGGTGTCGGGGGAATGGAGCGTGTGTCCATGGGCTTTTTCCTAGTCTGCCCGGACTAAACCAGGTCCAGAACAAGAAGGCTGTTTTAGGTTTGTTAGAAAGTATAGCACACATACAGTAGTTAACCCATCCAAACACAGGAAGAAAGCACAATCTAACCTTAGAGTACAGGTACATCTTGGAGTACTTTGTCACGGCTGTGCGCTTACTTAACTACTAACAGTGTTGCCACAGTCTACCGTACACGTACTAAATTATAACTTACTTATACTGTTCATATTAGGGCACTATAGGTTCACACTTTGCCGATATGGCTTTATAATTGCAGAACTATATATTTAACATGGGATTTGCATCTATATATATCTAAAAACAAAAACATGGTCAAATTTAGTATCGTGTTTAAAAGCTGTAGGTTAAAGCGTTTTGTATTTCTCAACCCTTCATCCCTCCAGAACAGCCTAAACCCCGGTCAGACCCTATGGTTCATCTTGCCGATCTGGCACAGTATTGGGAAGAGTCTCTCCTGTGCCGGTCCGGTCTGTGGGGAACAGATGTAATTGCAGTGATTTGATCAGGGAGGCAGCGTGGCTAATGGAGTGGCAATGATTAGATTAACAGAGGCTGCTGGCCAATGTGGTGTTTCTAATTGAGTTGGTGTGCTCCTCTGTGTGTCTGTGTCCTCAGGTAGACTGCATACTCTTAACTCTATGTTGCCTCATGAGCAGCTTGTACTCATCACTTGTGTTTATTCCTTCATATATTACTCAGACATACTGACGCACAGTGGGAGGTTCATCCATGTACGGCAGTGTGGTTATCCCCCTGACAGCGCTTTGAGTTAACAGCAGCAAATAAACATGGATGTGAGGAGATAAAATGGTCGTTTAGGTGTGATATAAAAACAGATTAAAGACATGTTCTAGCATAAGGCCCCTTACGTAGCATCAAAAAGAGGTTAGCTGTTCATTGAAAAGTTGTTGTTTGTATTAAAGTCTTGGTGGAGCAAAATGTCATAATCTATGTGGACAATAACAATATAAGTAAAAAGTTCAATTCAATCTATGTGTTACAAAACTGCACATTATGCATGGTTTGAAAAGGAGATGGATTAAACAATTGCGTTTACATTTCCAATCCCCCTCCCACCCACTCATCACAACTCACTATAACAATAGAAAGTATTACATGTAATACAATCAAAGACAATACAACTCAAAATAGTACAATGACATACAGACTAACCGATCCATTCATACTCACATTCGGACATGACACAGGATATGTCCGAATGCATTTTTTTATTGGCTAATTGATTATGATTTAGCAAAGAACCCAACAACCAACCCGCACCATAGCAGCATTGATTGATAATCACTAGCTTGTCTAGTTTCATCGGTATTGCAGTGGACAGTGGGTGAGTGTAGCGGTCAAAAGCAGGTCACGTCCACGTCTTGATGCGTCACTTATTCTTATTCTTATTCTTATACATTGTGTAAGCTATAGTGAAAAGTGTACCAGGTTTCTTAGTTCATTGGGAGAAAACAAATACTGGTTATTGAAAAGAAAATGACGTTGTCCGAAAAGAACGTCAGATGAAAATCCACGTACACTTTCTATAGATATGCATTGACTTCTATGTAAATGTAAACAGTGTGTCTTTGTGTCTCTGGCGTGTGCTTTGAGGGTGGTGAATATCTAGGTCACAGTGGATGAATTTTTAATTCTACTCTAGTGTGCTGCTCATAAAAGGCCAAAGATGGAAGATAATCTGATGTGATCAAACCAGAGCAGTGGATGCCCTTTGGTCCTGCTTCAAAATTACATTTTTCACGATCATAGCAAATGACTGAGGGTGCTTACTATATTTGTTTTTTGTCAGTTACAGACACAATCAAGAAGATGGGCAATGAACACAACTTGAACTGTTGTAACATTCACATGTAACAAAAGCCAAAGATCTGTTCCTTTTGTTATAGTCGTGATTTATAGCATAACTCTTATGGTCACTTATTTTGTCCAAGAGTGGTCCATGGCAGGTTCTACATTGGAAAATGGTTTTGGAATCGAGATTTTTTTACTTCTGTCCAGAAGTAATTTTCAATCTGAAGGTGAGCTAGATCCGTCCTTCCCTAAGGGAGTTATAACTGAAATGTGCACTGCCCTTGTTTCACTAGTATTTGTTTGGTTTATTCTTATCTTATTGCTATCTATCTCTGACAACATTATTGTCCTGAATGCCTCATCCTCACAGCTGCCAAGTATCTGATTGGGGTTTTATATCATCCTTCTTCATTGCGATGGATTGAGAACACCAAGGATTTAATCAATTGCAGTGAAGAAAGATGCAAGAGCCTTACATTGGGGAACAACTATTTCACTAAAGATTGTGTCAACACAGAATTGGGGTTACGACCGGTCGTCCACCCTCATAAAAGCCACAAACCACTACCGTACTTTGAAGACAACATGATGCCATTTTTAAAGGTCCCATAACATGCAAAATCGACTTTTCAGAGCTTTTAACCTTCTTACATTGCTATTTGTGCTTCATATATGTACCCAGAGTGTTTTTTTGATTGATTCCCGCAGTGTTTAGCTATATTACAGACTATCTCCTTTCCTCGAATCTCCAAAGTCATAAGGGCAAGCACGTGTCACCATGTTGAATGGATGTTCAAAAACATTGTCCAGATGACGACTTTTGAAATATTTTCAATCAAGTCGTCAAGGAATAAATAATTTCAATAATACTGACCAACTAAATAATTTACAATTAGTTCTCTAAATGGGCCAGCCCAGCAATTTGAAACATAATTCTGCATCATTAAAGCTGTAACATGACCTCGCTCTCAGTAAGAATGCTTGTTTTTCTTTCCAATAAAACACCTGTAACTAAATAAATTGAATGTCTTACTGTGGAAAAAGCCCGACATGTGCACTGGGGTGAACGGTGGCAAAGGCGGTTAGCGCTCTTGCCTCCCAAGAAGGAGATCATGGGTCCAGACTAACATCACATGATCTCTCTGGGTGGAGTCTGCATGTCTTCCCGTGGGTTACCGTGGGTTCTCTCCGGGTACTCTGGCTCCTCCCACCGTCCAAAGACATGCATGTGTTAGGTAAAATTGGCAACTCTAAATTGGCCCAATGGACAGGTGTTGAAAATTAGCATATTCTGCTACATACACTTAAAACATTGCATCTGGTTTGTCCAATGTAAATGCTATGTCCATATTAAATAAATAAATCTACATAGGGACAAGCACATGGCAGACTCCAAGCATAAAAGTCACATAATGAACTTTTAATTCTCCAGCTGGAATTCACTAGCATTCATTTATTAGCTTTAAGACTAGATGAAAACCTTACACTTTACAGTCCTACATACCAGTGCACCTGCCAGAACCTACGTAGCAGCCACAGCTGAATTGACCTGTTTCTCTTGTTCCCTCCTCAGTCCTTGTTGCTGATTCGTCAGGAGATGGTGGTCCACCAGAAGAAACTGGGTGACTTCTGTGAGGCGCTGAAGCAGTACTTGAAGAACGTGTCTGCTCAGAGAGACTGTTTCCAGTAAGTCAAATTGCACCTCACTGTAAATACTGCTTATTTACTTTGATCAAAAATATGCAATGAGGAACAGCATTGGACTTTTGGATCTTACCATTGATCTTACTGGATATTATTCCTATAAGAAATCTCTTCCAATGCTTCTGACCTTATCTTTCAGTGCTATAGCAAGAGTGGTCAGACTCTGACTTTAACCAGAGTAAAAAAAACAGAGAAAATGCTATATTAATTTCCAAAGCTGTATACCAGTAGAGCTCGTAAAAAGTCCCAAACCAATTATTCTAATACTGATCTTTTGCTTGACACCAGGTTATTTTTATTCTTTTTCTTCCATAACAAAATGAACTAACGTTCCAACGTTCTAATTTCAGCAAATTACTTACCTGTTAATTTTTCATTAGAAGGATAAGCTAAATTAAGTTCAGTTCATGCTTTAATTTTTTATATATTATTTTCCATCAACCACAAAAAATGTCATCATTATTCACCCATCTGCTGCATCTTTTACTCCTAGGGCCTCAGATGAGTCAGATTATAATATAGTTTTACACATATTGCTGATACAGTCATACCTGGAGGACAGTGTGATGTATGCATGTTGTACGCTGTCTGAACCTCCTGTGCTGCCCACTCAGAACCGCGGGCTGCTGGGAATCGCACTAATATCCTCTGAGAGCGCTAGTATCCCCACCTCAATATGTGTGTGTACAGTCTATATTCTGCAAACGCCTTTGGCTACACCACTAACTCCTTTCCTCATCCACCCACATTATTCTGCAGACATTTTAATATAGGCTGAGCCCTGAGATCAATCTAGGTATGAAAATAATACAAGGGAAAGACACATGAACTTTAGGTTTATATGTCAAAAATGTAAATAAGTCATTTCTGCTTTCCCCCACCAGCCATAAACCTGCAATTTATTAAAGCTTAAAGGTGTATTGTTTATGTTTTTCCGATACACAATGTTCTACTCTGGAACAATGGAATTAAATACATCTTTCTAGCATAGGTGTTATAATTGCTCGAAAGTATCTTAGAAAGCATTGCTTTTTATGAGTGGATTTGCCTATCCACAGATCTGACCTGTAACTTGGTCTGGTTTTTATTTTTCTTATTTAAGTAACATTTAGATGGGTCGATTGAGAACCGATTCTCAGTTACAACCACAACCTGGTCATGGCCTGGTGGTCACTTTGGTGGTCTCCATGGAGATAGATAAGTTTAATGCCATCCTGTGTTACATTCGAGACAACTCTGAATCTTAAAGCTACAAATATTTGCATAAGTGATTTGTTTTGTGCTAAAAGATTTATTTAAAAGTGAATTTGTGTTTCAAAGATGTGATTATATTCATTTTTATCTCATCTCTAATTTCTGAGATAAGCTTCTGCCACTCTCAATTTAGAGACTTTAGGGATGGTCATGTAGACTTCCTGGCTGGCTTCACCACTGCACTGTTCTGTTCAGATGTAATGCACTGACATTCAAATATAAAGAGTATGTACATCAGGTTTTACTTTCAGATAAAACAAATTAACATTAAGTCCCTCACACTTATTTCATCAGTGAACACTAAATGGCACTGACAGGAGCAGCTCCTGGTTCTGATGTCTCTGTGTCTTTTTGACTTTTAATCACTGACTGTAGCGTGTGTAAGTGCTGTGTTTGTGGCTGTCTCTTGAGAAAATAAATGTTTTTCTGTCCTTTGCTGCAGAACAGGAGTCTGCTGAGGAACCGTTTCATTTTTTTTTGAGTCAGACTTGATTTATGCTTTTTTAATCTTTGCCTGTATAAAAAATTAAATAATTCTCTAAATGAAATTGCCAGTCATTTGAATGAGTCTTTGCATTGAACCTGAAAGAAAAATGTCTTTGTTGTTTTTAATTATTTTGGAGATGACATGAACAATGTTATGTGCAAGAGTCATTGGCTCTCACTGCAGCAACCAGCCTGTTACTGTTATTTCTGCAGCTGCTAATTACAGCGTTCGTAAAGAGACATAAATCCAATCCGCTTTGTCACTGTGCCTAGTATTTCATGTAATATACAGTAAATATATGAATTATGCCCACAGCACCAAAGCACGTTTAATGTTCGCCTGCTTCTCTGGTGATGCCCCAGTCTTTAATACTTTTATTGCCATCATCTGTATGTAATGTCGACGTGAAGCAATAAACAGAAATACAGCTTGTTTAGCCAATCAAGAACATTAATAAATTATGTTTTCCAGCTCACTGACTCTCCCTCAGTGTGCAGTATGTCATAAAACAAGAAGAGATGGAGGGGATTTCTTTGAGAAGCAGAAAACATAGGAGCAGGCATCTGGGGTTTATTTGAATTTGAATGAATGTACATTTTTAAAAGTAGAAACATACAGTGCATCCGCAAAGTATTCACATAACTTCATTTTTTCCACATTTTGTTATGTTACAGCCTCATTTGCCCCAAAATTCTACAAACAAAACCCCATAATGACAACATGAAATAAATGTATTATAAATACAACAAAAAGCACATAAGTATTCACAGCCTTTGCTAAATACTTAATTGAAGCACCTTGGCACAGGTCTTTTTAAGTATAATGCTACAAACCTCTCCAGCTCCATCAGGTCGGGTGGTGAGCGTCGTTTCACAGCCATTTTCAGATCTCTCCAGAGATGTTCATTTGGGTTCAAGTCTGGGCTCTGGGCCCCTCAAGGACAGTCACAGAGTCGTCCTGGAGCTGCTCCTTTGTTCTCCTCACATTGTGCTCAGGGTTGTTGTCTTGTTGGAGGATGAAGCTTTGCTCCGGTCTGCGGTCCAGAGCTCTGGTGCAGGTTTCCATCTAGAATGTCTCTGTAACTGCTGTATTCCTCTTTCTGTTGATCCTGACTCGTCTCCCAGGTCCCCACAGCATGATGCTGCCACCAGCATGTGTCACTGCAGTGATGGTGTTGACCAGTGAGGAGCAGGGCCTGGTTTCCTCCAGACATGACGCTGGCTGTTTAAGTCAAAGAGTTCAATCTTTGTTTCATCAGTGCTTCAGGCTCCTTTCTGCAAACTCCAGGCGGCATGAGCCTTTTACTGAGGAGTGGCTTCTGTCTGGTCCCTCTGCCATACAGGGTGATTGGTGGAGTGCTGCAGAGATGGTTGTTCTTCTGGAAGCTTCTCTCTCCACAGAGACACACTGGAGATCAGTCAGAGTGACCATCGGGTTCTTGGTCATCTCCCTGAAAGGCCCCTCTCCCCTGATTGCTCAGTTGGACCAGCTCTAGGAAGAGTCTTGGTGGTTCAAAACTGTTTCCATTTACAGATGATGGAGGCCACTTTGCTCACAGGACCTTCAATGTTACAGACATGATTCTGAACCCTTCTCCAGATCTGTGCCTTGATACAATCTGAAGTATCTGAAGTCTACAGATAATTCCTTGGACTTCATGGCTTGGTTTGTGCTCTGACACTGTTCACTGTGCGACTTTATACAGACTGGTGTGTGCTTTTCCAAATCATGTCCAATAAACTGAATTTACCACAGTTGGACCCCAATCACGTTGTAGAACACTCTCAAGGCTGATCAGCGGAAAAACAGTGTTCCTGAGCTCATTTTTGAGTATCGTGGCAAATGCTGTGAATAAAAATATACATTTATTATTTTTAATGAATTTGCAAAGAATTCAAACCTTCTGTCAAGTTGTCATATATTGTTTGTAGAATTTTGAGGTAAATAATACATTTTGGAATAAGGCTGTAACATAACAAAATGTGGAAAAAGTGAACAGTACATGCACTGTACAATTCTTGTTAACTTTATAAATCAAAATAAGGTGTTTTATACATTTTAGCAGGTCACGTTATCTTTATGTTGGCAAAGTTTTCCGTCACCTCTTGGGGTTTGACAAATGAACTTCTGTCATCATGTTCTGAATTCTGTAAGTGATTAAAGACCTGCCCCGTGGGTTTCCCTGAAGAACCGAGCGTACTCAAATCCAATTCTTTAATCAGTTTAGCCCATATTGATGAATGACTACGAGCAGAACAACCACTTCAGTCTCTTTGCGCATTTACCGATGTTTTATGACCTTTCTAATACAGAACAAGCCTTCTTTACGGTTGCTATTTTCTCTTACCATGTCCCGCAGTTTTCACAAGACATTATCTCATCATGCATTCATTTCACGATACAGCATCTACATCGTTTAGATCATTGCCGGAGAACTCATTTAAGCCCGTTTCTCCACATTTTATTAAACCTTTACGTGTTCAAAAAAACTCTAAAACCTTTAAATTGACCTTTTTAAACATGTCATAGTACTTTCCAGTTTATGTCGCAAACATGACAACGCAATGATCAAATAATAATTACACAAGGACATCTTACACCATTGACGATTAACCCTGGTTTTATGGACCTGAACACAAATTTAAATAATGTTTTTTATGTTTATTATGAAAATAAAACCACCTCAAGCTCCCGTCTGTAGGTGTAGCACATTATATCATCTCTTTACAACACTGCTGCTGATTAGTTTAAAAAAGACCTACATTTAATAGCACAAGTAGAAGCCCACGTGCCCTCTAGTACCACAATGTCACTCAAACAGAGTCCTACCTTGTTGAAATGACCCTTCTAACCATCAGTTCTGTAGTAAAAGAGCAGTAGCGTTGGGGCATTTATTCTTCCATCTCCTACTTGTTTGTTTGTTTAGCTGCCAGACACTTGGCTAATTTGTTGGTACTTTTCTGCTTCCCCTCTCAATCAGTAAAAATAGTAGTGGTACAATGGCTGGTGTAAATAATGCATGAGTGTGTGCTCATTAGCTGTCTCTCATCCACTATGGACACACCTCTCTCTCGCCCGAGTTAGCAGTCCATTTAATCTCACCCAAAGCTGTAGATTGTAATATGTAAAGATAGTTTGGTGCGTGCGAGTATGCTCATTATCTTTGAGGCTCAGAGTGAGATTCCAAGTAACAATATTTGATTACATCCTCCAGCAGAGCTCATACAACTTATTTGTTCTGGAGCCTTATGGTGGCTTTTTGCAGGTGGGGTAAACTGGCCCACTAGTGCCCTCCACAGGTCAAAGGACACACTACACGGACACAAATATCAGCACTGGTCTTTGTCTAACCCAGTTTTGTTCTTTTAGTTAGAAAAACACACAGAAGGGGAGTTTATCTTATTGTCTTGAATATGTTACAGTGAATATGTTATATGTTTTTACTAGTTATACTTTTAGCACATTTATGAAGACATTTTACCTACATATTTTGTGTTACCTTGGAGCAAACAAAAATAGGTTATATAGAGAAAATTACCTGGAAAATTGTTTCTGATGACCAAAAATCTAATCAAAAATAAATGATTTAAATAATTACTTAATTGAGTACTTTAAATTTAAGTCATTTTTTACTGTGTTGCATTTACTTTTGGGTATTTAGTATTTAGAAATTGAGTACTTTCTTACTGATTCAATCCAAACAAAGTACTATAATCACCATGGAGACAACTAGGTGACAGACCCTCCACCAGAAATGTTACCTTTAATGCCTTATAGATATTTTTAGAGAGTACACTTTTGGTGGGGCACATTTCAAAGCAGAGAAGCAGATCCAAAAGTGCATATTTTCTGGTGAGGAGCTGAGCAGATGGAGAGATCTGTGATAGTGGCCAGTCACAGTCCATCCTCACAATCTGCTGAAGCAACGGACGGTTAAATCAACAGTCATTTCTCTCTGAATATAGTAACGCACTGTGGCCAGCTCTGAGTGCAGTTAAAAGAGCAGGTATTTTAATCATCCTCTCAGTCCTTTAAAAGCCTCTATAACTGCCGCGTAGTATGGTAAACATCTGCTTAAAGACCATTTATGGAACTACTGAAACAATTTATACAATACAAGAACAAAAATGTATTCATTGTGTCTTGCTGGTACTATTTGAATTGATTGCCTGCACACATCCACTATTTTTATCTGGGAGAGTGGGATAAGATTTGTATTATGTATCAACCACAGTGAGAACAAATCTGTAAAGTCAATGGTAGAAGAAAAGTCATGTGTTTGTGTGATGTTGAAAAGAGAAAATACAATGTTTGCAGTCCATGTTTAACACCACCATCCCACTCGATTTGTGTGTATCTGGGTCTCAAAACCCCAGCAATGGCAGCGATAGATGGATAAAGCAGGGAAAAAGGAATCAGACTAAAACGGATGACACAAAATATGCAGATGAACAAAGGCTGGACCGACACCATAACTGACATACAGAAAATGGAGGGGGAAATCACATTTGGACTCAATTTGAAAATGGGCTAATTTGACAGAGTTCAGACAAAATTGCACTTTTTTAAATGATTTTGTATGCCTCAATGTTTGATTTCCTCTTTACCTTTATTTTACTTATTTGTTCATTCTGATCCTGCCCAGTTTGTTTTTATTGTTTTATGTCTTACAAAATAAAACAAAAATAGTAAAAGCGAAAATACAAGCTGACATTTTTAAATAGTAAAAACAATTTTGAAAAAGTTATTTGTAAATTAACTAATCCTGGATATATGAAGGTGATAATTATAGTGTGAATTTAAATTGAAGAAAGGCTCTCTGACCTTAGAATATGGAAAGTGCCAGTAAAGTGAGCTATTCTCAAAAGCCACAGTTAAAATAAACTTAGTTAAAAGGGTTAGATATGGCTTTGTTTCAGCAATTAGTTGAAACATTGACCTCTGAATCATTTATCTAGTTTACAGTAAGTCTGATGCTACTTGTTTTTTATGAAGCTAAAGCGAATGTTCAGTCTGGAACACATTTTTATTTGTATAGCGCATTTAAAATCCAAAGTGCTTCACAATGAAAAAGACAGAGATAAAAAAAAAAGATGATTCAAACAGCAGACAACAACAGACAGTAACAAACAACAGAAGAAACATACAGGCAAGAGACGAGATACAAGTGGCATAAAATTCCAGTCCTTTCACAGGCTCAGTAGCAAAAAGCAAGCCTGAAAAAATAGTTTTTTAAAAGAGATTTAAAAAGAGTCACTGATGTTGCTAATTTAAGGTCTTGCAGCCCTCCTCCATCCCAGCACCACCTTTACAGGAGTTTAGTTTCATTTTCTTTCCGGTTTTTGTTCAACCACCAACAGTGTCTCGGTTCTAGCTCCAACCTCTTCATTTGAGTCTGTCCAGGTTGAATAGAGTCATTTTTCCACTTACACACGTCAAGACCTTAAAACCAAACCTTAGAACCCTTAAAATCCTAACCTTAACCAAATTATCTGTTCCTAAACCTAACCTTAATCCTAGTTCTAACCTTAAACATATTGTGAAAAAAATATATATCTTGTCAAAGATAACAATAGGCATCAAGAAAGAAGATGTATGTATTATTATTGTAATTTCATTTTTGTACAAGGTTGGTCAATGAATAACCCTCATTAATCAATTAAAATCCACACTCCAATGGCATAACGGGTTTTATTCAAGCTGATTACAGTGACACATTTTGGACAGAGCTTTATTTTAATCTGCAGAAATAGTATTATCTAAACCCGCAGTTACCGTGTTTGCAGATTGTTTCTTGTCGCTCACAGCTACTTTGCCTCTCCCTATCTCATGGTTATAATCTTTTCCATGTGTGATGCTCGGCGCTGGGCTCTAATCCACTCATGTCCATTCTGTGTCTCCTCAGTGTGACCGCAGTGCGCCTCCCTGACGGTTTATCCTTCGTCGTCTACGAGTTCTGGGACGGAGAGGACGAGTGGAAGAGGTGACACTTGCACCACTGTCATTCGCGCTGTACTACACTGATCCTGGATCTAGAGTTATTTACTGTTCATATAAAACGGTGCCGATTGATGGGGGAAGCGGGCTCCAAATCAGTGGCACAGTTCAATCTATGCTGCATCACATGTGTCACACTGTAGTTTAAACAGCAGTGTCGTTTCTCTTCTAAAGGTCTGTGTACTGCTACAGGAAATATCACATAATCATGAGTCTTTTTATTCCTTCAAACCTGTTTCTAAACGTACAAAGACATAAATACCACAATTAAACACTTACCCGTATTTTCCGGACTATAAGTCACACCTTTTTTCATAGTTTTGGCCAGGGTGTGACTTATACTTATATACTAATATTCCGGAGCGACTTATATGTGATATTATTTGTTATTTTCACACTTGCAACCGCATTTCATACTCCAGTGCGACTTATATATGTTTTTTTCTTCTCTATCATGCATTTTTTGGCTGGTGCGACTTATAGTTATAGTAGGAAAATGTAGTATTATACTTGTGTTTATGTCTGAACTTCAAGTGACTTAAAGAAGCATAAAGTATTTCACCATCTCATGCACTTTCTTGTTGTTGTTGTTGTTGTTGTTGTTGTTGTTGTTGTTGTTGTCGTTGTATATATAATGTATCTTTGCTGTTATGGAGTGTTGGTTGTTGTCCTTAAGTTATGTGGTCAATAAGTGTCCAAGATTAATTTTAATAATGCTTTTTCTGTTTTATTTTTACTTAACCCTCTACATCACAAATCTTATCGTATTTCTAATGATCCCCACTAGTGCACAAAAAAGGTCCCCACGGTTGATATTGAGTGCCATAAATGATTGTTCCATCTCTCACTTACGGTATTGATAAATCGTTATAGTAATTATCCTGACTGGCCTGTGATGAACTGTCTTCCCTCTTGAAACTACAGACTGACATCAAAGTGTTCACCAGAACTCAAACTGAGGCTGACGTCGGGCCAAAGCTGCTGACATAGAATTTGAAATGTGCCGTGCTTCTTATGTAACCGACTGCTTTGTGTAGAATTGTAAGCGTTCCTTTCTCTTCTAAAACCCATAACAATGTGTGCTTTTTTAAATTGCTCTTGTTTTATAACAGTTAAAACAATGCATCTGATTCAAACCAATGCAAATTCGCCACTTGCTGAGATTTTTAAAATATTAACTTGAATTGCATAAAAAGGTAGATACGTTTAATGCCATTCTGCGTAACATTCTAGGCAACGCCGAAAAGTTAAATAGTGCACCAAATAGTTATAGGAAATAATCATTAGAGTGTATGTATCACACCTACTACTATGGCAACCACCCAGTGATGTGAATGAGAAAGAAATTTAATCTCTTCCCCTCTGCTGTTTTTAGTAAAAACATTGTATAACTGGTCAAATTTTGTTTTGATGCCAGACAAATTACAGCCTTCTAAAACGAGCAGAAGACCTGGGGTTTTGTAAATAATGCTGAGGGGAGACGATCGCTGCCAAACGTTTCATTTCTACAGAACTTTTAAGTGCGTGGACCCTCCTTCCGCCCCGTCAGCACTTCTGTGGAGCTGAGCAGGCTCTTTCCCGCTGCCATTGTTCTTATTGATTGCTGATCGCCAAATCAAGCGCGCTCACATTTATTCCATTACTGTCATGTCCGTGTGCATTTCATTAGAGTCGTTCAGGCGAGTCGCTCTGGAGCAGGACGGGCTCGTGCATTGTGTCAGCTGGTCATGATTTAGTGATGGTCACTGTGGCTGTAGCGGCTGATCCGTGTGTGCGCTCCACTGCACACTCTCCTCACTCCCACATTAATATTTCAGCTCGTACTGTAAAAAGCCATGCTCGGAGCTCACTGCTTTTGTGACTGGCACTCAGGAGAAGGACATTCTTTCATGGTTATTTTTCTTCTCAATATTAATTCATTTACAATTTCTGTAGTTACTGCAGATATTCAAAGGGGGGAAAAAGTTATTTATTTAAAGTATTTAATTAGGGCTTTCATTTTTCAAACAATATAGTGTCGCTTTTCTGATCATTGTGATTATGTATGATTTCAGAAAGAGGGACAAAATGCTCTGTTGCCTATGTATTCTTTCAAGTCCTCAAAATAGTGCCAATTTTTCTGAGCAGTTTTGCAATTTTGATAACTGTTTACAACTGCTAAATAAATAGAAGAATCCCTCACATTGCATAACATGCCTGTAGAGGTCTAAACTACATTAGCAGGTTTTATAAGTTCCGTATTTTCCTGCTCCCGGACTATAAGTCGCACTGGAGTATAAGTTGCACCAAAAAATGCATAATAGAGAAGAAAAAAACATATACAAGTTGCACTGGAGTATGAAATGCGGTTGCAAGTGTGAAAATAACAAATAAATCACATACAAGTCACTCCGGAGTATGAGTATATAAGTATAAGTCGCACCCTGGCCAAAACTATGAAAAAAAGTGCGACTTATAGTCCAGAAAATACGTAATAATAAGACTCATTTGTTATTTGCAGAGGAAATTATGTCAAATAAATAATTGCAGTCTTAGTGATTTGTGGAAATTCTAATTGTGATTCGATTGTGACATAACGTGCAGTCCAAACTCAAACCCATGCCTATAATATGTCTAACTGCATGTTTTCTGTTTGCAGGCACCTCCAGTCTCCTCCCAACAAAGCCTTTCAGCATGTGAAGGTGGATACACTGTGCCAGCCAGAGACCATGTCCTCTGTCGCCGTGCCAGGTCAGTCCCATTCACCTTTTGTAACAACTTCCTTCTCCTTTACGTTTCACTGTTGAATCATTGCATAACGTGTTCACAATTGTACAGTTACAGAAGTTGGTTTACAAGTGTCTCTTTTCGTGCAGCCGCCTGGTGCAGCGTGAACAAGGACTAAAAGCATGAAGAAGTGAACACCACACGCCAAGACTATGAACGTCCAAAACCCCACAAACCTCATGTCTCACCCCTCCCCCCCTCCCCCTCTTTTACCTCAGTCTTTTTGTAAGTACATGTTTACACAGTGCAAACGAATGGTGTCCAACGCAGTAAAAAAAAAATGAACTAAAAGCGAGTTCTCACAGTGTGCGCGTAATTTGCCGGCTCAAGACTTTTGAAATATCTCCTGTAATTATCATCTACAGCTTAGAGCCACAGATAGTCCGTCATGTAGCAAGGTCCCCCAGCGTAGTTGTTATGTAGCAGTTTTGGTCATTATTATTTTGTGATAAATACAAGAGTTTACAGGCATAGAACGCATGCTCTCAAGTTGAATGGAATTGATGTAGCACTTTTAGTTTTGGCATTCTTTTCACATGAGCTATTTTGAAACGATCCCGGCCCATTGCAAAAGGAACAGCTGCCATATTAGCTTGCAATCTCAGGAAGAAATGTTTGACAGTTTACCAAGTTAGCTTCACTAGCTGCACACGCGCTATACGACAATTGGAACTAAATGGACTTTTCTCAACCCATTTAAAGGGTTTTTTTGAGACATGGTTAGACCACATTTGATTGAATTAAATTAATAAACGGAGCAAAGCTGTGGCTTACACAAAGTTAAACATGTCTAATAAAAACATCATGTCTAATATCCCTCAATACACCAGTTTCGCTCGGCTGTGCATAAAAAACGCAAGATGACGAGAGATGTTTGACTCAACAACTAAAATATTACAAACATTTGCCAATCATAAATAGTCTGTTTACAGTTCACAAAAAATGTTTTAGTTTGTTTTAGATAAATAAATATCAGTGATTATAAATGACTAGATACTTTATGTAGCACTATATTTTATGTATGAATATGGGATTTTCCGTTGACAACCGGAGTCATGTTGTAGGTGGAGACACTTTGTGCTGCTAAGTTACGTCAGCAGTTCATCCATGCAGCTAAACATGATTTTCATTTGTATTGTCCTTGTCTCGATTGGCAATGATGACATTAGCTGTGAGAGTCTAGTAGAGCGTGTACATAGAAAATGTCGTTCTATGATTATTATATTTGTATCCTTGATATATTTTAGTGCTATGGTGCCGTTTTCTTCAGCAGTCGCATAATGCACTGCAGTTTCTAGAGAATATCATCAAAAGTGAATGACATAAATATAAAGCCTTAAACATGAACATACATAGAGGTGGCGTTTGAGGGATTTCCGTGGACTTTTATAGGTAAAGCTGACTCCAGTGAGCTGTTAATAAGCTGTTGGGATCAGAGTACATAAGTCTTGTGTTTGCATGGACACAGTTCTGTGATCACTTAAGACATAATTTCACTGATAATATATCTAAAAACAACTATTGAGTGGCAGAACATGTTTACAAGATTCAACTTGAAGTGTTGTGACGGAGAGTCATCCGATAAGGCACAGTTTGTCATCCCAGTCTCAGCTGTAACACTGGAGTAATTCTTACTATCGAAACCTTGCTCTGAGAATAATTGAACCAATTTTCAAATACATTATACTTTTCCTCTACAAAGACTCGTACACCAACCTTATGCCAAGATCCTCTCGCGAAAGCTAAATACAGGATCGTGCTTGGCGGTCGGCGTTCTGATGACCTTTTCATCACCACTGCTTAAGTCTGGCATGTTCACATTGCTGTAAAGTGAGGTCAAATTCAGGTCAAGATGCTCGTAATTCACAGTCCAAATCCCCGGACCCTCAGCACAGCACCACTGTACGCCCCCCGTATAAAACAATCACTCACAAAGCACAATGTACAAATGGACTAAAGAGACATTATAGATTAGATTACAGTTTAGAACAAAGTCATTGAGATCTATGTATATTAGTTCTGTTATTGACAATGAGCCACTTACATGCTGTATATCGTATGTATCAGTCTGTGAATCAAACATCGGCTGCACTCAAATGGAACAAATATATAACATCATTTAAGCAACAGTTTAGGACGATGTTCAGAGAGAAATGTTGGAATGAATGGGAAGAATCTTGCCAAAAGTTGGGATTTAGTATGGTTTACAAAAGAAATGTTTCAGAAGAATTCTAATCCTTCGGTGTAACAAGCAACACACCTTTTTTTATCTCTATTGCATTTGAAAATATGGACCTTCTAGTTGAAGAGTTCCACTTGGAAGTTGTAAAGCTGTTATTGTTCTGGCCCGGTCGGGTTCTGTATAATCGTTGGGTAAACTGTCAGAAATGCCAATACTCTCTGCTGTTAATACATTCCGGTTTTTCTTCTATCCCTCGACTCTAAAGTGCAACCTGTGCTTTGTCATACAATGAAAGAGTTCTGTCGTTCAAATGTGGTGGATGAAAACTCCTGACTGAATGCTCTTGCCATAGAAAAAGATGGAGTTCTGTGTGAAGACACCAGGCCCACTTTAGGCAGCATGCTACTGGTGTCGCTGTAGGTTTACCTCAAAAGGTGAATTGTCACTTAAGCCAATCAGGAACTAGCCACTACATCAACATCATGACGGTAACTCTTCCTTTCTATGAACGTTTTGTTTGGTTTTTTAATCCTACGCGAGTGCATGTCAAACTGAATGTCCAGTAACTTCTTTGCTGTAGTTTTAGGCAATGCTACTCTTCTATAGGTTTTGTGCATTTCTTACCTATTCTTCTTTCTTTTCTAGTATTCCTATGAAGACAGAGAAAAATCTATTATATAAAATATCTATAACTAGAACAATGACAAACAAGAATGAACTTTCACTTTTATGGCAATGTTTAATGAAATAATTATTCTTAATGTATGTTTCAGTAAAACTGCTTTCTCTTACGTGTAGAGACTTATTGCAGGGATGCAAGTATTATATTTGGTCTTAAAAATATGTTGAAATTATAGATGATGTAGAGTGATGCAAGTCAATAAAATGACAAAAATTGAAACATTTGTGTCGACTTTGTTTGATAAGATCCTAAAGTTAATACTCGAACATATGGGGAAAACACACTGAAAGATCAGAGAACCAAGATTTGCCCGGATCAATTCCTGAATATTTAATACAGTTTTGAATACATTTTTAAAAAGCATTTATTAAAAGAGAAAAGTAGATCACGCAATGACTACAAATAACTTAAAAAGCTACATGACCCATAATAACTTAAACAGTGACACACCCACATTATAGTACAGACTATTACAATAATCAGAGCGCAAGCTCACCCATGTGTGTACACTGTGTTATGAAAGTATAAATAGTTTAAAAAAATTAAATAATACAAAAATGTTCAGTTAAAGGCACTGGATTCGCCTTGGCTGTGGCAAGTCGTCTTCTTGCGGTCAGATCTTGTGCAGGAGCTGCATGACGGCGATGGTGGTGCTTTGGCCGAAGATGAAAGCGCCGCAGACCAGAGTCAGAGCCCCCCACGCGGTCAGGACCACTCTGAGGAGCACAGGTGAAGCACGTCACATGGTTCAGAGAAAACACTTATCAACCGCAGGGTAAATTGGGGGATGTTCAGATCAGACACAGAACAATTTTCACTTTTCGACATGCTTATTGGAAATATTTTGGACATAATTTTTCTTAAAGTCAGAAGATTTTTCTAAATACCAAACATTAACAGTTATGACATATTCTACATAAATGAATGATGATTAAAAGGAAAGTACATGCCATGTCATACATTTACCTTTACTACCTTCACTAGGATTCAGACTTATTGCATTTCCCATGTACCATTTAGCTTTTTAATTTACATCTGAAATCAGGTTATATTGGCTTCCATGATAATTCTGTCTGAAAGGCACACGGCCACATGAATGTCTGAGTCCTGGCATCTTAAAAGTAGCTTCCGAGTTAGGGAAATGTATGCGCATTCAGAAAGTACAGACTTTCTAGTGAGCATTGATTTCACATTATTGAGACTTTCCCTCAAATCCGCTTCAGAAGTTGGAGAGCGACCAAGGCTCAGTGAGTGCTTATTTCTTCACAGTCAAAGATTTGAGGCGGTAAACAAACAGACGCTGCCTGCTTATTAACTGCTGTCATATCGTTTCCGGCGGATCTCTATGGCTTTTCATCCAGATGTATATTTGCATGACATTAACATCTAAATGAGTTTCTTGGGTGCCCTCACCTGGTCTTAAAGGACACGGGCTCAGACTGCATGGCAAACATCAGACACAGACCTGTTCAAGCACAAAGTCAGTGTGGGCTTTATTGCATTTGAAACACGTCCACATGAGGACATACCAGGGAATATGAAGATGAAGAAGGCGCTGATGCCCCCGATCACACTGATGACTTTGCTGATGTCGGGGACGCACATGGCGATGAGGAGAGTGACTGTGATCCACAGGATGCTCAGGAGGTACCGGCTGCACCTCTCAAAGGCCTCGCTCACGGTCCCGGTCCGTCTCTGATGCCACCTCATCAATGGCTCCTGCATCACTGACCTGAGACCAGCACCAGACATGTCAATGTTGCTCAATTCATTTGTATTCAGACATGAATCTTCTCCTTCAGGGTGTGCCACAATCCTCTACCTTAATCTCACTCTTTGCAACATGAATATGAAAAATATAGTGTAATTCGAGGAGAATTTTGAGAGAGATATGGAATATTTCATAGTTTTTAGAGCAGAAGCACAGACGCTTTACCTTCAACATTTATATTACATTTGCTTCACATATTGCTCCTTATGTTTGCTACAGAAAGTCCCAGTGAGTGAGAATACACAAAGTCATACTACAGATGTGTGACTGTAAATACCGGCTGAGCAGCAGAATGATGGGATACACAGTGATGATGGACACTCCAAACAGCAGTCGGGCCACAACCATCATCATATCATGCCCAGCGTACGACATGAGAATGTCGGCCTTCACATCCTTTCCAAAGGTCAGGTACCCATAAACCCCTGCAACAACACGGATGATATTGCACATTTATACACCCAATTCAAAAAACACACTACTAATTGTTCAATAGATATTTTAGACTCATGCAAACAGGTACAAAACGATTTATACCAGTGAGTGAGTAGATGATGAGGCAGAAGATCATAGACAGCACCGAGATGAGGACCCAGTGGGAGAGTTTCTGGTTCTCCATGCTGCTGTATATGGCAATGGACGCCTCATGACACTTGAAAAAAAACAATGAGTTCAGTGAAAGAATGACAGCCCTGGTGCAGTAATCCAAGTTCACGCCCAATAAAGCATGTAAAAGAAACTACAATGTTCTGTTAAATCAAGCCCTTTACACAGTTTCACTTCACCGCTTGACATGGAGAAGTTTTTGGTTAGACCGCGCTCATGTATTTGAATGGGAGTGGGAGGTGAGGCTCCCTGTGCCTTGTTCCGCCTGATGTGTGAGCGATCAAGAGGAGCGGTGAGATGAGAAATTAAACCGGGACTATGACTGTGGGCTGAACAATGTGTCGCCTTGCAGCACAGAGGAGGTCAGGCTGCAGGCTCCTTATCCCCACTTGATCCCAGCTGCGGTGGGCCGGTTTAAATCCAACTTCCCCCTCAACGCCCCGCAGCTCGAAGGATCTCATCATCTCGCTTTTCAGCCTCTGCAATCACTCGGCCCGGGGGATTGTGTCTCCCAGCGCGTTTGTGTGTGAAAAGCACTGGCATCAATCTTTTTACACTTTTCCCCTCCTTTAGATTATCACATCCCAGTAGCCTCCTCCGGGCGTTACCGTGACAACTCGTGAGGTTACACATGGTCCGTCCCCTCCGGATCGACGGAATCATCGCTTACTCCTACTGTAAATGTGGACGGTTCGCACAGCCGGGCTCCCGTAGAGCTCGGCGCCAGATGACCTTTCACTGCACGAAAACACACGCCACAGACACAAAGCAGCTGCCAAAACCACCACTGAGAGGGAAAAAGCACTCACAATCGCCTCTATTGAGAGACGGATGAATACTGGGTCAATACAACAGCCCTGCGCCTTCACCGCTCAGCTTTTGGACCATGGTATTTTAGCAGGATCAATTTCAAAGACCAGAAAAACACTGCGAGTGAATTTATGTTTGCACAGTACTCACAAACATACTGAGCTTTCAAATGAATGACGTCGGGGAGTTGATGATTATAAATGATGAAGAATGTTTATACCTCTCAACAGAAACAAGAAAAACTGTTGTACTTGAATATTGAACAAGTTAAGCAAAGGGTGGGATGGAAAGACAGGGGTGTTAGGCTACAATCTCAGTTAATCTCACCTGGAAACCAAAGCAGATGGTTGGGACGGCGCTGAACATTGAGGCCAGCGAACCGGTTCTGAAACATTGATAACATTTTAACTATTACGTGACCAAGTTATTGAAGTGCATAATACGGGTTAGATTTTCATTATTATTTTTTTAATGTACCTAGTTTCCCTGGTTTATATTTGACTTTGTTCAAGGTTATCGTTTCACTTGCTGGAACATGAGCCGCAGATGTGACATACACAGAGGCAAATCCATAAAACGTGTCTAATTTACATATTAGAAATTACATGACAAATTAAAAAAAAAATCTTAAAGGAATGTTTAAAATGTCTGAAAAATGTGATCTTTGTGCTTGTATAGACTTCTCTTTCTAAAACCTCCACTTGACTGGTATAAAACTATGATCAATATTTTCCACAGGTGCCACCAGAAATGAAGAAACTATTACAAGAACATAAAATAAAACCCATCATATCAGACACACTAGACTTTTTATGAACAGAAACATACCCAGAACTGAGCAGAGACGTGGAGCGGATCAGGACAGAGGGCATGGTGTAGTATTTGACGATGATGGCGACGGTCAGGTAGGTAGCGGCAAAAGTGCCTAAAACACTGAAAGAGGACAAAGACAGATGGGCCCTTTAGGCGTGAATGAGCGAGGTTAATTGTAAAGGGTGTGTGCGTTACTGAAGGGGAACAGCAGGGGTCAGCGCTCCAGAGGGGTCACAACACCGATCATTTATCCATTCTATACTGTACGTTACTGAGAGAAAGCCCCCGTCTGCACAGTGTACAAGAGCAGTGTGATGATCTAGATTTGATATACTTGGTATCAAATATTTGGGCAATCCATCTCAATAATGATATTCAAAAATATTACACCCCCAACCACAAAAGGGCAGAACTTTATACCCTAGTTTGGGAGATTACACTAGACATTTCTCTCGTCTCTTGTTGAAGTCATTTTTAATAGTTTTAATTATAGACTACCGGTATTCTAATTTTGCATATCCCCAACACAACAATTGCAATGAAAGACAAGAAAAATAAAGCAGCACCAGAATCAGAGTTGACAAGTGAAATTACGCACTAAACACTGTCATAAAAACTGAAAATCAGAGGGGAGAGACTATTGTGTGTCTTGGAGTAATTGAGTGTAGCGATGTCACAGTACAACATTTTAGTCTTACAGTTGTGAAAAGCAATATCCTTTTTCGATTATTCACGATAATTTACAGTAGATCATGACAGCAGTGAAATCCTTAATTTAGTTTCATTCACACCAGCATTATGAAGTTTTCTAAATGAGTAAGTAAAGTTAAGAAAGAAGAAAAAATGGTTTAGAGGTTCAGAGCACAGATTGACTTGTTGAATTTCACTTTTTAAAATCGTGAATAATATTGGTAATGATTCAGCGCTTAATAATAATTATTTTTTTTAAAGTGACAATTGTGACTGACCTGATGTATTTCTGGACCCCGATCTCTTTGGGGATGGACATGGGTAAGATGAGGAACAGACACAGCAGCACCAGGGCCAAGTGTCGGTCTGTGTACCAGCGGTAAGGCATCTCGGAGCCGGGCAGCCCAGTCACCACCTCATACAAGGAGCCGCACACTGTCCGCAGCACAAAACACACAGTCAACTGCGCCACAAAACATCACACAGTCAACTACACCACAAAACATCACACAGTCAACTACACCACAAAACATCACACAGTCAACTGTACCACAAAACATCACACAGTCAACTACACCACAAAACATCACACAGTCAACTACACCACAAAACATCACACAGTCAACTACACCACAAAACATCACACAGTCAACTACACCACAAAACATCACACAGTCAACTGCACCACAAAACATCACACAGTCAACTGCACCACAAAACATCACACAGTCAAATGCACCACAAAACATCACACAGTCAACTACACCACAAAACATCACACAGTCAACTACACCACAAAACATCACACAGTCAACTACACCACAAAACATCACACAGTCAACTACACCACAAAACATCACACAGTCAACTACACCACAAAACATCACACAGTCAACTGCACCACAAAACATCACACAGTCAACTACACCACAAAACATCACACAGTCAACTACACCACAAAACATCACACAGTCAACTACACCACAAAACATCACACAGTCAACTACACCACAAAACATCACAGTCAACTACACCACAAAACATCACACAGTCAACTACACCACAAAACATCACACAGTCAACTACACCACAAAACATCACACAGTCAACTACACCACAAAACATAACACAGTCAACTACACCACAAAACATAACAGTCAACTACACCACAAAACATCACACAGTCAACTACACCACAAAACATAACAGTCAACTACACCACAAAACATAACACAGTCAACTACACCACAAAACATCACACAGTCAACTGCACCACAAAACATCACACAGTCAACTACACCACAAAACATCACACAGTCAACTGCACCACAAAACATCACACAGTCAACTACACCACAAAACATCACACAGTCACCACAAAACATCACACAGTCAACTGCACCACAAAACACACAGTCAACTACACCACAAAACATCACACAGTCAACTACACCACAAAACATCACACAGTCAACTACACCACAAAACATCACACAGTCAACTGCACCACAAAACATCACACAGTCAACTACACCACAAAACATCACACAGTCAACTGCACCACAAAACATCACACAGTCAACTGCACCACAAAACATCACACAGTCAACTACACCACAAAACATCACACAGTCAACTACACCACAAAACATCACACAGTCAACTACACCACAAAACATCACACAGTCAACTACACCACAAAACATCACACAGTCAACTACACCACAAAACATAACACAGTCAACTACACCACAAAACATAACAGTCAACTACACCACAAAACATCACACAGTCAACTACACCACAAAACATAACAGTCAACTACACCACAAAACATAACACAGTCAACTACACCACAAAACATCACACAGTCAACTGCACCACAAAACATCACACAGTCAACTACACCACAAAACATCACACAGTCAACTGCACCACAAAACATCACACAGTCAACTACACCACAAAACATCACACAGTCACCACAAAACATCACACAGTCAACTGCACCACAAAACACACAGTCAACTACACCACAAAACATCACACAGTCAACTACACCACAAAACATCACACAGTCAACTACACCACAAAACATCACACAGTCAACTGCACCACAAAACATCACACAGTCAACTACACCACAAAACATCACACAGTCAACTACACCACAAAACATCACACAGTCAACTACACCACAAAACATCACACAGTCAACTACACCACAAAACATCACACAGTCAACTGCACCACAAAACATCACACAGTCAACTGCACCACAAAACACACAGTCAACTGCACCACAAAACATCACACAGTCAACTGCACCACAAAACATCACACAGTCAACTGCACCACAAAACATCACACAGTCAACTACACCACAAAACATCACACAGTCAACTACACCACAAAACATCACACAGTCAACTACACCACAAAACATCACACAGTCAACTACACCACAAAACATCACACAGTCAACTACACCACAAAACACAGTCAACTACACCACAAAACATCACACAGTCAACTACACCACAAAACATCACACAGTCAACTACACCACAAAACATCACACAGTCAACTACACCACAAAACATCACACAGTCAACTACACCACATCTGGTCCCTCATCTGCCTGAAGAGTGGGTCCAGCTCCAGTCTCCTTGTGTCCGTCTGTCCGTCTGTGAGAGTCGGATCTCTCCTTCACTGGAACTCCTCCAGGTTTCTACGTTTTTTTCCCAAAGAGGTTTTTTTTTGTAGTTTTTCCTGGCCGAGAAGGAGAGTCTAAGGACAGAGGACCCTGGGACATCGTCCCTCGCCACCACAGACATTGTTGATTCATTTCTCCCTGTGGCCCTCAGAGGCAACTGTTGTTGTGATTTTGGGCCTTACAAAAATAAATTGATTTGATTTGATTTGACCACAAAACATCACACGGTCAACTACACCACAAAACATCACACAGTCAACTACACCACAAAACATCACACAGTCAACTACACCACAAGACACACAGTCAACTGCACCACAAAACATCACACAGTCAACTACACCACAAAACATCACACAGTCAACTGCACCACAAAACATCACACAGTCAACTACACCACAAAACATCACACAGTCAACTACACCACAAAACATCACACAGTCAACTACACCACAAAACACAGTCAACTACACCACAAAACATCACACAGTAAACTACACCACAAAACATCACACAGTCAACTGCACCACAAAACATCACACAGTCAACTGCACCACAAAACACACAGTCAACTGCACCACAAAACATCACACAGTCAACTGCACCACAAAACATCACACAGTCAACTGCACCACAAAACATCACACAGTCAACTACACCACAAAACATCACACAGTCAACTGCACCACAAAACATCACACAGTCAACTACACCACAAAACATCACACAGTCAACTACACCACAAAACATCACACAGTCAACTACACCACAAAACACAGTCAACTACACCACAAAACATCACACAGTCAACTACACCACAAAACATCACACAGTCAACTACACCACAAAACATCACACAGTCAACTACACCACAAAACATCACACAGTCAACTACACCACAAAACATCACACAGTCAACTACACCACAAAACATCACACAGTCAACTGCACCACAAAACATCACACAGTCAACTACACCACAAAACATCACACAGTCACCACAAAACATCACACAGTCAACTGCACCACAAAACATCACACAGTCAACTACACCACAAAACATCACACAGTCAACTACACCACAAAACATCACACAGTCAACTACACCACAAAACATCACACAGTCAACTACACCACAAAACATCACACAGTCAACTACACCACAAAACATCACACAGTCAACTACACCACAAAACATCACACAGTCAACTACACCACAAAACATCACACAGTCAACTGCACCACAAAACACACAGTCAACTACACCACAAAACATCACACAGTCAACTACACCACAAAACATCACACAGTCAACTACACCACAAAACACACAGTCAACTACACCACAAAACATCACACAGTCAACTACACCACAAAACATCACAGTCAACTACACCACAAAACATCACACAGTCAACTACACCACAAAACACACAGTCAACTGCACCACAAAACATCACACAGTCAACTGCACCACAAAACACACAGTCAACTGCACCACAAAACATCACACAGTCAACAGCACCACAAAACAACACACAGTCAACTACACCACAAAACATCACACAGTCAACTGCACCACAAAACATCACACAGTCAACTACACCACAAAACATCACACAGTCAACTACACCACAAAACATCACACAGTCAACTACACCACAAAACATCACACAGTCAACTACACCACAAAACATCACACAGTCAACTACACCACAAAACACACAGTCAACTACACCACAAAACATCACACAGTCAACTACACCACAAAACATCACACGGTCAACTACACCACAAAACATCACACAGTCAACTACACCACAAAACATCACACAGTCAACTACACCACAAGACACACAGTCAACTGCACCACAAAACATCACACAGTCAACTACACCACAAAACATCACACAGTCAACTGCACCACAAAACATCACACAGTCAACTACACCACAAAACATCACACAGTCAACTACACCACAAAACACACAGTCAACTACACCACAAAACATCACAGTCAACTACACCACAAAACATCACAGTCAACTACACCACAAAACATCACACAGTCAACTACACCACAAAACACAGTCAACTACACCACAAAACATCACACAGTCAACTACACCACAAAACACAGTCAACTACACCACAAAACATCACACAGTCAACTACACCACAAAACATCACACAGTCAACTACACCACAAAACATCACACAGTCAACTACACCACAAAACACACAGTCAACTACACCACAAAACATCACACAGTCAACTACACCACAAAACATCACACGGTCAACTACACCACAAAACATCACACAGTCAACTACACCACAAAACATCACACAGTCAACTACACCACAAGACACACAGTCAACTGCACCACAAAACATCACACAGTCAACTACACCACAAAACATCACACAGTCAACTGCACCACAAAACATCACACAGTCAACTACACCACAAAACATCACACAGTCAACTACACCACAAAACACACAGTCAACTACACCACAAAACATCACAGTCAACTACACCACAAAACATCACAGTCAACTACACCACAAAACATCACACAGTCAACTACACCACAAAACACAGTCAACTACACCACAAAACATCACACAGTAAACTACACCACAAAACATCACACAGTCAACTGCACCACAAAACATCACACAGTCAACTGCACCACAAAACATCACACAGTCAACTACACCACAAAACATCACACAGTCAACTGCACCACAAAACATCACACAGTCAACTACACCACAAAACATCACACAGTCAACTACACCACAAAACATCACACAGTCAACTACACCACAAAACATCACACAGTCAACTGCACCACAAAACATCACACAGTCAACTACACCACAAAACATCACACAGTCAACTGCACCACAAAACATCACACAGTCAACTGCACCACAAAACATCACACAGTCAACTGCACCACAAAACATCACACAGTCAACTACACCACAAAACATCACACAGTCAACTGCACCACAAAACATCACACAGTCAACTACACCACAAAACATCACACAGTCAACTACACCACAAAACATCACACAGTCAACTACACCACAAAACACAGTCAACTACACCACAAAACATCACACAGTCAACTACACCACAAAACATCACACAGTCAACTACACCACAAAACACACAGTCAACTACACCACAAAACATCACACAGTCAACTACACCACAAAACATCACACGGTCAACTACACCACAAAACATCACACAGTCAACTACACCACAAAACATCACACAGTCAACTACACCACAAGACACACAGTCAACTGCACCACAAAACATCACACAGTCAACTACACCACAAAACATCACACAGTCAACTGCACCACAAAACATCACACAGTCAACTACACCACAAAACATCACACAGTCAACTACACCACAAAACACAGTCAACTACACCACAAAACATCACACAGTAAACTACACCACAAAACATCACACAGTCAACTGCACCACAAAACATCACACAGTCAACTGCACCACAAAACACACAGTCAACTGCACCACAAAACATCACACAGTCAACTGCACCACAAAACATCACACAGTCAACTGCACCACAAAACATCACACAGTCAACTACACCACAAAACATCACACAGTCAACTGCACCACAAAACATCACACAGTCAACTGCACCACAAAACATCACACAGTCAACTACACCACAAAACATCACACAGTCAACTACACCACAAAACATCACACAGTCAACTACACCACAAAACACAGTCAACTACACCACAAAACACAGTCAACTACACCACAAAACATCACACAGTCAACTACACCACAAAACATCACACAGTCAACTACACCACAAAACATCACACAGTCAACTACACCACAAAACATCACACAGTCAACTACACCACAAAACATCACACAGTCAACTGCACCACAAAACATCACACAGTCAACTACACCACAAAACATCACACAGTCACCACAAAACATCACACAGTCAACTGCACCACAAAACATCACACAGTCAACTACACCACAAAACATCACACAGTCAACTACACCACAAAACATCACACAGTCAACTACACCACAAAACATCACACAGTCAACTACACCACAAAACATCACACAGTCAACTACACCACAAAACATCACACAGTCAACTACACCACAAAACATCACACAGTCAACTACACCACAAAACATCACACAGTCAACTACACCACAAAACATCACACAGTCAACTACACCACAAAACATCACACAGTCAACTGCACCACAAAACACACAGTCAACTACACCACAAAACATCACACAGTCAACTACACCACAAAACACACAGTCAACTACACCACAAAACACACAGTCAACTACACCACAAAACATCACACAGTCAACTACACCACAAAACATCACAGTCAACTACACCACAAAACATCACACAGTCAACTACACCACAAAACACACAGTCAACTGCACCACAAAACATCACACAGTCAACTACACCACAAAACATCACACAGTCAACTACACCACAAAACATCACACAGTCAACTACACCACAAAACATCACACAGTCAACTGCACCACAAAACACACAGTCAACTACACCACAAAACATCACACAGTCAACTACACCACAAAACACACAGTCAACTACACCACAAAACATCACACAGTCAACTACACCACAAAACATCACAGTCAACTACACCACAAAACATCACACAGTCAACTACACCACAAAACACACAGTCAACTGCACCACAAAACATCACACAGTCAACTGCACCACAAAACACACAGTCAACTGCACCACAAAACATCACACAGTCAACAGCACCACAAAACATCACACAGTCAACTACACCACAAAACATCACACAGTCAACTGCACCACAAAACATCACACAGTCAACTACACCACAAAACATCACACAGTCAACTACACCACAAAACATCACACAGTCAACTACACCACAAAACATCACACAGTCAACTACACCACAAAACATCACACAGTCAACTACACCACAAAACACACAGTCAACTACACCACAAAACATCACACAGTCAACTACACCACAAAACATCACACGGTCAACTACACCACAAAACATCACACAGTCAACTACACCACAAAACATCACACAGTCAACTACACCACAAGACACACAGTCAACTGCACCACAAAACATCACACAGTCAACTACACCACAAAACATCACACAGTCAACTACACCACAAAACACACAGTCAACTACACCACAAAACATCACAGTCAACTACACCACAAAACATCACAGTCAACTACACCACAAAACATCACACAGTCAACTACACCACAAAACACAGTCAACTACACCACAAAACATCACACAGTAAACTACACCACAAAACATCACACAGTCAACTGCACCACAAAACATCACACAGTCAACTGCACCACAAAACATCACACAGTCAACTGCACCACAAAACATCACACAGTCAACTGCACCACAAAACATCACACAGTCAACTACACCACAAAACATCACACAGTCAACTACACCACAAAACATCACACAGTCAACTACACCACAAAACACAGTCAACTACACCACAAAACATCACACAGTCAACTACACCACAAAACATCACACAGTCAACTACACCACAAAACATCACACAGTCAACTACACCACAAAACATCACACAGTCAACTACACCACAAAACATCACACAGTCAACTGCACCACAAAACATCACACAGTCAACTACACCACAAAACATCACACAGTCAACTGCACCACAAAACATCACACAGTCAACTGCACCACAAAACATCACACAGTCAACTGCACCACAAAACATCACACAGTCAACTGCACCACAAAACATCACACAGTCAACTGCACCACAAAACATCACACAGTCAACTGCACCACAAAACATCACACAGTCAACTACACCACAAAACATCACACAGTCAACTACACCACAAAACATCACACAGTCAACTACACCACAAAACACAGTCAACTACACCACAAAACATCACACAGTCAACTACACCACAAAACATCACACAGTCAACTACACCACAAAACATCACACAGTCAACTACACCACAAAACATCACACAGTCAACTACACCACAAAACATCACACAGTCAACTGCACCACAAAACATCACACAGTCAACTACACCACAAAACATCACACAATCAACTGCACCACAAAACATCACACAGTCAACTACACCACAAAACATCACACAGTCACCACAAAACATCACACAATCAACTGCACCACAAAACATCACACGGTCAACTACACCACAAAACATCACACAGTCAACTACACCACAAAACATCACACAGTCAACTACACCACAAGACACACAGTCAACTGCACCACAAAACATCACACAGTCAACTACACCACAAAACATCACACAGTCAACTACACCACAAAACACACAGTCAACTACACCACAAAACATCACAGTCAACTACACCACAAAACATCACAGTCAACTACACCACAAAACATCACACAGTCAACTACACCACAAAACACAGTCAACTACACCACAAAACATCACACAGTAAACTACACCACAAAACATCACACAGTCAACTGCACCACAAAACATCACACAGTCAACTGCACCACAAAACATCACACAGTCAACTGCACCACAAAACATCACACAGTCAACTGCACCACAAAACATCACACAGTCAACTACACCACAAAACATCACACAGTCAACTACACCACAAAACATCACACAGTCAACTACACCACAAAACACAGTCAACTACACCACAAAACATCACACAGTCAACTACACCACAAAACATCACACAGTCAACTACACCACAAAACATCACACAGTCAACTACACCACAAAACATCACACAGTCAACTACACCACAAAACATCACACAGTCAACTACACCACAAAACATCACACAGTCAACTGCACCACAAAACATCACACAGTCAACTACACCACAAAACATCACACAGTCAACTGCACCACAAAACATCACACAGTCAACTGCACCACAAAACATCACACAGTCAACTGCACCACAAAACATCACACAGTCAACTGCACCACAAAACATCACACAGTCAACTGCACCACAAAACATCACACAGTCAACTACACCACAAAACATCACACAGTCAACTACACCACAAAACACAGTCAACTACACCACAAAACATCACACAGTCAACTACACCACAAAACATCACACAGTCAACTACACCACAAAACATCACACAGTCAACTACACCACAAAACATCACACAGTCAACTACACCACAAAACATCACACAGTCAACTGCACCACAAAACATCACACAGTCAACTACACCACAAAACATCACACAATCAACTGCACCACAAAACATCACACAGTCAACTACACCACAAAACATCACACAGTCACCACAAAACATCACACAGTCAACTACACCACAAAACATCACACAGTCAACTACACCACAAAACATCACACAGTCAACTACACCACAAAACATCACACAGTCAACTACACCACAAAACATCACACAGTCAACTACACCACAAAACATCACACAGTCAACTACACCACAAAACATCACACAGTCAACTACACCACAAAACACACAGTCAACTACACCACAAAACATCACACAGTCAACTACACCACAAAACACACAGTCAACTACACCACAAAACACACAGTCAACTACACCACAAAACATCACACAGTCAACTACACCACAAAACATCACAGTCAACTACACCACAAAACATCACACAGTCAACTACACCACAAAACACACAGTCAACTACACCACAAAACACACAGTCAACTACACCATTTCTCACAAACACAGAGTCAGACAACGTCACGAGCGAGGTGCTTCAGGAATAGAAATCTGTGGGTGTGGTTCCTTAGGTTTCCTACATTCGTATTTATAATGTTTAAATGTCAATCGACTCACTAAAACCCACACACTTTCAAAAGGAACTCAGTTAATTCATTATGAGCGACTTTTTCAAGGAATATTAATTAAAAGTGATATTTGAATCTAAGAGGTCAAAGTAAAAATGTTGCGAAACACTAAACTTATGAACGCTGTGTGATACAGAACACAGTGAAAATGGATTTTTAAAAGATTATAGAATAGCGGCTCAAAACTAAATAGAATGAGAACCAATAGGATATGACCACAGCATCGTTATATCAATCAATAAATATGTATGGTGAAAATAAATGCATCTTATATTGAATTAGCTATATAAATAAGGACTTTGTTTCCCTAGTTTTGAGAAGTTTATAACGTAACATACATAAAAAGGTATTTCCACAAGTTTTTTACAGTCATTTTCAACTTTGTTTCAGCTTTTCTTCACAAACTGGGATAAAACTAAGACAAATATGCTTCATCTACAAGCTGTGATAATAATTAAAAAAAAAACATTAAAAAAAGCTTTAAGAAAACAGTGAGTGAAAAACTAGTGAGTGAAAAACTAACAAATAAAATGATTTTTTTAGTGTCATCATTTGCAGCTCACGTTTCTCCAGCTGGTCGTTGACGATGACGAGGAAGGCCACGGCGATCATGAAGAGGTTAAAGACGAAGCAGAACTCGCACAGCTGCCCGATGGCGGCGCCGCACACCTCCTTGACCACGGCCTGGTACGTGCAGCGCCCGCTGACCGACGACGAGTAGCCCAGGATGATCAGCCCGCTCACCAGGAACACCAGCGAGATCTGACCCGGGACAAAGTTACACCGAGGAGCGGAGCGGGGCCAAAAGTACAGGCCTCGCTTTCAGTTTGTACAGTAAAGTAAAGTTCTCATCGACAATATTTGACCTAAAACGAAGCATGTTCTTTTGTTGTCGACACATGTGTAATCTAATCACGATCAAATACTTTCAAATGATCAGCTTGTTTTTAATCTACAGTCAATCTTCTGTCAGTAAAAGCAGATGTTGAGTTCAGACTTTGGAGCAAGAAGTTGAACGTATTTGTGTGTTAAATGCAACAGATTTAAAAGTCTGTCTTCTTTAAGAAATCAACATTTTTAAAGCGACATATTTATTCATTTTAGTAAGAAAATGTTTAATTCAATGTTAACGGTGTAATTGTGCCATATTACTCATGCAGTGCGGTGTGAAGTGAAGTCACATTCCTGATCGTGGAAGAAGATGTTGCTCAAACTTTCCCAACATGATTTTTTGCAGCTGAAAAACTTTGTATCATTTGTTCGAAAAAGGACTAGAAACTCAGTATCTTAGGGGTAAATCACAACTGTTTAGCTTAATGGTTGTGGGCAGGATCCGATTAAAAGGCCTCAAACACAACTTAGGCTTGAACAGCTCATTAGCCATGTCCAGGGTCAACGTGATTAAAGCAGAGGTCAGGCCCAGGCATGACCTTTGACTCAAGAAGAATGGAAATGAGGAGGAAAGTGTTGCATTTTTCTATCTCTTATTCAAACACTTTGCAGAAATCCGACTGGCAGCTCATCTTTACTCAGCAGAAACAACAGAATAAAGTCTAAACTTTATGCAAAGTCACAAAATAAGTTGTAGGAAATTTAAAAAGAATACAGGTAAAACAATAAGAAATACGTTTTTTCATGCTACAATTTTGACTATTTCAAGTTTGTTTTATGCATGATCCATCCACATTGTTAAGTTTGTCTAACCCTGTGATATTTATCTACAGCTTTAATTTGGAGTAAAATATATGAAATATAAAGTGAATTCGGCCTGTATTTGTACCGGTCAGTGTTGAAGAATTAGAATAAGATGTGCCCACCAGCTCCACAGTGACAGCCCCGCGGATGCCTCCAGCCTTGTCGAAAGCCCAGGGGAAGTTGAGCAGTCCCGCTCCCAGGGCAGACTTGAGCATGATGAACACGGCCCCCATGGAGCCCAGCCGGGGCCCCGAGTCCAGCGGGGGCTTGTTGGAGGCGGACGCCAGCAGGCTGATGCTTTCCCGGGCCAACTCCTCCATCTTAGGCGACGCACAGAGCCGCGACCACCTGTCACCTCATGCAGATGCGCTGGAAGTGAGGAGAGGGTCACTTCTGTCCCTGTGTCCAGCCTGTGTCCAGCCTGTGTCCAGCCTGTGTCCAGCCTGTGTCCAGCCTGTGTCCAGCCTGTGTCCAGGGCAGTGGGACACACTCTCCTCAGGTCACCGTCTGTTCTCTCACATTCGAGTCTGAGGAGTCCGGGCCCTGAGGAGGAGCGGAGGGTGTGGCCCACTGGAGGAGGTGACACTTTTACAGTTGTTACCAATTATCAGCTATTTGATGACGTGAGGGTCAATATGGTGCCGAATGTACAATACACGCATCTTTTTGTTCATATGTTATGCTGTGATGGCCAATTGCTTTCTACAAATTGCATAATGACCTTCTGAGAGCCTAATGACGTCACCAACTATTACAGAAGATATAATTAGGCCCGAGCGCCTTTGGGGAGAGGCCGAGTTCCGGAAGTGCGACGAAATCGAGCGCAAAGCGTTCGCCTGCTTCAAACAGTCACTAACGCACTCGTCCTCTCGTGCACGTCCCGTGCATAATGATGAGTAGTGAAAAAATTGAACATCATCGTTGTAAATAGCGGAAGCTCACTTAAACGAGCGTTTGTCATCCGCATGTAACGTTTCAGATTCACTCACTAATGTGTTCCCCAGCTCGTGCATGTTCCGTGCATATGGACATGTAATATAAAGATGTCACATTATTACTGTATAGAGGGCCAATAACACAAAGTGGGCGGAGCCCGCTCCAAATGAACGAAATTGCCGTCAGTGACCAGGGACCCACACCATGAGGTAGGAAAGTGCGAGCATTTTCTGAAAATGTATCCCGGTAGTTGATGATATTTGAAAAATGGGAAACATTGTTTTCGCATTAGAATAATCTTGTTTCTTTCTTCTTCGTTTTTCTTTCTTCTTGGCACTAACCAAGAAGAACTAACAGACTACTTTACAAAATACACATTCGAACAGAATGTGGGCGGGGCTGGTGGGTCAGGCAATAAAAATCGTGCCTCTCTAGTTCTAGCAATCTCATTTTTCTAAATTTGTAAAATTCAGCGTGTCAGCGCTCCCAAATGTACAACAAATTGATCATCGGAATGGGAAATCTGATCGTAGAATCATGAAATTTGGTGCTGAGGTAGAGGGTGAAAAGAGAGAAGTCAAAAATATTACGGCAACACCGTCCGCTCAAAATTTGCTGAGCATGACTTTTTTCCAAATGTCGTACTTTTACAAACTCCCCCAAGAACTTTGGCCTGAAAAAGCTGAATTTTGTGAAAATGGTGTTGAGGAGTGGGACATCAAAAGATACCCAAATTATTTTTGATATCTTTCACGGTGTCAAACTTCCCAAGCCTCATGGCTAACCTTAACCTTGACCCTGACCCTGACCTTAACCCTACCCCTAACCCTAACCCTACCCCTGACCCTAACCTTAACCCTACCCCTGACCCTGACCCTAACCCTACCCCTGACCCTAACCCTAACCCTGACCTTAACCCTACCCCTAACCCTACCCCTGACCCTAACCTTAACCCTACCCCTGACCCTAACCCTACCCCTGACCCTAACCTTAACCCTACCCCTGACCCTAACCCTACCCCTGACCCTAACCCTAACCCTGACCTTAACCCTACCCCTAACCCTACCCCTGACCCTAACCTTAACCCTACCCCTGACCCTGACCCTAACCCTAACCCTAACCCTAACCCTACCCCTGACCCTAACCCTAACCCTACCCCTGACCCTAACCCTGACCCTAACCTTAACCCTACCCGACCTTAACCTTAACCTTAACCCTACCCCTGACCCTAACCCTACCCCTGACCCTAACCCTAACCCTGACCTTAACCCTACCCCTAACCCTAACCCTACCCCTGACCCTAACCTTAACCCTACCCCTGACCCTAACCCTACCCCTGACCCTAACCCTAACCCTAACCCTAACCCTGACCTTAACCCTACCCCTACCCCTAACCCTAACCCTACCCCTGACCCTAACCTTAACCCTACCCCTGACCCTGACCCTAACCCTAACCCTAACCCTAACCCTACCCCTGACCCTAACCCTAACCCTGACCCTAACCCTGACCCTAACCTTAACCCTACCCGACCTTAACCTTAACCTTAACCTTAACCTTAACCCTACCCCTGACCCTGACCCTGACCCTAACCCTACCCCTGACCCTAACCCTAACCCTGACCTTAACCCTACCCCTAACCCTAACCCTACCCCTGACCCTAACCTTAACCCTACCCCTGACCCTAACCCTACCCCTGACCCTAACCCTAACCCTGACCTTAACCCTACCCCTACCCCTAACCCTAACCCTAACCCTGACCCTAACCTTAACCCTACCCCTGACCCTGACCCTAACCCTAACCCTAACCCTACCCCTGACCCTAACCCTAACCCTACCCCTGACCCTAACCCTGACCCTAACCTTAACCCTACCCGACCTTAACCTTAACCTTAACCTTAACCTTAACCCTACCCCTGACCCTGACCCTAACCCTACCCCTGACCCTAACCCGGTGCGGTCTAAAACGGCGCAGTCAAATAGCGCAGCAGTTTCCGGAGCCGCAACACAAAATAACATGGCAGTTTCGGGTGCGCACCGCAGCTCTGTAGACACTCCCTAAAAAAATATCAAAGTTTTCCTTTTTTATGCTCTTTGTGAGGCGCAACTGCAAACTTTTCCTTAAATGTTGAAATGTTCAGTACACGATAATGCCCCTATTTGTAAAGCAAAGGGGAGAAGGTGCGAGGGATTCGGCAGTAGATGTATTAAAAGGAGGAAAATTCTCTTGCGTTGCGTGGTGCCGTGGGAGGGCCAATCTTTGCCACTTGAAGCTATATTTGGCTCGAGCCATTCCATGGAATGCGACGCGTCTTTGTTATCATCTGGTTTCTTCTTCTTATTATTCATGGTCATTTTGCCACAACTCTGACCCCCTGAACATTGATGAATGTCACACATGGGGTCGTAGGTCACACATGGGGTCATAGGTCACATGGGGCTCGATCGGCTCGGCCCGAACTCCAATAAAATGGAGGTTGCGAGAACGCCCGTCGCAGCAGTGCCGACTAGTTCAAAAAAGAAAAAACATGAAACTCTTAATCTTTGGCCTAGGCACATGAGACTTGGAACAGTGATAGAGCTACCTTTGACCTCTGACCTTTGAGGAGTAAAACACACCTGGCAGCATCGCTCTGATAAACAGGAAGTCAGCCATGTCGAATCAAAGTGGCGCCGCCGTGTTTCTTTTTTTTTCAAAATCTTACTTGTCCTAGGTTTTTTGTCCGATCGAGCTCAAAACAACACCTTTTTCAATCTAAAGACATTGAAATTTAATTAAAAAAAATGTTTAAATGTATATTTCTTACGGTCTCCACGTAACACGCCCTGTTTTTCAAGGACAAGTCACGCCTATTGGAATTGATCTACGGAGCTCATATTTCACTCACTAATGTGTTTTTAGGGTCTGATTGGAAATAATTAATACCCATGTAACAAATTGCCTCTATAGCGCCCCCTACCCATTGTGTGAAAAACTCAACATTGTCTGATTTGTTTGAAACTCATGGTTTATATTCTCCTCGAGATGCCATGAAAAAAGTGCATTACAGATATTGTAAATTTTCACAATTGGCGAGCAGAGGCGCAATGAATGCCTTCACTTCCTCTTTTATTTTGATGGAACATTTCCTCTCGTGCCGTGGTCTTAGCATTAGCGTTAGCATCAGCGGCGGGTCTCTGTTGCTAGGTGACAGAGGTACAGGGAGGAGGGGGTACGGTGTAAAGAATAAAGTCTAATAAAGTAACTACGTGCTTGACGCGCGTTTACCATAGACTTTGAATGTAAACTGGACGCTTCGGCCGCGGCGGTGTGGAACCCGCTTAAGAGAATGCAGTGTCGGGGCAATCGAGATCAAAACACAGTCGCGCGGGTGGCGAAAGCCATCATCGCTACCGCGGCTTTAATTAGGCCCGAGCGCCACAAGCTGGCGAGAGGCCTATTAGTCTCGTAAGGCCGTGCGAAGCACGGCTGCGAAAGTGCGCACGAAATCGAGCGCGAAGCGCTCGCCCACTTCCAAACACTCACTAACGCACTCCCCGTGCATACTAATTAGTTGTAGGAAAATGGAACATTACCGTTGTAAACGGGCAAAGCCCGTGCAAAGTTCACACTAAACGAGCACTTTACATTGGGATGATGATATGATGATCTCCTCCTCCTCCTCCTCCTCCTCCTCCTCCTCCTCCTCCTCCTCCTCCTCCTCCTCCTCCTCAAATTGGCGCGTCAGCGCCCCCAAATGTACCAAAAATGCATTAAGATAGAAAATGACCCAAAAAAAATTTAATCGTAGAATCATGAAATTTGGCGCAGAGGTAGATGGTGACAAGAGAAGTAAAAAATATTATTACGGCAACACCGTCCGCCCAACCAAATGTCGGCCATATTGCTTCAAAAATGGCTAAACATGACTTTGGAGTTTTTCCAAACGTCGTACTTTTACAAACTCCTCCCAGGGCGTTGGCCCTAAAAAGCTGAAATTTGGTGAAAATGCTACTGAGGAGTGGGACATCAAAAGTTATCCAAATTACATTGATACCTGAGAATTTCAGAAATCTCCCAAATTTTACATTTCTGCCGTTTGCGCAGATAAAGTCTGAATTGCGTCAAATTAGAATCAGTTGTTAAACTCTTTGCCCTAAACCTACTTGAAGTGAAATAAATTAATTTGGAGCCACAGCGCCCCCTACAGATTTTATATGGAGGTTAAATATTTAGTTTTGCGAAATTATATGAAATTTGACACACAACTCAATTTTGGCATCCCCATC
This sequence comes from Eucyclogobius newberryi, assembly GCF_026437365.1. Taxonomy (NCBI): domain Eukaryota; kingdom Metazoa; phylum Chordata; class Actinopteri; order Gobiiformes; family Gobiidae; genus Eucyclogobius; species Eucyclogobius newberryi. The sequence continues at coordinate 21,760,662 of NW_027316389.1, forward strand.
AAAAAAGTCAATGAGACCCATGTCATAATTGTTATGGCGTTGCCGTAACGATGACCGAAACCTCCATGTTATTCCAATGGGGAAATCGCCAGAACATGTTTACACTTTAGACTTTCACGAACTCCTCTTAGGGCGTTAGACATATTAACCTGAAATTTGGTGAGACTCATCTTCAGGGGTGGACCATCAAAAGGTATCCACATTTTTATTCTAAGAGTCACGGTGTCTGTGCGGCAAAGCCGCACATTTTGCCAAGAATTCAAAATAAAATTGCTTTTTGATGGTAAAACAAAGGGGAGAAGATGTGACAGCGTCACAGATTCAGCAGTAGGCGTAATAAAAAGGACAATTGGGGCGCGTTAGCGCCCCCTCTTGCGGGGTGGCGGCGGCGTGGCGAGGGCCGATCATTGCCGCTTGCGGCTATATTTAATGCTTATTTTCGGTTACAACTTAAGTAGACCAACATTTAGTTCATTGTAAACTGCTGATCTACCTCTGTCGTAATTTCATTTCGAAAACATTTAAAATAAGGTTTAATTGTGTTTGAGAAGTTTGCAATGTCTTCTGAACTAAATTACACACACAAAATCATCTCACTGTGCCTCATGAACCCCGGGCAGGTACCCGATCCCCACTGACCTAGTAGTATGTAAAAAAAAAAAAATGTATACAGAGTCTACGGTCTGACTGCTGCTGATATTTTACTCTACACTAAGTAGAATACTGGACTTGAGTCCATCGTATGCATGTATAATCACTCATGTTGGCGGGCTGGGGATACATGGTTCAGGGGCTACAAATTCTGGTTCATTTAAAAAGGTGGCTCTCAATAAACAGAGCTAAAGGCATGACCCACTATCACAGCAGTGCAGAAACATGTGAGCAAGTACTGGCTGGTATATACTGTGTGAGGCGCAGAGTTCAGCCCTGAGCCGCCACACTGTCTCTTTCAAGTGCCTGTTCAGGATGTGAACAGGCGACATGATTGGCCCGACAGGAAGTCCTGGCATCTGGGAACAGAGAAGGGAACGAGGGCATGTGACCTCCACTCACCACCAGCTTTTCCAAATCTTGTTAGCACAGCTAGCTGGGTCCAGGGTCATTTCCCAGTTTCCCAAGGTTCAGAGGGAGATTAGTTCTCCAGTGGGTCCGTCATCCCTGAAGACGCTGACAGATTCACAGGCTGATCGGGCCTATTAGGCTCGGATAAGGAGCCAAAGCCCAGGCCGCGGCGCGCACCGACGCACATCAACTCCGATCACATCAGCCTGCGTCATTGGATTCTACCAATACTCATGACACACTCAACTCCTAATTACTCATCTACTAGTGATTTCTCACCTACAAGAAAACTCAAATGCAGTAGATTCACAGTGTGTGTAAAAGAATATACTACAATCAAACATAGATAAACAACAACCATATGACTATGCTTTTTTTAATGGATAATATACTGAATCAAGTCTGCTAATGCGACTGACAAGCATTAATAATATCATCAGTTGCCTGGTCGGTTGTTTTACAAAATATAAAAACAAAGAACAATGTACAGATACACGGTCCAGTTTTCCTTAGAGACTGACTGCATGTGAAGAGTCCGCAAATATTGGCAGGATATTTGGGTGTGATTTTGGTCATTGTGTAAACCAGCAGCTTAGTGTTTAGTACAGTGCAAAGCATTGTATCTGTGTTATGGGACACAAACAAATTCAATAAATATAAAAACACATTTCATTCAAACATTTGGTCTGGCAACATTTTGGGCAATGACCAGAATCATTGTTGTGGCGCGCCACTAACGGTTTCAAAGTTCAAAGTTCAGTTTGACGTGGTCTTACATAGAACTTAACACTTCTAATACTGTTCATCAGTTCACAAATACTAACACCGGAGCACAGCCTTGAGGAGACCATTAAAATAGTAGAAACCAAGAGAACCCCAATGATCATGAGGCCTGGGTTTTAAAAGTCCAGCATTGTCCTACATTTGGGATGGAAAAAATCAGCAGTTTCAAACTGTGGGGTTTTTGCCAGTGGTCGTCTGCTGCAAGTATGTGGGGCGCTTGATGCGCTGCTTTTTGCGTCTAGGCTTACTCTTGGCTTTAGTCAGCTGAACCACAAAAAAAGACAAGACCACCATAGCTCCAAGGAAGGCAAAAACTGGAATGGACTGGCTGACTTCCTGATTATAGCGTCCAGGCATTATTCCTAAAAGAGAGGGCACAGTTAATCAAGCTTCAACTCACATCCTCTAAAACCAAGTGTGCTTGGTCTTACCTCCAGGGATGTACCATGCACCACTCTCCCCAGGGGAGAGCGGCCTGACCTGGGGTCTGTAGGCCCTCACATTGGGCAATGCCACTTTGTCCAGATCCACCGACAAAAGCTTCTGGTGTTTCCATAGGTTACTATGCAATGACAGCACATGTGCACTTTAGTAACAACTTACAGGTGAAGAAATCAATGTTGTGTTCTGATGTGGTAACAGGGCTGCAGTAGGATGAGATGGTCAGATGCAGGACACGCACTGTCCAGAGGTCACAGTTCTACAGGGCAGAGGGCACAAGGCCTCTCCGCGCAGATGAAGCGCAAAGGGGCGCAAAAATGACAACATTTCACCGCACTGCCCCTTGCGGACCTCACGGACACGTCAAGCATAAACCTAGCTTAAGACGACTCTGGACTTTCTAGCAGAGATATCAGGGGGTCCAGCAGTGCTGCTGCTTCAATCACTATTTGGATAAATGTTACATTAACAAATAATATCTGTATGTCAGGCCATTTAAAAATATGAAAAGAAAACAAAATAAAAATATTAACCTAACCCTCCTAACCCAGTATCATATATTTTTGGTTAAATTTTATGTAAAAAACTAAGAACCACTTTTGTCCAGCTCAAATTTTCTATCAGAAACAATTAGATGAATGGAATTTCAGATAGAACTATTTAAATTCCAAAGTGAACCTTTTGTACACACCTGGGTGCAGTCTCATTGAGTGGCAGAGGTTTGGTCCAAGACAGGTGAGGACAAGCAGGTAGAGGGCGGGGCTTAGGGTCCCCCAGGTGAGCCTCTAAAACCTTGGAGTAACGGTAAAGATGGTTCCCTGAAAGTAGGAAGATACAACTATTTAAGTAAACCTTATTTCATAATTACACACTGAGAGCTTTTGGCAACTACTCTACTGTAACCTGTAAATGTACCTTCCAGTCGCTGTGGCAGTGGCTGATCTGTACTTGTAGGGGGGCCCACTCGGCTGTGGGAGTGGCTCAGACTTGGAGGTGTCATGCTGTAGGAGGTATACTGCAGGAGAGCATCCAGCATCCAGAAACAGTCTTAAAATAAAAAAAAATAATTATTATTTTCAATTTTATTTTTTTACACAGGGAATAATCCTTTTCCAGACTCTGCTTGGAAACAGTACCTTTCTGCCGATGGCTGTCGTCGATACAGTTTGAATCTCCATAGAGTACGATGCGGCCTCCCCCGTCAGAGGGGGTTTGGTACAATCCTAGAATGGGTACTGCCTCAACTACTGCAGTTTCCTGCTGTAGCACTTCCAAACCTACAGAAAACACACATTTTATAATTACGTCTAAACCAGGTGAGCTTAAAACTATAGAAAATGGTTTTCAATTTTTAATAATCCTGTAAGTACCTTGGTCCTTTAAATTCTTAGCAATCACAATCCCATCTTCTGGGAAGAGAGCAATACTGCAGCCTGAGGCGTAGTACACTGAAAACAAATGGAGAAGTTTATAAAAGGTGAAGAAAGTGCATAAAAAGCAGCATGTTTTGATACTTACTGTCGTGGTCAGCTAAAGTAAAGTCACCCTCATACAGCCCATCACTAAAAGCCATTCCCCACACAGAGATGAGCTCATTCAGAGCCGGTACGTTGGCGCCCCCTGTGTCTGGCATCCACCACTGCCTGCAAATGACACAATGAATTGCATTACCAGTAATTAACAATTCTATTTAGTTATTTTTAATGTACAGTACAAAATCAAGTATGGGATCCTTTGTCATAAAAAATACTTTGCAGAGTAATTCAATTTTAATTTAATGGCAATGTTTGAGGCCAGGTGAACAGGTTTTTTGGTTGTTGTTTTTTTACACCTACAGTGGCTATAGAGAGTCTACACAGTTCTGGTAAAATGCCAGGTTTGGTGATGTAAACAAAATTGGACAAATATTAATATTTTCAGAACTTTATCCGGGTGTTGTGCCAACATTGACTGGGATTTGAGACTGTTCATAAGCTTGAACAGTTCCAGTACTAGCATAAGATAAACAGCCCCACAGCATGATTCTGCCAGTACCGCGCTTCACTGTGGCTATGGTGTTGTTTTTGTGCCAAACACGTTTGGAGTTGTGTCCAATGTTGAACTTTTTAGCCATAACACCTTTTTCAACGTGCCTTTGGTAGATTTCAAATGTGTTTATGCAGGGTTTAGCCTGGCTTGGATGTTTGTTACAAAAGGCTTTGGTCTTTGATTAACCCCCAGTAAAGTTCAGCTTTTCTTCAGAGGCAGTTTAAATGATGGCAGATGTGTACCGACTCTTATTTAACATAAGTTTGAATGTGATTGTTTGATTCTGAACACAACCAAATCCCAGTTATAAGACGGTGTGCATACTAATGCAACCTCATTGTTTTATTTGTTTTATTTCCATCTCCGCCCTCCCCAAAGGATTTAATTTATTTTTTAACTGAATTATACAGGTTAGAGGTCACATTAAAAAGGTGGGGAAAAGTTCTGAAATTATTTATCTTAGTCTCATTTATTTACATCATAAAACATTTTTACCTTTTAACAGCGCTGTGTAGACGTTTTATATCTACTATATAAACCGTGTTTAGTCATATTGGAGCTTGTGTATTCTGTGAGACAGGTTGGTCAGGTTATGACTGAAGGAGACAAGAGATGTTTGCTTGCTCTGCACTAAAATGCCATTTCTGAAATGTTATTATTCACATCGTTAAGTTTTACAGCCGGAAAGGAAAACTGAGATACTGGTAGTTTATCATGGCATTGCAATGGGATGATAACACTTAAGGTGAAAGCACTGTCAAGGTAATAGCAATTTAATCACTGAACCATCTCATGGAATGTTGAAATGCATTACGGAATCTATAGAGCGGACTGCTTTTGAATTGAAAATGAAATCAAGGAACAAACAGATGCCAAAAAGGGAACGCCTTTCCTCTAGAAACCTAATAAATCAAAGAACACAACACGCACTTGTATTTTGGCACATGATTCATGTGAGGCCGTATCGTTCTCTGTGCGAACGTGTTGCCAGCTGTTGGCAGATGATTACCTTGTGTTTTCATCGTAAAACTTGACCCTTCTCATGACAGAGGTGTTGTACCAATCACTGAAGATAATGAGCGACAGACCGTTATCAATGTCTCTCCTTAGTTTTGTAATCTCCTCAGGAAAATACTCCTCCTCGCTGTCCACCATTAGCAAAGTGCCTGCAGAGACATTACATTACATTTTAGCCATCTTATTTTTGCTAATGAACCCCAAGAAATCATGGGAAAACAAAATAACTAAAAAAAATAATGAAGTCAATCAAGATTTTCTATAAGCTCTTACCGTATTGACTGGCATCAAAGCAGGTGATGGGCGCTCCCAGCACTTCAACAAAGTATCCCATACTTCTGAGGTGCTGGTACATGTCCCTAAAGTTAGTGTGGATATGATCCCCATTCCTGTGTACAAATAAAAATACAAAACATAAGCACTGTACATACAAGTCAGAGAAGCAGAACCAGGCAAGGCAGACAAGGCAACCCACCAATCTAATGGGTCGTTCTTCATTCGGAGGTTGTCTCGGGGAAAGTATCCAGGTGGATAGCGCAGATTGTGGTACTGGTCCCACAGTACTCTCTTACTGCGAGGCGGCGTAGGCACAATTTTCACTTTGATGGGCAGTTTGACAGTGGAGGTCATCTCTCCATCCACCTCCGACTAGAATTTATTTAAGAGTAAGAAAAAGCAGTCTTCTTATGTGCCAGTTTTAAATGACCACTAATAACATTACTGGGGTGTAATGACTCACATCGTTCTCTGCAGGCGACACCACAGTGACCATCACATGACCTTGAGCTATTCCTTCCCACGATGCCGCTTTCTTGGCCACAGAAATGGAGACCGCCAAGTAGCCAACCCACGGCCACAGCACTGAAGAGTATGAAAGCGCTACATCTATGTGGTCACCATTCTGGGGTAGATAAGGCTGCCAGATGGGCTAAAAAAGGACAAACAACACATAATCAACTAAACACATGAAAATGATGAATCCTGTTGTAGGTGTAGTGTTACGAGCTTACCTTGTCCACAATCCTGCCCGTTACTCCCATTCCATTAAGTATGGTCACATTTACAATAGTGGGCATTCCTCCATAGTAGATGGGCTGAGAGCAGTAAGGCCACATGTACGGACATTCTGTTAGATCAATGTAACTGGGAGACAAGCTGGAGAAGAGACAGGGACAACCATTAATTCACTATTCTTATGAGTCTTAAGTCAATCAATCTAGAAATCTGAGCATACACAGAAAATAAAGCTGTCAGCTGTTTTCACTAGAATCATTCATTCATTCATTCATTCATTTTTCTACCGCTTGTTCTCTTTCGGGGTCGCGGGTTACTGGTGCCTACTCCAGTGACTTTGGGCCTTAGGCGGGGTGCACCCTGGACAGTGGCCAACTCGTCACAGGGCCAACACAGAGACATACACACACAGAGACAGAGACATAGACATACAGACACCATTCACTCTCACATACATTCACTAGGGCCAAAACACATGCATGTCTTTGGACGGTGGGAGGAACCGGAGAAAACCCACAGTAACTTGGGGAGGACATGCAAACTCCCCTAGAATCATATTCCTGATAAAATTATTTTGGAATGTCAACTCCTAAAAATCTTAATGAATAAAGGTGATGTTACATAGTAACAAAATGTGACAGACTTTATATCTTCAGGCCTAGAATAGATTTGAGGTAAAATTACACCGTCTTTACCTGGCCTGGGGTCTGTAGCTGTTGAGGATCTGGTAAGCCCGGATCAGGTCTAGTTTCCCGTGGCCCTGTTCAAACATGTTGACCCCCGGGAGCCTGCGAGCTGAGGCAATCAGAGCCTGCTTCATGGAGGCAGGGTTCACCAGCTCCCGGTTCAGCACAGTGCTGTGGACACAGTGCGACAAGGACAAGGTTAGGGTAGGGCTGAACCCTCTGGGCAAAATATCTAACCATGATTCTTCTAACACTCATTGCCATCAAATTTGAGACGCAAGTTTAGTTGGATTATTCAATGCAATTTATTTTTCTCTGTATGAATACATACATAACACATAAAATCATATATACGGATTTGGATGAAAAAAGTGTCACTGTGGAGAAATAGAGTCCTGATAAACTATACAGCTTATGAATGGGGTCCTGGACCATTGGTTTTCTGTTCAAAGTGCACATAAGTATGCCTAGAAACATTTCAGAGAAGACTGAAATATGAACTGTTAAAATAAAAGAACCCCAAGATATTTCTAGAGGTATAAACAGCAAGGTTTGCAGGTTTTATATATAGGATGACGGAATATTTAGTTGTTTGAAAATAACTTAAATGTGTAGTTTTAGCGATAAGCCAATTGTGACAGTTCAAAATGCCATTTTGATTCATTTGTGATATATCTTAAAGCCATAGGTTTGGTTTCAAACACATTTGGCCATAATGTAGAAGAAATGGAAATAGTGGTGCATGAATGCAGTTCCAATGACCTTTAGGAAGCAAGTAAAATGCACAGCATTGAGACCAAGGATAAGTAATGGACCAGAATAACATTTAGGTGGTCGTAATACAATGCCTGATTTGTGAACACACGTCTCAGAATTATTCTGCAGTAGGATGCTAATATTAGTTTAACAGACCCAAGGCAAAGGATTCATGCATCTACAAAAATGGAACATGACACTTGAGTCATGACCCGAGTCCTTACAAAGACTCAGATAGAGATCAAGGTGGGAATGAGCTTTGTGGAGGAAAGCGGAGACATCATTCTTATAGACAATGGCAATGTATTGCTTTCTTTCACAATATGAGCTATTTGCAAACTTGCACATGGATTCAATTACATGTACATAACAAGAGGGCTCTCACAATATAAAAAGGCATATTGACAGAGAGAATTCAAAACAGTTATGACAGACGCAACTATTGATCCGAAAGGTGCTGCCCAGTTTGTCGCGTGTCCTTCCTTCCCTCTCATCCATTTCTCACTCATCTGTCTTGGCTAGTAAAGCCTATGGGCCAAAACATCTTTCAAATAAATAAATAATTGATGAGACAGATTTAGTGACACAAGAGAAAACTAGGACCTCAGACAGAGGGTTAAGATAAGATATTCCTTTATTGTCCCACATGGGGAAATTTCATTGATGCAACGCAGGTAGATACAGAAGAAAAGAACAGATAAACTTATAGGAAGTTTGAAAAACACTCTGTTATATTATTATGCCCTGCACTGGTCAGTGCTCCATGTTAAGACCGACAGGGGAATGAGAGTTTTCCTATGCTGCACTTAGGGATTTTCAATCAATTAAAGAAAAAAAAGAATCCTGCAAATATTGTCTGGTTTTAAATGCAAACTCTGTTTTTACTCATCATAAAAACATGCGTGTGCTTTCACATTTTACACTTTGCCCGAGGTCACCCTTGAAAAATGGGTTCTCACCTGGTTAAATAAAGGTTAATGAAAGAAAAAACGTAACCATTATCCCGTGTGCTCTGATTCTCGGCTGACCTGTGACACTGCATCCACTAAGATCCACGCAGAGCTTATGTGGATTATATCTTTTGTGGAAGTGAAAAGGGACTTTCCAGTGGTTTAAATGTGATGGACTTATGGAGGTAGCCTTTTAAAACATAAAACTAAGGCAGGAAACAAGACCATGAGTACACACCTGGCCAGGAGCGTGACGGCCCCCGCCACCACTGGAGAGGCCACACTGGTGCCGGACAGGGAGCGGCAGCCCTCCTTCATCCCAGAGCCTCGCACCCCAGAGCCATAGGTCACAATGTCCGGCTTGACCCGGCCGTACCCCCCTGGCAGCTCCTACACAAGGGGAAATCAATAATACATTAGGTACAAAGAGCAAGGTTTAAGTGATATATTTAGACACGAGGATGAGGAGGTCACATGTTTTATATGATTATCGGTACTTCAAAGTCCCCTAATCCCATTAAGATCACATTGACTGAATCTCGGTCACACTCCTCTCAGCTCTGAGACTTGTCAGACGAGCCAAATGATTTTCCATTTGCCCTTTCAATACTGATGCTGCTTCAAATGAAAAAATAAGCAGCGGCCCAGAAAGATTGGATCAAGGTTGGGCATTTGCTTGTTCACTGCTTGAGTGAATCGGCAGCACACAACATAAAGTAATTTCCCTGCAGAAGTAGTTTGACATTTTCTTTATTAGCTCTGACATTGTAGGGCAACAGTAGCAACTTATGGCACTCTTCTGCCTCAGCTTTGTAAATATACTACAGTATGAGCTTGAATGCTTTCATTTATGCCCAGTAAAACATCAAAGAAGGTATTTGAATGAATGAATGCTGTTGAATTGATTTATTTTCTGTCTTGGAAAACCAAGACAGAAAATAAATCAATTCAACAGCATTCATCCACATTTCAAAGATTAAACTGATACATAAATGAGCAGTACATTCAGCAGATTTTCCAAATGCAATGGTTCAGATGCTTCAGCTGATGTTTGGTGAGGTTGGTGGTGGTTTCATGAATTATTCTGATACATTTAGTGGAGTGCAGTCTGAGCAGTTTGTAAAAACAGTTCTGGTCTGAATTAGAACAGCTGAGGTGAGCCGAGAGATCCTAAGTCTGATATCTGAGGGAATGAGAATGTTTCTGGGGCCTGAATCATAAAGCTGAAGTTATGGTTGATGTGGATAAGTGTACTGCGTTTATGGATCAGAACGTGCATAACTTACCCAGGTTGTCATGCCCCTGGAGGAGAACCGGGCAATATTGTCCTCAAAGTCAATCCCACCAACCCCGATGACGTCCATCTGATCTGCAGGGTTGTTCAGGGTCCTACGAGATAGAGGCAACTTTAAGTATAACATTTCTCACTTTCTAAGCTTGAAGCATCCTAGTCTTGGCTCTCTTACCCGTATAAAGGTCCGTCATTGCCAATAGCAGATACCATGATCACTCTATTCGCCGTCAACTCCCACACCTGTCAAAGCAAAAGTTTTTAAATTTTAAAACCTAATTTTTAGGTTTTAGAGCAAGTATAGCGGAAAAATGGCAACGTTATCTGATCTGTGGTTTGCCCTGTATTTGCATTCAGGTGCAAAATCCTGATATTACTTTTGATAAGATGTAAATATGATGCATTTTTAGCACCGCTGCATGTTAGAGAGCCTTACTATGATTTGTAAGCATTTTATTTAATGAGAAAGGAATTTGTTAGTATTAATAAAGCAAATTTCGAGGGTAATGAGGAGTTTTCTGTTCCATTTGGTCACCTTATCGACAAATGGATGGTCCATGAAATCCGGGCCGCCAATACTGAGGTTTAGAACATCAATCTTCTTTAGGATGGCATAGTTGAAAGCATCCAGGAACCAGGAAGTGTAGGAAACCTTTGAAGGAGACATTAAACTACATTAGACATTTTAACCTGCAATTGATTGTTGCAAGCACACAGATTGATTTTGAGCATCTTTTTTGTACCTGGTTATTTGTGAACACTTTAAAGATGTGCAGTTCTGCGTCTGGGGCAAAACCTTGGCATTCCCTCATACTTGCGATTACACCCGCAACAAATGTGCCGTGACCTAGGCCTACATATCACGAGACGCAACATCACAGGAAGTTAAGATGAACAAAAGGCTAGTTTTGTTTTAAAATGTTCATCGGGCTCACCATCATCCAGTGTCTTTTCATTTGTCCAGTTGGTTCGCTCCTTAACGTTTTTAAAATGAGGATGTTTTTCGCTGAGGCCTGTATCAAAGACGGCCACTTTCACACCAGACCCTGCGCACACCAAACAGAATTCAGGAACATGGCGGTTTGGTACTCTAATAACGTATACATTTAAACAGAAAGACTAACCTGTGTGCCCCATCTGCCAGAGCACATCGGCCTGCAGGATCTGTGCCACGTGACGGGGGATGGCACGCAGCAGACGGCGGCTCGAGTGGCGCCCGGTGGCGTGCCAGAAGCCCGAGCCCAGAGACAGGCTAGTTCTTCTGAAAGGCCGAGACGACTGCCACGACTGCCACTTCTCAGTTTCGGTGCCATTACAGGGAGTGGCCGCTTCGGGGGCTGTGGAGACGCAAATACAACAGGAAGTGAGTGGAAGTGGAACAGGAACGTCTGAACTGTTTGCATTGTACTACACTTAAAATTATCAGATGGGGTTAATGTTGTGGAGTCCAAATATCGGTATTTCTATGACTAAATTCTAAAATATAACTAGAACTAATATTGCATCCTTCAATGTTTCCAGTGTTCAAATTGTGTTACAAACCAACACTGACACGGATTGAAGAGGACATTTTATACATGGGATTCAGCAAAGAATCCCATGTATAAAGTAATGCAGTAAAGGCTAATGCCACAATTTAAACAATGGCTTGCTTAAATGCTCACTAAAAAAACACTACAAGGGCCTATAATTATCGTGTCAACATTACCAAGGTGGTTTGTTACAAACGACTGTATTAAATAGATTGGAAGTCAATTAAGACATTACTCCTCAGGGCAGCAACGACCGAAAAAGTACAAGCAGTATGTCTCCTTTTTCATCCCATTAGCGTTTGAAGTCTCTGGAGGAAGAAATATGACTTTTTTGTGTTATACAGGAACTGATTAGATAGCTGTATTTTTATTAAATGTGTTTTTATACATTCGTTCATTTTATTGAATTTTTATTTGTGCTCAAGTATCCTGCGTTTGTTTGTGTTTTAACAAGGTACACATGAAAACGTTTTCCCTGTATAAATAAAATGAATGAAAAATGAATCAATTAAGATAAGATAAGATAAGATAATCCTTTATTGTGCCACATGGGGACAGGAAATTCATATAAGAAACAAATAAAAATGGCTTTCTATCAGATTAAATAAAATGTTATGAAATTTTGTCATCAATCAATATGAGGAAAACATCTTGATACACTTTTTTTGCCGTATTGTTGAGTCCCAAAGTAACTCTCCGGAAGGCCTCTCAACTACCAGTAAATGTTGTGGTTGCAACTGAAGTCTTTCATCCAAAGCCAGCTCCAGTCTGGTCCAAAGAGTGAGTCTAGCTCAAAAGGACAGAAACAAAGCTCTCTGAGCTCCCACTTCCTCCTCACAACTTCTACACACACACCGTCTGCCTCAGGCGGATTATATGATAAGAGAAGAGGAAATATCCTTGTACAATAAAATAATCAACACCAATTATTCTGAGCTAATGATAAACGGCTGACAAACATAACTCATAACCAATGATATAAAATGTTTATGACACAAAGGGCAGCAACTAATGATTATTTTGCCAATAAAAAAAATCTATTCCTTTATCACATTTCTACAACATTTTATTCAAAAAAAGTGAACGCACACATACTTTTTACTCACTATGCTAAATAAGGTTTAGAAAATCCCCTAAAGTTTTGCATCTAATATGTAAACAAAACACAACATTTCAATTCTATTTTGGCCATTTTAGACATTAAATGCCATACAAACATGATGATTAATAACGCTACATGCAGTTGTGGCTACAGTGCAGTGTACAGCGTTACTTACAGGGGCTATACTTGAGGGAGCGGAACACTTTGCGCTGTGGGGTCACCCTCTTGATGTAGGGATGGTCCTCGAGGGTGAGCAGGCCGCTGGGAGAGACCTGACGGATGTGGACCAGCTCAAAGTCACTGGGGAAGTCCGACGCTGGGTTTTCTCTGGGAACAATGTGCCACTCCAGTCCTCCACCGGCCTTTCTCAGAGCACTGCTGATATACAAACTCCGAGCTTTGGCTGAGAAATACCCATTGAAGCCCACAATGTACTCTGCAAAGTACACAAAGGCAATCATAAAAAGGTAGTTACAAAATTGAATGAAAGATATTTAGTACATCATTTGATTTATCAATAGATTTATGTTAAGTCTTCAAATTCAAAAATAAGCTGAATAACTGAAAGTGGCATACCGTGCTCTACAACTTTAGTGGAGAACTCGAGTTTGAGAGTTAGCTGGGTGCAGTTGGAGCCCTCTGTGGGGGCCGGTGATGGGACAGACTCTGGTTTGGCTCCGGTCCCTGGCTCCATCCCTACTACACCCATCAGCAAGAGCATAATCATCCACACTGGAAGCAGCAGCATTTTCCTCACGTCCCTGTCCTTTAAACCACGTCAGGTGACAAATGAGAAGTCAATGTTGGATTAATTACGAGAGTAGAGACCGAGCATTTCAGGTCAACAGTTCTGAAAAAGAGTCCATTCTGCAAAAGGCTGATGCAGCTAGATTCATTTCTTTCTGCGTTTCCTCTCCATGGTGGTGTAAAACGGTGTTGGTCAGTGGAATTGCCAGGGTGACGAGATGGCGGCCATAATGAAGGGTTCAAAAAATGAAGACGACGAGACGAGAGACTTTGTGGGGCACTGGTAAGAGCGTCCCTTCTTCTTCTCCAGCACAGAACTCTGGTTTAAGCCTGGACAAAAGGAAGAGTGGTTAGGTCAAAGTAACAATGAATCTTCATTTCGTATTGATGAAAAATTGTGAAAAAATACCATAACAATTAAATACAAATAAAAAGGTATACATTTTGAATGGGAAAAGTTGTGTTACTAAAATAAATGTCTACTATTGTGAAATAAAAACATACAACTTTAGCTATCCATGCATTTAGTTTTGTTTAAACTGCAGCCAGTCCCAGGTATCTTCTCGGCTAATCAAATGGTATTAATTTTTTGAACCATAAAGTGTCTTGTTGTTTGAAATGAAACCGATGTAGGACACGGTCTCACGCCTCTTTACCTACATTACATGAAATGGGAAACTTGTTAAGGATTTCTCTCTTGGCCCTAGGCTCAAACAAACTGTGGCTGCTTTGTGGACAAATGTGTATTTTATTACAGACACAAACTGAACCCTGCAGGGACGGTCCAGCCCAGCTTATGTAACAGTCAAGAAGCAAACTGTGGGACAAATGACAAGCCTCTCCCACTGCTGTGTTTGATGACTCAAACACAGCTTAAACAAATAAGAAAGTTTATTTACAAAAATGGCAAAAGTTTAGGAGGATTTAACCGCATAAAGATCCCACTCGTATCCCACTCAGAGCCATCTGCTCGGTGGGCAAGAGATGTGTTTTTCTGCAACTTTGATGAAAGACCAGCATTAACAGCCAAGTTTGCAGCCAAGATAATACAAATAATGACTGTGAACACCCAGTCAGAGCTTGAAGAATGAACAAAAACAAATATGAAGAAACTTTAGAATAACTAACCATAACTTCACGGTAAACTGTTGTAGGGCTGTGCTCAGTATATCGATAATGTGATATATTGTGACGGACTTCTTGGCAATACGTGTGTCGATACAGAGATGGACATCGTGAACAACATCAAGCAATTACAGATGATCAAGTTCTACATTTCTAAACCTACAGACTGCTGCAGCAAGTTTGAATCAGAAGAGCTGAAAATGTGACTAAATCATAGGACAGTTAAGATAAGATGAGCCTTTATTTGTCCCACAATGGAGAATTCCAGTGTTGAAACAGTAGGTACAGAAGTAAACAAAAAAAAACACACTCTTAATAGAAAAGCTCTTATAAAAACTCAAAAAAAACTTATATTCTTAATAAAAAAGTAAAAACCACTGTTGTTGTATTTGGATATTGAAGACAGTGTGTACAGGAAATTCTAAAGCATTTTCTTTTTGTTTTTTAGTCTGTATTGATTGAATTGAATTGATTGAATTTATTTTTACACTGAATTGTTGACCATAACTAGAATAGGAGTAAAGGTAATCCTGGTCTAGGAAACCCCCAGGCGTGTGTGGTCAGGTCTGATGGGTGGGGTGATGGGTGGGGTGATGGGTGGAGGATGCAGTTCCGTCTCGGGGCAGGATACAAAAACTAACCAGGGAGCGAGCGCTTCTGGTGTCGAGCTGTAAAACACTCTCAAAAGGCACTAAAACAAGGGCTTCAGCAACTTGTGTCAACAAACCACCAACGCAATGCAAGAGCCATTAGAGGTTGCCATAGCCACCACAGAGCCCCACCAGACCCCCATCCAAGTCACACTGTCTATTCAATAAACACACCAGTATGGAGTTTCATGGCTTGGGAGAAGTTTGTCGGTCAATGATTTTCTTAAAATTATGAATAATCTTTCAATGCTCAGAGTAATATGTGATGTGTAAAGTCATAAAACCACACAACATGAGCCTGAAAGACATTTAATCACAGGGCTTCTTTCTTGGGGTATTGTTGGAATCGTTTAATAATATATACTTTTTCAAATCAAAAATCTTAAATGAGAAAGTGAATAGTTGTATTTCAGTGAATACTTGTATTTCACCAAGATTTTGTGAGTGCATTTTGGTGTTTTGAAACTACATGCGCGACATGAAACTCAAACACATAAACAAAACATACCCTCAGCACACAGCGAACTTTAATTAGAAGTAATCATTCTGCCAGACCTTGAAATAATCGTAATATGTCAATAAAAAACAAATCCCTACCACTAATGTTAAAGGACAATGCTGTTTTTCACAGCTCAAAATCACTGCCAACACAACAGCAGCACATATGCTACAATCGTGAGCTAACAACGTTAATAATGCTGTGAGCATCGAACACGAAAACGTAAAGAATCATGACATTAAACGCGTGATGACAAACCCATGACACGAGTTAAATGTTTCATCTGAACACGAGCGTAGCGATTTTTCACAACAGACTGTATTTCACATGGACAGCAGCGCTAGCTAACGAGCTTTTGCACACAGAAACATCATATATTTGGTAAAAGTACTTACTGGGGGGACAATTAAACAATCCTTACGAATGCCAACGGTCCAGTGACAAGAGTTATCCACTTTTCGATGAGCTAATGCCAGCTGAGAGTCCACTTTGTGCCTGAATGTCGAACAAAAGCTAGCGCAGTTTAGCTCAAAGCGACGCAGCCGCAGAACTGTGACGTTTGTGACCGGGAGCTGCCAGATACAAGACAAATATCCTCCTTTTTTAACCCTTTTGAGATGTGCGATTGTGCCATAGCTCAGACAATCATTTAAAATAATTAAAAAACAAGAGTTTAACTGATTCATGCAAAAATAGAAATAAACCATTGTTAAAGTTTTGCTTTCTAAAGTATGTATGTCCCCTTTTGGGTCGTGGTATTGTTATGAACGATAAGAACGTTTAGGTGTGCGAGAGAATGTGGCATTTCAGATGTCAGACATACATCTGAAAGTCGCATATGATTTATATTCAATTAATATGTCCTGGCAACTGTCTGTTACTGAGCTGTTGCAGTTTTCCACCAGAAGATGGCGCTATAATTATAAACAAGTAACTTACAGAAATGATTTCCCATTCAATGTCACAATACATAACAATTCAAGTAATATTTCTCAACTTTTAGACATTAAATAGACAAAGCAATAAAACAAATTTGATCAATTTCATGCAAGTTTGTCCGTTGATCTGCTTGTGTCGGTCATTGTTATGTCAATCATGCTGTATACGAAAACATACAATGAGTCCCAAATAATGCAAAAAAACCAAAAGTATTCTTTAACTCCAAATTTCATATCCAACCAGAGGGACATAGTGACGCAATCAAATGTTATGATTTATTTAAATATAGATTCAAAATGAGACAAACAAAAACACAGTTTCGGGTAATCGTTTGCTACTTCATTTCAAATGACTTCATTCATATAAAAATACAATACAAAAGAAAATAGTTTACATAATACCGAAACAAAATTGTGCTCCACAGTTGATTTGAAGTCGCTTGTGATATTCACTTGGCATGGCATATGATTAAATCATGTTTTAGTTAATTATGGCCTTTATTACAATGTGTGAAAAACATAACCTTATTTAATTGTTGTTGATTTTTAAGTAAAACTTAATTTGGCAATAAAAGAGATTTCTACTGGACAGTTTGGTAAATCTACTCATACAAATATAACGTGTTGAGAGGTCAGTTAACATGGCTCGGTTTCAATAACACATTTAGTCTGGGAAAGAACACAATTTATAAACTAGGGGTTCATCCAAAAGGACATACCCAGAATAACAACAAAATACACTAATGGTATCAAAACATTCAATATAATGAAGTGCTTTCTCAGATGAAATCATCTGTATGAGTCTCAGTCATGTGGTGCAGCCCTAGATCTACAGTAGATAGGACTAGAAGGAGAACAGAATTGGCAAGTTTGAATACATATCCATAATCATGCATTATTAAAATGTATTATTTGCTTGTTCCCGTTGGGGTTTGCACATGGCCAGACTAAATGGCCATTGTCTAATGGTGTCTGTCTCAGGCTCATTGTTGCTGTGTCAAGCTTAAAAAACAGAGCCTTTTGCTTGTCCTTTATGTATGTAATTGTAACAAAGTAAAAAGATAATAATAATATTATCATAAATCATCTCAATATAGAAGGAGCTTTGTTTTTCAATTAAAGCTTGATTAACTTTGTATAACCTTTTGTTAAGTGCTACTTTTACAGAAATTTGCTATACTCCGTCTTCTTTGGTTTCCTTAGCCAGTTCACTATTGAGTATTAATAATTGCCAATATCTATTTATTCAATTCAGGCCCTTTTGCTTCTGATGTTGACATTAGACACATTCTATTAACCCTGCAGCCTATTGTATCCTTAATCCATCAATGTGGAGGATCACAAGTCTAAAATAACTTCCAATGTAATAAAAAGCTGTGCTACTCTTACAGTACACACAGCCATATTACGCAATACTGATATCTCACAACGAACTATGGCATGGACCACTTCATAAGCAAATGTCTATCATCAACAAGAATAGACCTAAAACAAAAAAAAGTTTCACAATCTTATCAGATTTGCTGAATGCTATATTACCTAATAGATTTGTTTCATTTTCAGGGCAGGTTGCAGTCTGACTACATTTAAACATTATAAACAATTCACAGCCTTTTCCTTAGGAATGGTGGAGGAGCAAGGCCTTATTCCCTTTTGGAAATGTCACTAACCAGAGCTCTGTTCAACAGATCCTTGTAAAGGTCATTATCCAGTGACCATTTGAATGAAAACTAATCATCATTTCAACGATAATAAATAAATATGTACAGACAGAAAAGACAATGTTTCCATCCCTTTAGAGAGGCATGGAGCAGAGAATGAGATGAGTCTTACCCTTCAGGTAAAGGCAGATTTACAGTCACAGTTTGTGGTACTGTACGTTGTTGATTCAGTGGTCACATGTACAGGCGTGTTTGCAGTTCTCAGTTCTAGCCGTTGTACTGCTGCTGATAGCGGCGGTTGAGCTCCCGTAGCTCCTTCTCCCTCATGCGGCGGGCCTTGTTGGACTTGGTGGAGCGGCTGGAGCGCGTGGAGTGGGAAGACTTGGTGCTGTGGCAGCGGGACGAGGCGCGCTTCAGCAGGTTCTGGGAGATACAGCGCTGCAGGTTCTTCATGGACGAGGAGGCGGCCATGCTGACGATCCAGGGGTGCTTCAGGGCCTGTCCCGCGGAGAGGCGCTGGGCGGGGTCTACCGTCAGGATACGCTCCACAAAGTCTTTGGCCAGGTTTGACACACTGGGCCACGGCTGAAGAGAAAAACATGCACAATAGTGAGACAATTTTATTTAATTGAGCCTTTATTGATGAAGATAATGGTTTAGAACACAATACCTTCTTATGGAAAACAATCAAGCAATGAATGAAGTCAGGACTATTAGTTTTTGTAAAAATAAATATACACTGCAAAATGAGTTGATAAAACCTGAAAAGCTTCTCAAGTCTGGAAATTTGTTTTCAGTTTTATTCTGCAATAAATACAAACTGAAATTTTGATTGCAATGGCTTTTTGGCACAGAAGAGGGCAGCAAAGGAAAGACTAAAACCAACAATTTCTTTAAAGTAGAAAAGAAAAGAAACGCTAGAGTTTAAAATAGTAGTAGTTAATCGAGTAATCAATGTTAATGTCAGCACATAAAAGACCTAGTCAATTCCCAGTTAAACTAGCTTGGGAGCGCATGTCGTTAAGACGTCTCTCTCATCTGACGAACACTAGCACTGCTCACTCACTCACCCCCTGCTTGGACAGGAAATGAGAATATCAGCACCGCATGCCTTTCTATCACTCTCAGTCTTCTCCTCAATGCCCGGCTTGGCCATCTGTGTTTTAGTCTCCCAATGGACAATTACAGCCCCTTCACACCGCAGGAAAATGATCATACACATATCATATCATCTGATACAATCTTGTGCAAATATAATTTCTTAAGTTTGGATAACTTAATTATCTATTCAGAAAAAAACTCTGGTGTATAAAACCCTTTGTGGTACGGCCCCACCCCCATTGCACAAGTTGATACAGTTAAACAGGAGACTACAAAATCACATTTTGACCCTCTGCTTTTTCAGTCTGCGTCGCACGCGCTTGGAATTTGGTCCCAACAGAACCGAGGAACATGAAATCACTTCATAGCTTTAGTGGTTAAGCAGTGGCCTTTGGACAAACAGACATGTGCACATGAAATAAACATACCTGCATTGGCATACATTCGCCTTGAATACACACACTCCTACTGGCCCTAAACACAAAGACAAGCGTCCACCAGTGCAGTGCAATCCTCTTCTCTTCTCAGGAAGGACATAAATGTTTCTATAATGTTGAATATTAAGAAGCAGAAGAGAGTGAAGAGTAAACTCCATGAAGAATAAACTACATGAAGAATTTATCTTAAAAATATTAGATTAGAGAGTCTGTTCATGAAGTATAATGCAGGCTCTGGACCTTTACGCAATAGATGGGAACGTCCTTGCTCCGCGTTCAATGAAGTTTGTAAAAGAAAGCACGTTCATTTCCCCTGGTGGCCCTCCCACAAAGAGGTCATGAATAACCTTAAGCTCATATTAAAGTGGAGCTCTTTATTGTGGCAGCTCTCTAGAGAAATCTTGTTAAATTTAGTTGATTTGATGTGTAATATTCATAATCATCATCATCTTCAGCGTCATCGTTTTGGAGTGGCAAGCAAATTCTATGTGGTTAATTAAACGTGTCCAACTTGACCTTAAAGTAGAGGTGGGTGGTATCTTAACAGCACATATAATCATAGATATGAAGTAAAATGACTACATGTAATAGACGTAAAACAGACTCCACTTTGGGAAACACTGGTCTATAAGAGTCAAGTGTGGTTTTGAAGATATGCTAAATTAGAATATGGATTATGTTGTCTATCCATGGCAGAGAAAGTAGGACTGCCATAGCATGCCATAGCAATTTGCACATTTTAACCAATGTTCTGAAATTGCTGAATGCAAAAGGAAGCTGAAAGCCATGAATAGTAAGAAATGTAAAGGGAAAAAAAACGAATAAACAAAAAAAGATGTTTTTGGCAACAATGTCCACCTCTGTACATGGATAAATCGGACAATTCTCGAAGCTCCAGAACTACTCAGCATAGCATCCAAGACAGCTCTGAGGCAAACATCAGCCAAGGGCCCCTCTGTAAAGCTCTATGGCAACATAAACATCCTACGTCACGAAACAAAGGACCAGACTACTCAGCATTCCTCCTACCGGATACAAAGATAGAGCACAAATCACTACATGGACAAACACTTAGAGGAGAGTTGGACGCGCACAGGTAGAAAGAGGGAGGTGAGGACGGAAATAGATGTGAGGTTTGAGAAGCGACCAGGGAGAAAGTGCGCTTTAATAAACGTGTAAGGCCATAAGAAAACCTGAACTTGTTGGAAATGTGTTGACAAAGCGTCATGCAGTGTAAGGAATGTATTCCAAATATGGGTTATGTCTGCCGGCGCGGTGTAAGAGTGAGCTCAAAATGGCACACTTCAGGAGAATTTTAGGCTTTGTTGTAGTTATATATTCTGTAGCAGATGTTACAGTTTCTAGGCACACTGCTGTCTAACTTTCCTATTCTATTTTGAATACAGTAGTTAAGATAGTACACGGAATATATTTAAATCTGCGACTGTATTATTTAGTATGTATTATATTTATCTTTAGTTCAGCCTTGGACAACTTTTTAACAAGTCAATCTACGCCTGAACTTTATTCATCACCAATAAATATCAGTATAATGTCAGTAGGAAGACCTCTGCACTCTTACCTCTCCTGTGAAGCTGTATTTCCCCTTGAGGATCTGTCTGTAGAGCCTCATGCGATTGTCATCCTCAAAGGGCATGGTTCCACTCAGCAGGATGTAGGATATGACCCCCAGTGCCCACATGTCCACAGCGTTGGTATAAGGCTTCCTGACCAGGATCTCAGGGGCGATGTATTCTGGTGTCCCGCATGTTGTCTTCATCAGACACTCGTCTCCTTTCTTCCGGCTGTTGGCCAAACCAAAGTCAGTGATAATGATTTTGGAGTCTGCCCCTGGGTGGTAGTAGAGGAGGTTCTCAGGCTTTAGGTCTCTGTGAGTAATTCCCAAAGTGTGGAGGTATTTCACACCGTCCAGGACCATCTGTAAGACCCGTGTTGCGTCCCGTTCAGTGAAAGATCCTCTGGCGATGATTCTGTCAAACAACTCTCCTCCAGTGGCCAGCTCCATCACCATGTACACACGCTCGGCAGTCTCAAACACCTCCATCAGCTGGATAATGTTGGTATGGCGAACTCGACGCAGAACGCACAACTCTGACTCACAGACCTCCCTTCCCTCCCGGTATCTGGTCTCTATAATCTTTATGGCATAAGGCTGCCGTGTGCTTTTATGCTCTACTCGCACAACACGGCTAAAACTCCCTCTTCCTATCAAAGCCTTGATGTCGTACTTGGCTGTGACCCGCGGGTCAAATTTGGCTCGATACTTGGCGACTTTCTTTCGCTGGGGGTCTGACAGTTCACTGGGCTCTTTAGGGGCCTGAGCTGAGGCTGTGGGACCAGCAGCCTGGGCCTGGAGCGGTGAGGCCATCTTGTCCCCTCCACCGGCTCCTGCAGACTTCTCATCTCCTCGTATAAAGTGCTGATAGATATCTGTCTGTGGGGGCTGTAGAGGGTCAACCTGAACAACAAAAAGCAGATTCAAGACACAGCTGGACACCAAATATCAAAGTACACCCTCTGCCCAGACAACAGTGAAACATGACCATGTTGTAATAAAACACCATCAAAGACATTGGATCATTGTTGGCAAAATGTACTGACCTTTTTGACCAGGTCCAACTGAACATCCCCTGGAGGCTCAGGGAGGACCTTGCTGTTCCTGCACCCCATCACATCACATCATGTTGGGCCGCGGCCAGTTCAGCCACACTGGGCTCTGGGAGTCCTGCCTCATCACCTCAACTGCTGATCCTACACAGTCACGCGCCGCCAAACATGTACTCACAGTCCATATATGTAACGCAGAAATAACAATATAGTCCTGTCCAGCACGAGCTCTCGAGCTTTACAAAATCATGTGCAATGTTTTATGCGAGCATCCGGTATTGTATGTGTTGCACTCTGGGATAGACGTGACTATATGTGGTCGGGAACTAGAAGATTAATACAAAATTAGATACGATATGCACAAAAAGGCCTTGATTAGTTTTAGAAAGCAGGCCGAGTGCCCGAGGCATCCCGCACATCTGAAATATGCGTGAATAAGGCTGCCTTTAAAATTCAAAATTATCCTTGAGTTTTATGACTTCCTAAAAATATCAGATGAACAAAGCACCATCCACAGGGAAATGGTGCAGTCAGCAGCCGCAGATGAAGGAGGTCTCTGGAGAACAGTCTGGAGCAGCTCTGAAATACACAAGTTAAACAGAATTCACACATTTGGTAGGCTCAACGACACACACACACACACACAAAAATAACAACAAAAACAACAACAACAATAACAACTCACACACTGACAAAGGATGAGAAAGTACAGTTACTCTGAGGAAACATGCTGAGGCCATGTTGGACAGATATGAGCAACAGATCCCATGTTTTTTTTATCTTTAATGTACACCTCACCTTATAGGCAGATTAGCATACTTTTAGACAGAATACAAAGTTATTATATGAGAAATGTACAAAACGGTGGGCTGAAAATGGCTTCACTCGTGTTCTTGTCTGTGTTTCTACCCAAAAAACACCCCCGATCCCTCTCTTTGCGTGACAGCACAGTAATTACCATGTAACAAACCTGTCATTACACGTGAAATAGCGCCTTTCTGCTCACCTTTTCACTTATCCATGAGAAAGAAGTGTGTGTGTGCTAACTAGCCTGTGTTAGCGGCAGGGCAGGACTCCCAAACTGTGCCAAAGCCTGCCTCCTCACCCCACTCTCACTCAGCTGGGCTCTCCATTTTCACCTCCGACTTTCACAACTTTTCACCACAAAAACTACTTCCAGATCAGAGATGTCGTCACATATCGCGTCTTTCGCAAGTTTTAGGCCCGTCAAAGCGATGCAAACCATATTCAGCGACATAAACATGTAAAGTTGACCCGTCAGTGAGTTTTCTGGTGGGTGTTTTTCGGACAGGACCACCTTCTCACTGTCAGACAAGCGCGCGTGCAGCGACACACACTTCCGCTCTGGACTTTTAAAATAAAAGCGCACAGCTGTTAAGAAATGGCTTCATAATCATTAACACAAGCTTACTGCAATTAGATAAGTGGTTAATCAGGATTGGGTTACACATTTTAGATTATGCCAATTGTAACTAGTTTTATGAAAGACAAGGTTGGTGAGCCAGTATATATCTAGTATGAAAGTCATTTTGTGTTTTTATTACTGTATATATAAGCTTTGTTTTGCACTGGAATTATGCATGTATGCTGTTTTGTTTGAATCAAGCTGAAGAGCTATTGACTATTTTTTTTTAATTAAAAATATGTTTGCGGATTAGAGCATCATGTGAATTAAATGTGCCACATAGAAAACATGATAATATAGAATAAAATTCCTTGCAGAATGAATAATTAGGCTAAAAACTTCATTTTGGGGGGCCCTGTCTAATTAATATGAAGTGATCTATTGGATTTTGTTTGAAGGGGTAAACATTTAAAATCATGCTGTTAAAGTCCGTCCCACCATGTCCCATATTGCCCAACATCCACATTTTGAATCAGAATCAGAAAAGGTTTATTGCCATTGTCAAAGAACAGAATTCACAAACATAGGAACTTGCTTTGGTGATTCGGTGCATTATAAAACAATGAACAATGATCATTATTAAGATGTGTTGCACTCTCAATTCTTTTAAAATGAAAGTCACACAACAGTGCTTCCGCGTTGCCTAACCTGCCTGCGTGCAGCTTGACAAGACGCTCCTCATCACCACCATGGATCACCACTGGCTTTTTTTGTAGAGACCCCAACAGTGTTCTTCGT
The DNA here is from genome assembly GCF_026437365.1 of Eucyclogobius newberryi. Taxonomy (NCBI): domain Eukaryota; kingdom Metazoa; phylum Chordata; class Actinopteri; order Gobiiformes; family Gobiidae; genus Eucyclogobius; species Eucyclogobius newberryi. The sequence goes on from NW_027316389.1 coordinate 21,785,274, forward strand.
CATTTCCTGCTCAGCTTTCATGAACTGCTGACTTCTTTTCTTGGTAATTCAGTAGAAAACCTGGAAGGCGAGTTTCTGACCAAAGTTCAAGTCCAGGCAAACTTGAGAAACTCTCCACAGTCCAGTAATTCACACATGCATTCAGTGTCAAACAAATACACTGCATTAATAAACAAGGATATGCTATTTATCATTGGGCCACCATAGGTATCTGTATTTCACTTTTTCAATACATTTCAGAGCAGTTACTTTCTACTCCACTACATGTTTGAACTAAAAAGTAAAAGTATTTTGTCCCATGGTTTTAGACCTGCTGAAATGGCTTAGGGGTTATCTTTTTGCACATTTATAGTGACATTTTGCATACGAGTTTCACATCCCGGCTTTGAGCAAACAAAAGTAGGCTATGAAAACGAGCAGGATTTTTTTTAGAATGAACCAAAATCAGGACAATTCTTTATCGAGATAACAATTTGACGCTGTGGGAATGACTTTTACTTTTTAAAGTCAATTTTTAAAGCTGTGCTATTAATTAAGTAGATTTTTTTTAATGTGAGATTTTTACTTGAGTAATTTCTTGCTTTTGAATCTGTACTTTTACTTAAGAAACCAAAAGGAGTACTTCTTCCACCACTGATTACAAGGATGCCACGGTTTGTTGAAGGTTATTACTGCGTCCTACCACAGAGTGTCACTGTTCTCATAAAAGTCCACTTCAAGGGCATAACGTTTGAAAGGCTGTGGTCATTTTGACATATTCTGTATCCTTTTCTCTTCCTTCTTCTGCAGGCATCTCTCTCTCTCTCTCTCTCTCTCTCTGTCTCTCTCTCTCTCTCTCTCTCTCTCTCTCTCTCTCTCTCTCTCTCTCTCTCTCTCTCTCTCTCTCTCTCTCTCTCTCTCTGAGGTCATTACAAATACATGCTCCAAACTTCAATATTGATTCTGTGTACTTTCTCTCCACCGACTGGACTCCGTCTCCACACACTGCAGTTGGATTTTCTTGCACATTGAGTCTGGGCAAATTTGCAAAGAAGAAGACGAATGTTCGCGAAAGACAAAAGACAGTTAAATTCATCTCTTCGTGCCAATAAAACCCTCTCCAATTGGATCGAGCGGGAATGTGGGGGTGACAGAGGATGACAGATGGTGGGGAAACAGGCAGAAATATATTGGGATGATGCAGTAGAGACAGTAATGACAGCGGGAGGAGAATGCTGCAGAAAGGAGGAGGTCTCTGAGGGCCGGCGCTGGTCCGGACAGCTTCTATCCGCAGTGTAGCTGAGGTCACGGCCTCTCTCTGGCTCCAAACCCTACATAGTCATCTTTTGTGATTGATTATCTCTTTGTCGCACTCTGATTAAGATGCTTTGTCTGGGATGCAATTGACACTGCGCTGTAACTTTCTCTGTCTTCTTTTACTTTTTGTTCCCTCCCTCACACCCAAAAGGTCAATATCATCCGTTAGATCCCAAATTTGCTGACTGCTGTATTATTTATCCATACAGAAAAAAAGAGAAGAGGCTCTATTAAAAGCTCAATTGACTCTGTCTGTGACTCTGGCTTGCATTCATTTATCCATAAATACCACACCCACCTCGCTGTGTAAAGAGTTGGAATGTGTTGGCCAGAGATGAGTTTAAAGTGTTTATTACATTATGGGGATGCATAGCGTATATCGACCCCTACAATCGTAGTTCTTCTCTGCCACGATAAGAGAAAGAGTACAGTACCACTGTTCCAACAAAACCTGCAAAGTGCTCTCGCTGTGGCCACTTTTGAAAAATTAGGAGCCCTAATGGAGGAGAAGGAGTCTGTTTGGGCCCAGACAAAAGAAAATGTAAAGCAACATTGCACATTAAGGTGTGATGCAGGGTTGTCTCCGTCTATAATAGACATTTGTATTCACTAATGCTACAGGAGGAATTGTGCAAATATATCTTTAGTCAAATGGATGAAAATAGGTGGACAATATCAAGGCTAAAAGACAGTGATGCCAATGGTCATTTTAAACCACTTGAAGCACTAACGCATGTATTATTATTATTACAATCAAAACTAACACAAATATCCTAACACACACACACCACTAAAAAGTTCACATAAACAGATATATTTGATTTCAAATTAAATTTAAATAACCTGCAGACGTTACAACTAACACTCTACAAGCGTATTTGGATTGCAGCACCAACAGTGTAACTCAAGATGAGGCAGTTTGATGTTCATTGATTAGGCACCCGAGAAGTAAAATTTGGGAAACAACAATGTAAATTTAGATTATCATTATGTCTCATCTATACTGACACAAGTAGGTTGTTTTATACAAAGCTGCACGTGTACAGTCGAGTGTTGGTCTTGTGGTAACCTCCAGTGTCAGAGATGATTTTGTGTCCCTGGTGTCGGGGGACTTTCCTGGACAGACTGCGGGAGGACGGGCCTGGATGTGTCCGCTGCTGCCCTCCATACAATCAGGTCATAGTAAACTCACTATTGATTACATCAGGCCACAATTCCCAGGCGGGATATTGTATTAATACTTGAGCGTCAGTGCAGCAGATGAAAATATCATATAAAACAGAGTATGTGTGTGTGCAACGCAGAACCAGGATGAAATGTTGGTGATTTCCTTTGTTCTGAGACAAGCATTTACAAGAGAGATGCCAGAGGGATAGTAAAAGTTTAATATAATGCTTGTAGGACCACAGCAGTTTGGACACCTGCAACATAAAAAGGTTGGCAAAGGAACTGCAAGTTAATGCCACTGAGGTAAAGTTACTACTTTAACATTTTTGGAAAAGGAACAAGGTTACACAGTCTTTGATAAGTTTGAAAATGCTATTACTTTGTGGTTTCCAAGCCCATGCATGGTAAAATAATCTGTTCAGGCTTCAGTTTTAGAAATTACAATTGTCCAGACCGAACAAATGCTCAATATACTGTCTGTCAGTCAATACCTCCTCCTTTAAAACAACCAAAATCCAGGTGAGATTTTTCTCATGGCTCGTTACGATTTATAATGACTATAAATCCAACAAAAGTGGCTAAAACTACAGTGCTTCACAAAGAGCCCAGCCATTTGTTTAAACTCCAAAGGGTTCAGGAACAGCTTTAATCGGGGGTTTCAGTCTGCCGGAATTATAACAAGTTTTAATTCCTGTTGCGCTTTCTACAATTTCTTACAATCTCTCTGGTAATTGTCGGCATCATCATGACACTATACTAATAAACCCACTGTAGCCATTACTGTGTGTTTAGTTTTTTTCTGTACAAAAACCTAATGACCTTTGAGAGCTAAAGAACAGTAAGACTTATAAGTCTCATTGAAATGAAAACCAAAACTAAAGGAGAACATTTGAAACTTCAAAATGTTGTATGAATTTATCAGTATTCTTGAAGTCGGGCAAAAGTAAGTCAGGGAAAATCCTGCAGAATAGAAATGTGCAGAATCAGATGTGCATTGACTTTTAGGATGGCACAAAGCGACAGCCCTCTCCCGGACACTGACAAATGCAGCCGAGTTTGTGGCTAAACTGGATGAAGAACCTGAAACACACTTTTCACAAATTGGTTGAGCTAAAGTTAAGACTGGATGAGCCCCCTGAGGAGGAGCGAGGAGGAAAGTACAGGAGTGATAAAGTACTTAAGAAGTCTTTAGGTAGTGTGGTGTAGATGTTCATTCATTAATCTTGAGCTGAGGAGATGGTGCAGCAGGATCCACGAGGAGATCAATGCAGCACAGGTAACTCTGTTGAGAGGTTGGACCAGTGGTGCTCAATCTGGGGCGCTCACTAAAATACATACCAGTATATTTCAGGGGGTCCCCACATGATAATGGGAATTATTGGATATTAGTGCAATAGGCTTAAAGTTAATTTATCTGTAACCCGATCTCTAAAATCAAACATTTGGCATAACATTAATTTATAATTTTGCAGGTATTTTTGTGGAGGACATTGGTTGTTTTTATGGGGTTTTCAATGGAAAAAGGTTGAGGAGGACCACTGGTTTAGACAATAGAAGAACATCCAGCAATGGGACACAAACATTGAAATATAATTATGTAAACTGCAGTTAAAAACAAATAGAATAATTACAAGTAATAGACTGAAGTTTGGACATTTGTACCATCGTTTGAAGTATTGTATATGTATTTAAAAGATGGCAAAATAAAGTCCAGTAAAATATGGAGGAATGGAATGAATTTGTAAGGTACCACATGGTGTTTTTACCCACATTTTCGTAAAATATGCTTCGTCAGGCAATTACCATAAGAAGAAGAAAAAAGAAGAAGAGATGTGCACATTTTAGCATTTAATCAAATTCAACTTGAAATAAGTGGGTCTGGGTCATATAATAAACTTTTGAAAAGTAAAAACCACAGTATAGGTTTAGCATATTATTGTAAATATTGGCTAATCCTGCTTGTAATGAGTGATTAGAGCACTCCATCAGGAGGTCGGTGCTAAACGATCAGATCATCATTATTAGTTTATAAAGGGTGTTTGAAGTGTCAGGTGTCATTTCAGAGCTGGGATAGAATGAGTGCATGGACTCATTACTGAGTCTGATATGAAACTTTGAACAAAGTTTGCAGTTATTATTGGCAAAACTCCTTCTTGTCTATCATGTTTCAAAAGGCTAAATATTCTTTTAAGAAAAAGTATATTGACAGTAGAGGTATCCAAATGTTCCTTCCTTATTCACAGCCTGTTTATCACAATCATTGTTTTCTCCAACCAGCAAATATGCGTTTATGAATTAATCATTTCTAATTTTATATGAATATTTTTTTGTTTATGTGCTGGAACTTTATAAAGTCTACATACCACGCTGATTATGTGTTGTGTGCTGCAGTTGCAAGATTGCATAAATAAAAAAACTGTTGTCAACAAAAACAGAAGCTCTGCCACTTGAAAATGAGATACAGCTTGAACTCATGAGTTTGTGTGACTAGAAGGCTACACGTGGCAATGTGATGTTGTATAGGCCTACATGAAATCAAAATATGACTTACACAGACTACCCAATTTGAAAATATAAGCATTGATGATTGCTATGCACACACAGATAAGACTCTGTTATCCTTGGTCAACTCCTTGGTGAAATGCACATTTAGAACAGCAAAGTACATCCAAAAAAAATATTTTACAAGGACCAAGCGATCAAGGACAAAAGCTCTACCTCTGTAGTAGTTTCAACCATGGCAACCAAAACTTTTCATTGAGTGGACAAGGACACGTTATTTTGATTGACCGTCTAAAACAAACTGTTAATTATAGCAGCAAACAAACACGACATGGCAGCTGTGTGCGACAGGATGCAATAATCAACAAGGAGATAAGCCTGATTTCTTCCAAAAGAATACAAGGAGAAAACATATTCATGGCAGTGGCAGCATTGAGCATTTCATCAACAGTAAGAAACGGGACATTCACCTTAATTAAGCCTAAGCCTGAGCAAACGCTGGCACTTTACTCCTTGTTACTTGAATACATTGGTTGCAAAAAGCCGTAACTAAGCTTAACTTATGTTGTTTTGTGTTGTTTTTCTTGCACACTCCAGTTGGACCAGGCGATGCCCTTTTTTACTTGGCAGGCCAACATGAATAGCCTGTGTATTTGCAGGCACAGGGCCAGCCAGATTAAAAAAGTGTTACTGTGTAATGATATGATTGTATATCATTACTTCCTTCTTAAGGGGACAGAATCAGAAAAGGTTTACTGCCATTGTCAATGAACAGAATTCACAAACATAGGAACTTGCTTTGGTGATTCGGTGCAACATAGAACAATGAACAATGATAAAACAACCTATAACCTATATACTGTAAGTCAAAAAGAAAAACAATTCAAATCTGCTGTAGGATAAAAAATCTAAATACTCAAAAAAAATATACATATTTAGTGCAGAAAGTGAACAGTGCAGTGAGTGATTAAATTATGGTTAAAGTGACAGTGTTTAAGAAGTGTTCATGAGTTCAACGGCAGAGAGAAAGAAACTGTTCTTGTGACGGGAGGTTCTGGTCTGGATGGACCGGGGGCTGAGGGGAGTGGCCTCCTGCCTGAGGGGAGTGGCCTCCTGCCTGAGGGGAGTGGCTCAAATAGTCCATGTCCAGGGTGAGAAGGGTCGGCTGTGATCCAACCTGCACGTCACAGAGCCTTGGAAACGTACAGGTCCTGCAGAGAGGGAAGTCTGCAGCCGATCACCTTCTCAGCAGAGTGCACAATGTGCTGTAGTCTCTGTTTGTCCCTGGCTGTGGCTCCAGCGTACCACACGGTGATGGAGGAGGTGAGGATGGACTCAACGATGGCCGCGTAGAACTGCACCATCATCTGCGCTGGCAGCTTGGCTTTCCTCAGCTGCCGCAGGAAGTACATCATCTTCTGGGCCTTCTTGATGAATGAGCTGATGGTAGGCTCCCACTGAGGTCCTGGGTGATGGTGGTGCCGACAAAGCGGAGTCCACAGTGGTGATGGGGGAGTCTGTGATAGTGAGGGGCTGTGGGGCTGTGACTTTCCTGAGGTCCACGATCATCTCCACAGGCTCGTTCCACCCATTGACACTCCTTTCAGTGCAAAGTTGACCCCAAAGTTTGATCTGAGCTTTGTTTTAACACAATCTGTCATTAAAGAGCTGACTTAGTTTGAACTGCAACAGATGAGCTGTTAAACAAGTCCCTAACAGTTTTTCAGTACAGTCACACCTTTTGTTGAAAATTAAACGCCTAAACGGGACCATGACGCTCTCTTATTGATCGCAGTGTTGTTTGATTATATTTATTGTGTATATTTTTGAGTTTTAGGACCATCTAAAAATGTAGTCTTTTGTAATGTCACTGAAAACTCATGTTTTATATGTAGAAGCAGGTGGCTAATGCTGCCTTCATGTGCTATGGGACTAATGGTAAATGCCACTTACAGAGTGGGAAATTGCAAGGATTATACTGTAATTTTGACTAGGAAACTGGAAAATGTTAATCTTAAAACTGTCAAGAACAAAAGACCAAATGCACCAAAAACTCAAATTCTAGAAAAGGATTAGAATAATCTAAATTAAACATAGTGCAGTGGGGGAAATAAAGCTATTGGTAAGTTTCACAGCCCTGGTTTAAATTGTAATGTAGGTTCTGAGTACAGATGCCATAAGTGTTGAAAATAGCGACAGATTGATCCAGGTACAAGCAGCAGCTGAAAGTGAAAAGCCGAAACATGTTCCTGTGTCTGGCTTCACACATCTCCCCCAGTACAGTTGAGTCAGAGTGAGAGGGATGCGTGCTCCGGGACCTAAGTGGGTCACTCAGGGCTCGTCCACAGAGCAGTGTCCTAAATAAGGACATGTCAGGGGCATAGTTTGGTGAGACATTTGTCATGGAGGTCCAGAATAAACGTCTGACATACAGAGCGCTCCCAACACTTCTCTCACCTGCACCATCACTCTCTTCATACAGCCTCTCCACTGCAGGCTGCTATCAGAGTTTAATGAAACACCCATTCCTTTTTCTGCTAATGGATCAACCTTCCCTCTGAAGTACTGTTCATTAGACACCGACCCAGCTTATGAGCTCATTACAAACATAATGATCATTTAGATACAGCACTTGGAGTCATTTGAAAAATAAATGTCCGAGCAGTGGGCAGGGAGTATATGAGAATTACACTGTACGTAGTGACATTGTATCAAAGCTTATTTTTCCAAGAAGGTTGTTGGAGGTTTTTGTCATTAGTGAGTAAAGGTCACTTTGGGCACTGATTGTGACACTTCCTGGTACAGAATCTGTTGCAAGAATATTTAGAAATGTTGACATGCACAAAAGATTATTATAGTTATGTGATTAGTATAACTTTAATAACCATCACCGTGTGGTACGCTGGAGCCACAGCCAGGGACAAACAGAGACTACAGCACATTGTGCACTCTGCTGAGAAGGTGATCGGCTGCAGACTTCCCTCTCTGCAGGACCTGTACGTCTCCAGGGCTCTGGGACGAGCAGGTCAGATCACAGCCGACCCTTCTCACCCTGGACATGGACTATTTGAGCCACTCCCCTCAGGCAGGAGGCCACTCTACACTAAACACTGTCACTTTAACCATAATTTAATCCCTCACTGCACTGTTCATTTTCTGCACTACATATGTAAACTCAACTGTAAATTTGTGTTTTTATTTTTATTCTTATTTTTAATCTTATAGCTTATTGTTGTTTTTATCCCATAGCAATCTGTCCATTGCTGAATACAATTTTATCTTTACTAGGGCTGGGCCATATTTTGCTGGTAATATTGTAATATGAAATTGTGATATAATTCTGCAGCTGCTTTTCCAAACAGAGATGGTGGTAATTGCTGCTGCTGAAGTCTCGTGTGATGTAAAGACTGTGGAGGCTCTACAGAGGCGGAAAAGTCTGATAACAAAAGAAAAGGTGTGAAGAACTTACCAATAACTTGAATACCCTGAAACATAGTGCATTTTTGCACCTTCTCAATATGAAAGAAGTATATGAGATGCAACAATACTCCATATACTAGCAAATAGTGCATCTGGAATGGATTCACAGGGCTTTTTTTGCTATAGCCTTATTCAAAAAAGGATTCAATTAATTTTTTGCTTCAAAATTCTACAAACAATATCCCATAATGACAACGCCAAAGAAGGTTGTTAGAATGATTTGCAAAAAACAAATAGCACACAAGTATTCACAGCCACGATACTCAAAAATGAGCTCAGGAACACTGTTTTTCCGCTGATCAGCCTTGAGAGTGTTCTACAACGTGATTGGGGTCCAACTGTGGTAAATTCAGTTTATTGGACATGATTTGGAAAAGCACACACCAGTCTGTATAAAGTCGCACAGTGAACAGTGTCAGAGCACAAACCAAGCCATGAAGTCCAAGGAATTATCTGTAGACTTCAGATACTTCAGATTGTATCAAGGCACAGATCTGGAGAAGGGTTCAGAATCATGTCTGTAACATTGAAGGTCCTGTGAGCAAAGTGGCCTCCATCATCTGTAAATGGAAACAGTTTTGAACCACCAAGACTCTTCCTAGAGCTGGTCCAACTGAGCAATCAGGGGAGAGGGGCCTTTCAGGGAGATGACCAAGAACCCGATGGTCACTCTGACTGATCTCCAGTGTGTCTCTGTGGAGAGAGAAGCTTCCAGAAGAACAACCATCTCTGCAGCACTCCACCAATCACCCTGTATGGCAGAGGGACCAGACAGAAGCCACTCCTCAGTAAAAGGCTCATGCCGCCTGGAGTTTGCAGAAAGGAGCCTGAAGCACTGATGAAACAAAGATTGAACTCTTTGACTTAAACAGCCAGCGTCATGTCTGGAGGAAACCAGGCCCTGCTCCTCACTGGTCAACACCATCACTGCAGTGACACATGCTGGTGGCAGCATCATGCTGTGGGGACCTGGGAGACGAGTCAGGATCAACAGAAAGAGGAATACAGCAGTTACAGAGACATTCTAGATGGAAACCTGCACCAGAGCTCTGGACCGCAGACCGGAGCAAAGCTTCATCCTCCAACAAGACAACAACCCTGAGCACAATGTGAGGAGAACAAAGGAGCAGCTCCAGGACGACTCTGTGACTGTCCTTGAGGGGCCCAGAGCCCAGACTTGAACCCAAATGAACATCTCTGGAGAGATCTGAAAATGGCTGTGAAACGACGCTCACCACCCGACCTGATGGAGCTGGAGAGGTTTGTAGCATTATACTTAAAAAGACCTGTGCCAAGGTGCTTCAATTAAGTATTTAGCAAAGGCTGTGAATACTTATGTGCAAGTACTTTTTTTGATCTTTTATTTTTGATACATATGAAAATAATTCAAAAGACCTTCTTCTTTCATGTTGTCATTATGGGGTTTGTTTGTAGAATTTGGAGGTGAATAATGGATTTAATCACTTTTGGAATGAGGCTGTAACATAAGAAACTGCACTGTATGTTTTATATAAGATAAGATAATATAAGATATTTCTTATATGATGTCACATGAAGATTTTAAACATATCAGCAAATATGATGTATTTATGGGTTTCAGCTTCTTGTTATATGCAACATTTTAGGACTTTTTGCCACTCAAAATGATATGTTGTATTCAAATGTCTGACATCTCTGCACTAGCAAAGTTCTGCTCAGCCTCAACCTCAAGCAGCAAGAACTGCAGAACAAGAGAACAAACATGACAACAGTTTCTTCTGGCTTCAATTCCAGTTCAGTGAGTTTCTACTGTTGGTGTAGTGCACAGTACTTTTACTACAGTGGTGCTGTTGTTAGAGTTACTACAATTAAACCAAAAATATTTTATGATAGATATTGTCTTTTTCCCCCAAATAAATTGCAGATCCTACTTTAAATTTAGGATAAATCTTTATTTGAGTTTTGTGAGCAGATCCTTTCCCTTTCTCACTCCAAGCACTTAAAACTGATCTAAATTATTCCTTGTGTGGATAGTTCAGAGAATAGTAATTCATATTGTGAACGTACTATATGAAACTATATGAAACTATATGAAACTATATTAATCAGAACTGTTGAAGTTTGTCAAACATCTGTTGTGGTTTTAGTGTGTGAGGCTATGACCAGATTAACCTTTCATTTTATTTATTAACATTTATAAGATTTACTCTTGTCCAGTGTAATATAGAACACCATCAGTTACTACTTGAATTGCTCATTGATAAAGTTAAGTCCTAAATTAATAAGGTCATTGTAAACAGTGTAAATCATTTAAAGGGCAGATCTATTGTGAAATGTAACGCACTCACCCCCCCTCTGTCCCTCTCGCTCTCTCCCTCTTTCTCTCTCTCTTTTTCTATTGCTCTTTCTCTCTCCCTCTCTCTCCATCTCTCTCTCTCCCTCTCTCTCTCTCTCTCTTGCTCTCTCTCTTACTCTCTCTCTCTCTCCCTCTCTCTCTCTCTCTCTCTCGCTCTCTTGCTGTCTCTCTCTCTGTCTCTCTCTCCCTCTCTCTCTCTCTCCCTCTCTCTCTCTCTCTCTCTCTCTCTCTCTCCCTCTCTCTCTCTCTCCCTCTCTCTCTCTCTCTCTCTCTCTCTCTCCTCTCTCTCTCTCTCTCTCTCTCTCTCTCTCTCTCTCTCTCTCTCCCTCTCTCTCTCTCTCTCTCTCTCTCTCTCCCTCTCTCTCTCTCTCTCTCTCTTACTCTCTCTCCCTCTCTCTCTCTCTCCCTCTCTCTCTCTCCCTCTCCCTCTCTCTCGCTCTCTGTCTCTATGGATAATTCATCAGTGTTTGTGTGCGCGCTGCTGTCTGCCTTCCTGCCCGCTGTGATTTCCACTGGGACTCTTTCAGGGACTATTCCCACTCCAGTTGGGAATTAGAGTCACAGATACACAGGGAAATTAATCACCGCACCTTACCCTAACCCTCACACGCAGAGAGCAGAGCCTCGTTCACATGCGCACTGGCACTAGCCGTGTCCTGCTCATGCATTTCAACCAATGTGTTTATTTTCATGATGCAGCGGGACCAGATTGAGGCCTGTGACAGTAATATTAACTTAATGGCATGTTTTGACTATTTTAAGTTGCCATTAAAGGTGGATGATATTGAGTTTTGGATCATTGAGTGTCTGCGTGATGTCATGCAGGCACTATATGTTCTTGTATTTCACGTATTTTTTATTATTATATTTTCCATGATTTTCCATTTAGCCAGTTTCAACTCCTTAACGCTTCAACCGATTTCAACAAGTTATACCTCATTACGATCGCTTTCGCAGTAGTACGTGTGCTATTACTTTTGACTGAAACTGACTTGAAACTTGTACTTTTTCCCCATTTAAATGAATTCGGGCATTATGAGTGTCTGCGGAATTCTTTAGCCTTTATTCTTTAGGCTTTATTCTTTAGGCTTTATTCTTTAGGCTTTATTCTTTAGGCTTCATTCTTTAGGCTTTATTCTTTAGGCTTCATTCTTTAGGCTTTATTCTTTAGGCTTCATTCTTTAGAATTTTGTGACGGAGCCAGTCGAGCGAGAGAGAGAGAGAGAGAGAGAGACAGAGAGAGAGAGAGAGAGAGAGGGAGGGAGGGAGGGAGGGAGGGAGGGAGAGGGAGAGACGCAGACACTCCAGCAATGGCTTCAGCCATTGCAGATTTTCTAGTATTGTGAATGTTGTTTTGAAGATATGCAACTTTTAATATCAAGTTTATCATTTAGGGTAAAAAATGCTACAAAATGCTTAACCTTCAGTACGTAAATACCTTATGTATTTAAATAATATATTTCTGTTGGATTAACTTAATATCTTCTGAATATACTTATCAGGAGCCTCCAAAAAAGATTGAAATGTCAATTTTGATCAATATTGTCCACCCTTATGCCATATGTTTGTAATTTCAGACAAGATCAGTCAGAACTGGAAGGAATTTTAGTCGATTTTTCTATTGATAAACGATTTACCCCAGAGTGTATTTTCAAATCCGTGTTTCACTACAAATGCTGTAAGTTGTAAGAATTGTACGTGTAAATTGTAATCCTCAAAAAAACTTGAAGACGTACAAACATAGGCCAGATGTTAGTTTTCCACTGTGTTTCAGACCCTCTGAGTCAATTCACACGAGTAGTACAGTGTAGTGTGCATATATTGATCTGGATGGTGTATAGTTCCCAGTTTGAGCTTGCACACCATTACTGTGTGTGTGTGTGTGTGTGTGTGTGTGTGTGTGCAGGAAACAAGGATCAGAGAGCTGCTGCTGAGAATTGGCCTCATTACAGAGATATTCTACACTTTTTCTGTTATTCAAACCAAGAATTCTGAGCAAAATATAGATTATTATATATACAAAATGTTTCAAAGTTAAAGTTAAACTGTTCAAAAAGTTTATGTGAATCAACAAATGTTAGATGAATCATACAGACGAACAGTGAGGTTTTATGAATGATACTTGATCCAGGGATGTAGTCAGCGAAGATGGCACCATGACAGCGTTGCCTTGGCAATCTCACTCAGCAAAATCCAATCTGTTTTTCAGTAACCATTATGCCCTTTATAATAGAGATCTGTAGGCTTGAAGACCACAGTTAGTCGTCGGATAGAAAGATTTACATTGTGCGTATGGAAGATGTATGTTCAGTCATACAATAAACTGATATTGCCCTTTCACATCAATATTGTATTAATATTAAATACCTGAGAAATGTTTCAGAGACATCTTTTCATGTTTCTGAGACAACCTTCAATTTCAATTGAACTGGCTTGATGAATGAGCTTTGTGATTCAGTTCCTTCGCTCAATACTGTTTGAATACATTTGGCGATTTGCTCACGGTTTTATTTCTCTCATTTGTTTTCATTCAAACTGCAACTACATGAGGTTTAACCCCTAATGCTAGGGGCCTGTTTTTCCAGAAACGCTTGAAAAAATTAACCCAATTTAAAACTGAAAGTGTTCCTGAACTTTACTCTAATTATACGTAGAAACAAGCTCTGCACAGAGGAAATCAGATTTTAAATCCCACTTAGATATTCTAAACATATGAATGAGAAAATCTGGTGTCTGGAGGGATGGTCTGATTGACACTATCTTTTAGCATTTATTAGGTTTTGACCATTCTCTTATAAAAGCTGAAGTTAAATACAAAAGTCCCATTCATATTTCATTTTATTCTAGTTAAATTTTTTTACTGGTGGGTTTGGAGTACAAACTGACCCTGGTGCTTCCGAGAATGGTTGATTTGACTGTAAATAAGAGGGTTATGGCTTTATTTTTATGTACAGCATATCAAGCAGCATCAGTGTTTTCTTTTATAAGATGGTGGACAAAATGGAATAACTAAATAAAAACGCCCAAAGTCCCATGTGTGGGGGTTAAAGAAGCCAAATCTATTGCATTTGACAAATCCACTGCATCCATGCTGTTCTGGGATCTATTTTGTGAAATACAGATGGAAATTCTGTACAAAACTACTGAGACACATGTTACTCCAGCACACCACATGAGTAATAGAAAAGTCAAGGTTTTTTATAAAATAACTAAACATTGCTACTCGAGGTAATAGACATTCCATAAAAAGTTTGTAAATAGAAAAATACTCAGGTTTTATCATTTCACTCTGACATTGCAGCTGCACATGTGGACGGACATGTGAACGTCTCAGTTTAGAGAATCTGTATTTCATCAGCTGAGGATTGCACACTCCTGCTGTCTCATTTTACTGAAACAATCTCTCATTTCTAGTGGTTATCCATTTAGAGGATGACCGCTCACCTCTCCACCCCAGGTCCCAGACAGCGGACGCAGGTGCCTTTAGCGCCCCCAGCTGACCCCTCACGAGTTTTGCAGGTGTGTGTCATGGCGCTCCTCATGTCATGTGCGTTAGACCAGAGAAAACAGACGTGATCAGGCTGTGTGCGTCATACAGAGCAACAGGTTTAGTGACCAGGAGCCAAGTTTACTCATTGGTCACATTATTTGTCCACATTTCAAAAATAACGGTGCCTTGTTTTAGTTCATAAAAAGAAAAAGGAGAATGGATTGTCTTCGATCGTCATACTGTTCTTGTTTCCTTGGGCAAGACACTTCACTCCCGTCTCTAAGTGGTTGGTTTATCCATACTGTGGTTGCTACTTTCTATTAGAATTGTTTTATCTTCCACTGAATTTATTTGGAGTTACATGCGGTGAACTACTTTAATTTCCATTTTTAATAATGAGAGAATTCAGCAAGGGCAACGTTTAGATTCAGAGGGCCCAGTGAGCCGGACTGAGAAATAACCTCACATTTGCACTGCAATTAGAGTCATTCCCCTTTGAAGAAGCGAGTGCGGCCCCTCTCACCCACCAGAGAACAAAGGTTAAGATTGTACAAAGAGCTATGTGTGAAGTGGGCCTTCTCATATTTGTTAAAGCACTTTCAGTGAGCTGCTTCCTGCACACAAATGGGTTAGAGTTATAATATATCCCAACCATCAATGTCCTGTATTTTAATGGGGGGCCTGAATTAGAAAAAAAGTCAAACTGAAAGAAGAATCTTTGACTGAGCGAAGATTCAACAGTAAGAACTGGCATCACCTGCATCGAGATTCCCAAAAAATCCTGACAAAGCAAAAACATCTCCATGGAGACAAGCAGGTGGCCGACTTAATCAAGATGAATAAAAATCGGAACCAGTCCATGATGACCTGAAAGGATAATCAATATTATTACTCAAAAACGAAACCCCCAGATTAACCCCGGCTTTACAGTACATTGACAATAAAGACTGGTGGAAGTACACAGTCACTTTAAAACCAGCTTGATAAGAAAGATGGAGCCGATTGAATCAATTGGAGAAAGGTCAGGTCACAGCTGGGGTTATGGACGGCTCTCTCTGGGATTCTCTGTGGGCTGCATGTAGTTAGACTCAAGAGTACTGGACCAGCAAACACCTCCATTTGAGATTTGAATAGTCTTCACATGGTTTTTACATTAGGAGAGTGCTGAATAATTTAGGAATCTTAGAAAAAAGTCCTTCAAGTATTTGGAATAAAGTTAAGAAATAATTTGAAAACATTCGCGTTTGTCAAAACCAAAAAGGCATAACGCAATATATATATTTTCTCAACCAAAAAAAACAAACAGTCCACATTTGATCAGATATAGGCAGCCTTTAAACTGTATCTAATAATGTGTTTTAAAGATAATTGAACTTTGTGTGTCACTGTGCATTGGTCCTGCTGTTTATCTGATCTGCTCTAACACTGGATCAATGCCTCAGAGTGTAATGAGTCAGAACTCACTCCTCTGCATCATGTGATCACGTTCAATAAAGCCCTTTCTATTAAATGCTGGGGTGTCCACCCCTTCAATACCAGGCCTGACTTGTTATTCCCAGAATGTTTAGCTACATTTTTAGTCTAAAAATTCACAGTTAAAGAGAAATAATTAAGCAAAAATAAATGTTATATCCCCTGACTACAAAATGATCAGTTGGCGATAAAGGCTAGATTACGTTACAGTTTTTCTCGTACTAAACAAAAGCTGATTTATAATAACTGCACGTTACTTTTACCTGTGAAATCTGTAAAAAATGTATTAAAATTCCATTAACCACAGAGGCTACATTCTCTATCTTTTATCTTGGTTTTCTTCTTGTGCTTAAAACTACAGATACAATTGGTCAAAATATAGCCGCAAGCGGCAATGATCGGCCCTCGCTACGCCGCCGCCACGCCGCAAGAGGAGGGGGCGCTAACGCGCCCCAATTGTCCTTTTAGTACGCCTACTGCTGAATCTGTGACGCTGTCACATCTTCTCCCCTTTGTTTTACCATCAAAAAGCTATTTTATTTTGAATTCTTGGCAAAATGTGCGGCTTTGCCGCACAGACACCGTGACTCTTTGAATAAAAATGTGGATAACTTTTGATGGTCCACCCCTGAAGATGAGTCTCACCAAATTTCAGGTTAATAGGGCTAACGCCCTAAGAGGAGTTTGTGAAAGTCTAAAGTGTAAACATGTTCTGGCGATTTCCCCATTGGAATAACATGGAAGGTTTCGGTCATCGTTACGGCAAAGCCATAACAATTATGACATGGGTCTCATTTACTTTTTTGATGGGGATGCCAAAATTGAGTTGTGTGTCAAATTTCATATAATTTCGCAAAACTAAATATTTAACCTCCATATAAAATCTGTAGGGGGCGCTGTGGCTCCAAATTAATTTATTTCACTTCAAGTAGGTTTAGGGCAAAGAGTTTAACAACTGATTCTAATTTGACGCAATTCGGACTTTATCTGCGCAAACGGCAGAAATGTTAAATTTGGGAGATTTCTGAAATTCTTGCTACAGTGACCGTGACAGGTATCAATGTAATTTGGATAACTTTTGATGTCCCACTCCTCAGTAGCATTTTCACCAAATTTCAGCTTTTTAGGGCCAACGCCCTGGGAGGAGTTCGTAAAAGTACGACGTTTGGAAAAACTCCGAAGTCATGTTTAGCCATTTTTGAAGCAATATGGCCGATATTTGGTTGGGCGGACGGCGTTGCCGTAATAATATTTTTTACTTCTCTTGTCACCATCTACCTCTGCGCCAAATTTCATGATTCTACGATCAAATTTTTTTTGGGTCATTTCCCATCTCTCAATGCATTTTTGGTACATTTGGGGGCGCTGACGCGCCAATTTTTTTATTTTAGAAAAGGGAAATAGCCAGAATGTAGAGAGGCACCATTTTTAGAGGTGTGCACATTTTTGTGACTTTTCGTCAATGTTCACTGGGTGAAAAATAGGGGGGTTGGTCCCGAGAAGAAGAAAGAAAGAAAGAAAGAAAGAAAGAATAATATTCCGATACGAAAACAATGTTTCCCATTTTCCAAATATCATAAACTATACATTTTCGGAAAGCGCTACCTCATGGTGTGGGTCCCTGGTCACTGACGGGTACTTTCGTTAATTTTGAGTGGGCTCCGCCCACTTTGTGTTTTTGGCCCTCTATACAGTAATAATGTTCATTTTTTGCATTACATGCTTATATGCACGGAACATGCAAGAGATGGGGAACGTATTCGTGAGGTACTTAACGCAAATGAGTGCTTTATATGGGGATGACGACCACTTCGCGGTCGTCATCTTAATGTAAAGTGCTCGTTTAGTGCGCACTTTTGCACGGGCTTCGCCAGTTTACAACGGTAATGTTCCATTTTCCTACTACTAATTAGTATGCACGGGGCGTGCATGAGTGAAGGAGTGCGTTAGTGAGTGTTTGGAAGTGGGCGAGCGCTTCGCGCTCGATTTCGTGCGCACTACGTGCGCACTTTCGCAGCCGTGCTTCGCACGGCCTTACGAGATTAATAGGCCTCTCGCCAGCTTGTGGCGCTCGGGCCTAACAATATATAACAACAACAACAATATACCAATATATAACAACAACAACAATATACCAATACAAGTAAAAGTAGCTGGGTAAAAGTATTAACTTAAATAACAGAAGATTATAATGACAAGAAACATATATTGTTAGAATGGCAACATTAGAATTCGATAAGTCTGACTTTTGCATATTCACTCTCTCCCAAACAGAAGCAAAAACTACAACCCCTGAATTAGATTAAAGCAACAATGGTCAATCAGCAACATTGTGGCTCCAGGAGCTAAGCTTCTTTGTTGTGAGTGTGTAACAGCACATCTGCACACATCAAGTCTGTGGAGTGAGATCATGATCAATCAATCAAAATGTATTCATGAAATACTTTTAATAAATACATTATTATAGGTTTGTTTGTAGTGCACAATTCGTACACAAGGCAATTCAAAGCGCTTCACACAACAGGAAAAAATATGCAATAAAACCTCAAAGAAATTCCAGAAATCACAAAACAGTTTAAGAAATAAAAGAGAAGAGTGCAAAGAAAATCATTTCAGTCATATGCACAGCTGAACATAACTGTTTTAGCTTAGATTTGAACATTGTCAGAGAAGAAGCCTGTCTCACATCTTCAGGAAGACTGTTCCAGATTTTAGCTGCATAAAACTGAAACACAGATTCCCCATGTTTAGTCCTGACTCTGGCACCAGCAAGAGGCCGGTCCATGTTTAGTCCTGACTCTGGCACCAGCAAGAGGCCGGTCCATGTTTAGTCCTGACTCTGGCACCAGCAGGAGGCCGGTCCATGTTTAGTCCTGACTCTGGCACCAGCAGGAGGCTGGTCCATGTTTAGTCCTGACTCTAGCACCAGCAGGAGGCCGGTCCATGTTTAGTCCTGACTCTGGCACCAGCAGGAGGCCGGTCCATGTTTAGTCCTGACTCTAGCACCAGCAGGAGGCCGGTCCATGTTTAGTCCTGACTCTGGCACCAGCAGGAGGCCGGTCCATGTTTAGTCCTGACTCTAGCACCAGCAGGAGGCCGGTCCATGTTTAGTCCTGACTCTGGCACCAGCAGGAGGCCGGTCCATGTTTAGTCCTGACTCTAGCACCAGCAGGAGGCCGGTCCATGTTTAGTCCTGACTCTGGCACCAGCAGGAGGCCGGTCCCTGAGGTCCTTAGAGTCCGAGATGGTTCATATGGCACTAACATATCCAAGATGTACTTTGGTGCTAGGCCATGGAGAGACTTGTACACAAGCAGAGCTGCTTTAAAGTCTCTTCTCTGAGACACAGGAGCCAGTGCAGAGACCTGAGAACAGGACTAATGTGATGGTACTTCCTGGTTCTAGTCAGGACCCGAGCAGCAGCGTTCTGGATGTACTGCAGCTGTTTTACAACTCGTTTGGAGAGGCCAGTGAGCAGGCCGTTACAGTAGTCTAATCTACTGGAGACAAACGCATGGATAAGTCTCTCCAAGTCTGGTTTAGACACTATATTTTTGATGTTTATTAGATGGTAAAGAGTTAAAGTCTGAGTCCTTATCTTATCTTAATCTACTGGAGACAAACGCATGGATAAGTCTCTCCAAATCTGGTTTGGACACTATACTTTTGATTTTTGATGTTTATTAGATGGTAAAAAGTTAAAGTCTGAGTCCATTATCACCCCCAGATTTCTAACTTGGTTTGTAGGTTCTAGAGCGAGACTCTGGAGGTGACCGCTAACACTTTCTCCTTGTTTCTGTGGCCAAAGACGATGATTTTAGTCTTGTCTGAGTTCAGCTGGAGAAAGTTGTTCTGCATCCACACACTGATCTGTTGGATGCAGTGACAGAGTGAATCTACTGGTCCATAGTCACCTGCCGATAGTGAAACATAGATCTGATTGTCGTCTGCATAATTGTGATAAGACACATTTTCACTGCGTATCAACTGACCTAACGGCAGCATGTAGAGGTTGAACAGAAGGGGACCTAGGACTGACCCTTGGGGCACTCCACAGGTCAGGGTCATGTGGTCTGAGACACAGCTACCAATTTCAACAAAGGACTTCCTGTCTTCCAGATAGGACCTTAACCAGTTTAGGGCAGTGCCAGTGATGCCCACCCAGTCCTCTAGTCTCTGTAAGAGGATCCCATGATCGACAGTGTCAAAAGCAGCACTCAGATCCAACAGAATTAAGACTGAGGCTTTGCCCGTGTCAGTGTTCAGGCGGATGTCATTTGTCACCTTGACAAGACAACAAACCTCCCCCAGGGGCCCACGAGTCAGGCCCCAGCAGGCACAACTGACCACCGCTCCTAGTGCGGGGGGCTCCTCAGAGGAAATACTGATTCTGAAAATGATAAAAGGGTGAAAATAATTAAAAACTAACAGTAAAGCTAAGAACTAGACTACAAAATAACATCACAAAAAATGGGGGGAAATAGAAAAACGAATACCAGTACATATAATTAATTCAAAATAGCAAGCCCAATATAAATAGATTCATTAAGTACAAATAAAATATAAAATATTACTTGAGGGCTACATTATTTGAGGGCTCAGGTTAAAAGGTATGTCTTGTGTCTGCTCCAAAAAACATGAATGTACTCTACGGCTCTGAGGTCCTCCGTGAGCCTATGGAAAGTCTATTATAAGACTTAACATGGAAAACTCCCCCAAAAAAGCATTGAACTCTTTTTTAGAAATGTAGTGAAGCAGAAAGTATTATATATAGCTTTCAAGTAGAGTCAAGTAAAACACAAATCATCAAATTGTACAGAGACTTTACCTAATAAAAAAATGAACTCTCCACCGCTGATAAAAACGTATAAAAAGTAAATTACATGAAGAGATACTTAATGTGACTTTGGAATGAAAAATCTGACATGTTTTAATTCCCCAGCTTTGCTCCGAATTTGCACAATTAAACACTGCAATGAAACAGCACAAAGCAGCTGCCCTTCGCTGGCACAAGCAACTTCCTGCTGTCAATCGCACCACAATTACATGCAGAAGCTCAAGGACATGCACACAGGCCTACGGTACACACGGGCCTAAGAAAAGCTCTTTTTCTTTCACAAACCATCTTCTTTAACTGTCCCCTGACACTTAAACTCTTCTTTCTTCTTCGCTCGCCCTCCTCCTTTGCCACTGGAATGCTATATCACTAGGACTGGTTTAACCTTCACTATCTCACGCCACGTCCCTCCGTCTCACTCCTACATATCCTTCACATTCTGATTTTTATACAATATCCCTGTAAAAATACCAAAAAAAATACAAACTTTATTTTTCCTCCAGGGTCAACTCAAGATGTCCTCCAAAATGTTATTGAAAAAGCAACAGCAAACACTGAAACTTTTGAACAAGGACCATCCAGACCAAGGATTCTGCATCCAAATTCAAATATATACCAGAAATACTTGCCTTTTTGAGTGAGTTATGCTGCGATAAAACCTCTCATAGATGATTCTTTGTAGTGTCTTTGTGCAGAACATAAAAGCGATTGTGCGACATGAGCTTATAGCGACATCAATCATGGTTCATATATCAGCATTAGTCGAGCTGTCGGGGAGAAGTGAAAGTGTTTGATAGCACTGTCAGAACCGCGCTGAAATGTTAGTTGTCTGTGCGGCTCCCAGCTCATTGTCTCGCATTTATGACTCCTGAATTGACTTTACTTTTGTTTCCGTGCGCCAGGTCAGAGGTAACAACTTGTACACGCAAACTTTACAAGAAAATACATGAGACGGAAATGCATTCGTCAACAACAAAGAGTGGCCTTTATCCTCCATTATCTCCAAATGGAAGTGACCTATTGTGACAGCAGATTCAAGGAGACATGCCATGATCGATGTGTGTGGGGGGCATAGCTAGGACACCTTTGGAATCTTGTGTAAACTCATAATATAGTGTCAGCAAACTATAAAAACTACAGGGGAAAAATGTGTACAATTATGGTACAATTCAATTCACAATTAAGATTTAGCTTAAAGTGCTTGTGACAGGTTGTACTACTCACTGAACTTAAATGTAGTTAGGATAAATCTCTTTTAAATTTGGCGCAGCCCGCATGTTTGGTACCCCGTCGCCCCTGGCAAGTACAGTGAACTAGCCCATGCCGAAGGCATGGATCATGCATACTTACTCCTGCTATGACAGAAATATTATATATAATTATTAATATTAATTATTAATTAATTATTAATATTAATATACAACAGCAGCGCGAAGCGCTGCATTCCTCCAAAAACCCTCCTGGCATCGTCCCGTACGCGAGAATCCATGCCGCAGGCATGGGTCATGCTTGTATCTGCTCAAATCAATGGAAGTCTATGGGGAGTGGGCGGGGCATCCCGACGGAATAGGGAGTGACGAGCGCGTAAGCGCTCGTAATGATGATTCCACCCCATGGCGGCATCGGGAAGGCTTAGAGCTTTCAAACGATGTATAATTTGTTGTTATAGTGGAAACGGCTATATTGTTTTTGCTAAAAATATTATTATTATTTTTATTATTATTTTTCTTGTTCTTCTTCAGCGCTTTGAGCTCTAATTTGACCCCCTGAACATGCTCAAAAACTCACCAAACTTTGCCCAAAATTCAGAATCGGCGAAAAACTTTATTTTTTCTGGGCCATTTTTTTTTTCGTTAAAAAATGGCGCGACAGCGCCACCGACAAAAGTCAAAATACATTGCGCCTATGGGAGACGCCCCGAGGTCAACTTTGGCGTAAAGCTACGAAATTCGGGACACGCATTCCTCTCGTGAGGACAAACAAAAAAAATCATTGTGGCCACGCCCCCAGACTTACCCTATGGCCGCCATCTTCCTTTGAAAATGAAAACACGCTGTGTTAGCCATTTTGTTCACGTCAAACTTTGACGAACTCCTCCTAGGGCGTTTTGCCCACAGACTTCAAAATCGGCGTACGTCCTCTGGACAAGTGGGGCATCTAAAGTTATTCAATTTTTTGAGATACCTTTTACGGTCTGTGTGCGGCGCAGCCGCAAAGTTGGACAACTTATTTTGGAATATTGCAGGTCTAAAAATTGCTCCCATTTGATCAAAACCAGTCCGATTAGGACCAAATTTTGAATCATTTGTTAAACTTTCTAGTTTGGACCAGTTTAGGCTGACAAAATTGAAATGGCAGTGATAGCGCCCCCTACAGAGTGACCTTTAAATTAACATTGAAGGTCAAAAATTAGTTTTACCAAAATTGTCTAAACTTTACCCAAAATTCTATTTTGCCGTCCCGATCACAAAAGCCAATCAGACAAATGCCTTAATTTTTACGGCGTAGTCGTAGCGATGACAGAAACATCCCATGTTATCCCTATGGGAAAACCGCTAAATCTCTCGAATATCCACATTTTTCTGTTTCACACTTTAACGAACTCCTCCTAGTGCGTTTTGCCCACCGACCTCAAAATCGGTGTACGTCCTCTAGACAAGTGGGGCATCTAAAGTTATCCAAATTTTAAGGATAGCTTTTACGGTCTCTGTGCGACGGAGCCGCAAACGTTTCCCAGAATTCTGACTATTTGGCCTTCAGAGTGGCCTATAAACAATAGAGTTTTTCCAAATGACATGATATTTTGAACAAAATTCTAATTTGCCATCCTGATCATAAAAGTATGAGAGCCAAAGTCATATTTTGTACGGCATAACCGTAGCGATGACAGAAACATCCCATGTTATCCTTATGGGAAAATCGTAGAATCGCTCAAATCACCACATTTTTACGCTTCACAGTTTAACGAACTCCTCCTAGGGCGATTGTCCGATCAAGTTCATATTTGGAGAATATCATCTACACAAGCGGGGCATCAAAACGTATCCATATTTTGATTCTAAGTGCTACGGTCTCTGTGTGGCGGACCCGCAAATATATGTCAGAAATGGGAAAACAGCGAAATCTCTAAAATGACCACATTTTTACGCTTCACACTTTAACGAACTCCTCCCAGGGCGATTGCCCGATCAAGCTCATATTTGGGGAAAATCATCTACACAAACGGGGCATCAAAAGTTATCCATATTTTGATTTTAAGTGGTACGGTCTCTGTGCCGTGGAGCTGCAAATATACAGTCACAAATGGGAAAAACGCCAAATCCTTGAAATGTTCACATTTACGCTTCACACTTTAACAAACTCCTCCGTGGGCAATAGCTCGCTCAAGCTTTACTTTGGGAAAAATCATCTACACAAGCGCGGCATCAAAAGTTATCCATATTTATATTCTAAGGGCTACGGTCTCTGTGCGGCGGCGCAGCAAATTTGACTGACACTTGTGTTGATTTGCACTGGATTGGCCATGGCCGTCTGTCAAGTTCTTTTTTTATTCAACACACAATAAGGGCGCCATCTTTATCAAGTCGAAAGCGCAGAGTCGGAAGGCCGGCGGCCCGCGAGGGCCGTTGGATGCCGCTTGCGGCTTTAATTTTTCTTGTTCTTCATCGCTTTGAACTCTAATTTGACCCCCTGAACATGCTCAAAAACTCACCAAACTTTGCCCAAAATTCAGAATCGGCGAAAAATTTAATTTTTTCTGGGCCATTTTTTTTTTCGTTAAAAAATGGCGCGACAGCGCCACCGACAAAAGTCAAAATACATTGCGCCTATGGGAGACGCCCCGAGGTCAACTTTGACGTAAAGCTACGAAATTCGGGACACGCATTCCTCTCGTGAGGATAAACAAAAAAAATCATTGTGGCCACGCCCCCAGACTTACCCTATGGCCGCCATCTTCCTTTGAAAATGAAAACACGCTGTGTTAGCCATTTTATTCACGTCAAACTTTGACGAACTCCTCCTAGGGCGTTTTGCCCACCAACTTCAAAATCGGCGTACGTTCTCTGGACAAGTGGGGCATCTAAAGTTATCCAATTTTTTGAGATACCTTTTACGGTCTGTGTGCGGCGCAGCCGCAAAGTTGGACAACTTATTTTGGAATATTGCAGATCTAAAAATTGCTCCCATTTGATCAAAACCAGTCCGATTAGGACCAAATTTGAATCAGTTGTTAAACTTTCTAGTTTGGACCAGTTTAGGCTGACAAAATTGAAATGGGCGCGATAGCGCCCCCTACAGAGTGACCTTTAAATTAACATTGAAGGTCAAAAATTTGTTTTACCAAAATTTTCTAAACTTTACCCAAAATTCTATTTTGGCGTCCCGATCAAAAAAGCCAATCAGACAAATGCCTTAATTTTTACGGCGTAGTCGTAGCGATGACATAAATCTCCCATGTTATCCCTATGGGAAAACCGCTAAATCTCTCGAATATCCACATTTTTCTGTTTCAAACTTTGACGAACTCCTCCTAGTGCGTTTTGCCCACCGACCTCAAAATCGGTGTACGTCCTCTAGACAAGTGGGGCATCTAAAGTTATCCAAATTTTAAGGATAGCTTTTAAGGTCTCTGTGCGACGGAGCCTCAAACGTTTCCCAGAATTCTGACTATTTGGCCTTCAGAGTGGCCTATAAACAATAGAGTTTTTCCAAATGACATGATATTTTGCACAAAATTCTAATTTGCCATCCTGATCATAAAAGTATGAGAGACAAAGTCATATTTTGTACAGCGTAACCGTAGCCATGACAGAAATATCCCATGTTATCCTTATGGGAAAATCGCGAAATCCCTCAAATCACCACATTTTTACGCTTCACACTTTAACAAACTCCTCCTAGGGCGATTGTCCGATCAAACTCATATTTAGGGAAAATCATCTATACAAGCGGGGCATCAAAAGCTATCCATATTTTTATTCTAAGTGCTACGGTCTCTGTGTGGCGGACCCGCAAATATATGTCAGAAATGGGAAAACAGCGAAATCTCTAAAATGACCACATTTTTACGCTTCACACTTTAACAAACTCCTCCTAGGGCGATTGCCCGATCAAGCTCATATTTGGGGAAAATCATCTACACAAACGGGGCATCAAAAGTTATCCATATTTGGATTCTAAGTGCTACGGTCTCTGTGCCGTGGAGCTGCAAATATACTGTCACAAATGGGAAAAACGCTAAATCTATGAAATGTTCAAATTTATGCTTCACACTTTAACAAACTCTTCCGTGGGCAATAGCCCGATCAAGCTTTACTTTGGGAAATATCATCTACACAAGCGGAGCATCAAAAGTTATCCATATTTATATTCTAAGTGCTACAGTCTCTGTGCGGCGGAGCAGCACATTTGACTGACACTTGTGTTCATTTGCACTGGATTGGCCATGTCCAATGTGTCTCCGTCTGTCAAGTTCTTTTTTAATTCAACACAATAAGGGCGCCATCTTTATCAAGTCGAAAGCGCAGAGTCGGAAGGCCGGCGGCCCGCGAGGGCCGTTGGATGCCGCTTGCGGCTTTAATTTTTCTTGTTCTTCTTCAGCGCTTTGAACTCTAATTTGACCCCCTGAACATGCTCAAAAACTCACCAAACTTTACCCAAAATTCAAAATCGGCGAAAAATTTTCTTTTTTCTGGGCTATTTTTTTTTTCGTTAAAAAATGGCGCGACAGCGCCACCGACAAAAGTCAAAATACATTGCGCCTATGGGAGACGCCCCGAGGTCAACTTTGGCGTAAAGCTACGAAATTCGGGACACGCATTCCTCTCGTGAGGACAAACAAAAAAAACCATTGTGGCCACGCCCCCAGACTTACCCTATGGCCGCCATCTTCCTTTGAAAATGAAAACACGCTGTGTTAGCCATTTTGTTCACGTCAAACTTTGACGAACTCCTCCTAGGGCGTTTTGCCCACCGACTTCAAAATCGGCGGACGTCCTCTGGACAAGTGGGGCATCTAAAGTTATTCAATTTTTTGAGATACCTTTTACGGTCTGTGTGCGGCGCAGCCGCAAAGTTGGACAACTTATTTTGGAATATTGCAGGTCTAAAAATTGCTCCCATTTGATCAAAACCAGTCCGATTAGGACCAAATTTTGAATCATTTGTTAAACTTTCTAGTTTGGACCAGTTTAGGCTGACAAAATTGAAATGGCAGTGATAGCGCCCCCTACAGAGTGACCTTTAAATTAACATTGAAGGTCAAAAATTAGTTTTACCAAAATTGTCTAAACTTTACCCAAAATTCTATTTTGCCGTCCCGATCACAAAAGCCAATCAGACAAATGCCTTAATTTTTACGGCGTAGTCGTAGCGATGACAGAAACATCCCATGTTATCCCTATGGGAAAACCACAAAATCTCTCAAATTACCACATTTTTATGTTTTACACTTTAACGAACCCCTCCTAGTGCGTTTTGCCCACCAACCTCAAAATCGGTGTACGTCCTCTAGACAAGTGGTGCATCTAACTTATCCAAATTTTAAGGATAACTTTTACGGTCTCTGTGCGACGGAGCCGCAAACGTTTCCCAGAATTCTGACTATTTGGCCTTCAGAGTGGCCTATAAACAATAGAGTTTTTCCAAATGACATGACATTTTGCACTAAATTCTAATTTGCCATCCTGATCATACAAGTATGAGAGCCAAAGTCATATTTTGTACGGCGTAACCGTAGCGATGACAGAAACATCCCATGTTATCCTTCAAAATCAAAAGAGCTGCAAATATACTGTCACAAATGGGAAAAACGCCAAATCCTTGAAATGTTCACATTTACGCTTCACACTTTAACAAACTCCTCCTAGTGCGTTTGGCCCACCAATCTCAAAATCGGTGTACGTCCTCTAGACAAGTGGGGCATCTAATGTTATTCAAATTTTATGGATAACATTTACGGTCTCTGTGCAGCTGAGCCGCAAACTTTTCGCAGAATTTGGACTATTTGGCCTTCAGAGTGGCCTATAAACAAGAGTTTTTCCAAATGACATGATATTTTGCACACAATTCTCATTTGCCATCCCCAAAATAAAAGTATGGGAGCCAAAGTCATATTTGGTAAAGCGTAGCCGTAGCGATGACAGAAACATCCCATGTTATCCCTATGGGGAAACCGCAAAATCTCTAAAATCACCACATTTTTACGCTTCACACTTTAACAAACTCCTCCTAGGGCGAATACCCGATCAAGTTCATATTTGGGGAGAATCATCTACACAAGCGAGGCATCAAAAGTTATCCATATTTTGATTTTAAGTACTCGGGTCTCTGTGCGGTAGAGCCGCAAATATATGTCACAAATGGGAAAAACGCCAAATCCTTGAAATGTTCACATTTATGCTTCACACTTTAATGAACTCCTCTGTGGGCAATAGCTCGATCAAGCTCATATTTTGGGAAAATCATCTACACAAGCGGAGCATCAAAAGTTATCCATATTTTTATTCCAAGTGTCACGGTCTCTGTGCGCTGGAGCCGTACATTCGACCCACATTTGTGTTCATTTGCACTGGTTAAGCACAGCATTGAACATGTACAATGTGTCGCTGTCTTAGTTCTTAGACAATTAAGTTAGCGCCATCTCTGTAAAATGCAGAGAGCAGAGTCGGAAGGCCGGCAGCCCGCGAGGGCCGTTGGATGCCGCTTGCGGCTTTAATTTTAGTTTGTAATTCCTGGTTGTGATTGATGACAAACTAGCAAATTACCCAGCAACCACTGGGCCAAAACTCATCTAATATCGCAATTGTTTTTATTTGACAAATACAAACATATGAAAGTACCTTTCTTTTGTTGAATTAATGTTCAGAAAGTCAAAAAAGTTGTTTCTTTTGTGTAAAGTATGTGTAAACTTTGGATGGAATGAGTGGCCCCGGATGTGATGTCATTTCCTGTCATTTCTAGATTCAATAGTTATTTATAAGGAGGATCTATTTGATTACATTTTGTGCTGAAAAGACAGTAGTTGTAAAGGAGAACAAATCAAGTCTAGGCAACTTAATCATCATTTCTTTGTAAATGTATATATTTTTGTAATGCAGCACAAAATTAGGTTTGGCCCTCAGCACAGCAAAGCCACGGTGCCACCCTGTAAAGTGTACAAAC
The DNA here is from genome assembly GCF_026437365.1 of Eucyclogobius newberryi. NCBI lineage: Eukaryota > Metazoa > Chordata > Actinopteri > Gobiiformes > Gobiidae > Eucyclogobius > Eucyclogobius newberryi. Next base: position 21,814,017 of record NW_027316389.1, read on the forward strand.
AAACTTATGGATTATACAAAGCAAAATTTCAAATTTGGGACTTCTTTAGAGTCAGACAGTGTAACATTTCTATACATTTTCTATACATTTCTACATAATATGTGAGTGTAACATGTGAGTTCTGATTGTAATGTTTCCTCTAAATGTCACCATTACTGGAACACCACCTGCACTTTCATAAGGGGAGTTGTAAAAAGAATCAATGCTCAGATACATACGAATTGATACTAAAACTACATTTACTACTAAATTTTGCAACTACTACAACTACTACTATTGATACCTTTGGAAAATCACACATAAGACAGATTTTGACTTTTCTGAATAATTTTATCATCCCAATCTATATCAGAACAAGTATAAAACCACACAGAAAATAAACTACTGTTATTTTGTATGGACAATTCAGTGATTTTTTTTTTTTTTTTTTAAAGGAGTATTTTTTTAGTTTGACTTCTTATCAAGACTTTTCTTTTTTTGTTGTTGACATTTTTGTATCATGACAACACCAGTCTCAAGTTCCTCCTAAAATATCAATCTTGGATATTTCCCCACAAAGACCCTTCTAAGTTGACATGTGGTTCCTGTCCCTACCTTTTGTCCACCATTGCCCTTGAGCCATCCAAAATATAGTTGATGACTTTGCAGTCCCCTGGCTCCCAGCAGGCCCAGTTCTAAAGTCATCCCCAAGTTCACAGAGTCTCTCCTTCCCCCACATCAGCACATTCACTTCTGCTCTCAGGGGCCTCCTTCAAGTGCTCCTCCCCAGGGACTGTCCAATCCATTAGGCTGTCTTCTGTTGATCCGCCAGACAACAAGATTATATCAGACTTTGTGATGCCTAAGAAGTTTTGTCTAGTGAGTAAGCTTGTCTTTAAAGTTCCTCTGCTACCTGCTGCAGTCAATGTGCTGCAGTCAATGTGCTGACTCATCATGGCTGAGGTTTTGTGCTGGAGTATTTCTGTCCATCTCCCTCCCGACTAATCCATGCAATATTAGGGAGTAGAAGTCCAATAATGGCCATTTTGTTACTGACAATCCACCTCAGCTGTAGTTCAGCTGTAGTTTAGCTGTAGTTTAGTTGTAGTTTAGCTGTAGTTTAGTTGTAGTTTAGTTGTAGTTTAGCTGTAATTTAGTTGTAGTTTAGTTGTAGTTTAGCTGTAATTTTGTTGTAGTTTAGTTGTAGTTTAGCTGTAATTTAGTTGTAGTTTAGCTGTAATTTAGTTGTAGTTTAGCTGTAATTTAGTTGTAGTTTAGTTGTAGTTTAGCTGTAATTTAGCTGTAATTTAGTTGTAGTTTAGCTGTAGTTTAGTTGTAGTTTAGCTGTAGTTTAGTTGTAGTTTAGCTGTAGTTCAGCTGTAGTTTTGTTGTAGCTTAGCTGTAATTTAGTTGTAGTTTAGTTGTAGTTTAGTTGTAGTTTAGCTTTAATTTAGCTGTAGTTTAGTTGTAGTTTAGTTGTAGTTTAGCTTTAATTTAGCTGTAGTTTTGTTGTAGTTTAGCTGTAATTTAGTTCTAGTTTAGCTGTAGTTTAGTTGTAGTTTAGCTTTAATTTAGCTGTAGTTTAGTTGTAGATTAGCTGTAGTTTAGCTGTAATTTAGTTGTAGTTTAGTTGTAGTTTAGCTTTAATTTAGCTGTAGTTTTGTTGTAGTTTAGCTGTAATTTAGTTCTAGTTTAGTTGTAGTTTAGTTGTAGTTTAGTTGTAGTTTAGCTTTAATTTAGCTGTAGTTTAGTTGTAGTTTAGTTGTAGTTTAGCTTTAATTTAGCTGTAGTTTTGTTGTAGTTTAGCTGTAATTTAGTTCTAGTTTAGCTGTAGTTTAGTTGTAGTTTAGCTTTAATTTAGCTGTAGTTTAGTTGTAGTTTAGCTGTAATTTAGTTGTAGTTTAGTTGTAGTTTAGCTGTAATTTAGTTGTAGTTTAGTTGTAGTTTAGCTTTAATTTAGCTGTAGTTTTGTTGTAGTTTAGCTGTAATTTAGTTCTAGTTTAGTTGTAGTTTAGTTGTAGTTTAGTTGTAGTTTAGCTTTAATTTAGCTGTAGTTTAGTTGTAGATTAGCTGTAGTTTAGCTGTAATTTAGCTGTACTGTAGTCTGATTTTGAATTTTAAGTTGACCTCTAGAATAGTTTTGCCACCAGATGTAGTCTGCTTTACAACAGTATCACATAGTAAACTTTTCTTTTAAATTACATACGCCAATATGTTTTCAGATCATTAAATCACTTTCATCACACAAAGTCCTTTAGCAGCTGCTGCTCTTTGATCACAGCACCTGCGCATTCTGTGTAACTGTTTCTGCAAAAATACAGTAAATAGTGTTTTATACATTTCATTTCAGGTAAAATGCCTGGCTACATGTTTTTGTAATATTGTACTTTAACGTTAACATACAATTTTCAAATTTGTCTCTGAGGACAAAGGCCCTGCTCGTTAGAACTGAATCTAAAACTGCTTTTTGGAAAGTACAATAATGTAAGATTTTGGTGCGAGTGAGTTGGAGGAGCACGTTCCCACTTGTGATGTCTTGGTGTTTACACGTGCTCATGCACTTAGTGTGTAAAGCCCAACTGCTCTGGGACCATCTTCACTCTATAACTGCTGCAGCTGTGTTTACTGAGGCATCCAGCTGTAATAAAATATTCATTCAAAGAACTGTCCAAATAACTGCCAGCTTCTCCTGCTCACTGTATGCATTTTCACCTGGGGCTCTCATGGACAGTACCTGTGTGTTTTAAAAGTCTTTTAAAGAGTGAACAAGCGTACTGTACCAAATAAGGACAGCATATTGCTAAAAACAAATGGATTGCCTTGCTTTTTATGTTTCAAGGATTTCTTGACCCTTATGCTTTATTAGACTGGACAGTGTAGCGTGAAATAGAAAACTACAGGAGGAGAAGGTCCAAGGTGCAATCAACATGGAGCTGAGGAAGGAAAATGAGCTGAAAGAGGAAAAAGAGCTGAACTATGAAAGATCTGCAGAGGAGGCTCAGAAGAACACGGATGAGCTGACGGTGGAGATCACGGCTTCTCAAAATTATCTGATAGAAGAATGACAGAGAAACCAGGACCTGCAGGACGAAATCGGCTTCTATAAAAATAGACAGCAGGATATGAAGTACATGTCGGACCAATATAGGTGGAAAATAATGAAATTCTATGAAGAGAAGCAGATGCTGAATGAGGTGTGCAGGTGGTCTGTGGAGGAGGCTGAGAAAAGCAAAGAGGAGCAAATACCAGGCGGAGCTGAAAAGCCTGAATGAAGCTTTGGAGGAAATGGAGCACAATTCAAAGAAAGAGGATCTGCAGAAACCTTTGACTGAGCCCAGGCTGAGGAGAGAAACCATATTTGTCCTGAGACCAAATCAGGCTCCACAGATCAGCACCACGACCTGGAGAATGTCCTCATAAAGAGTGAAGAAAGTGGCCCATTGACCAATGAGCCTGTGACTGAGGGCCGGCAGATGTTCACCCGGGACACCAGGATTATCCTCAACTGCACCTTAACGCCTAACTAACCTGCAACTAACCTTAATGCCTAATTCCTGCAAAACGCCTTATTCCTGCATTACAAAATAGAAAAACAATGATTTGTTCTGTGTGATGGTTTATACTCCATAGTGATAATGTCCGCACATGCACAAATAACACCAGTATTTCTTAAATTCAAAATGTTTCTGGTCAAATTGAACCAAATATATAGCGGGCCACAACAGTTTGACAATGAAACTTTAGTTTTTTTTTATCAAACACCACAACTCTTACATAAATTGGTAAACTTAAGCAAACTGATCTGTAGATATATCATATCTACATATACAAAGTTATAATCATTTCTATATCGATATATTAATTGTTCAATAAATTAAGGATACACAATATTTTAGCCTTAATATTTATTGTGTGTAATTGTAGAATATTTGTTTTACACAGGGTCGCCAATAGAATGTAGTCTATGTAGAATATTAGAATGGCTATGCACGGAGGAGGCAACCATTGACCTAGTGTTATTCTTTCTTGTTGGTTAATAATATGTAAGATTATTACAAATGTGCACAGTGGCAAAGGCGGTTAGCGCTCTTGTATCCCAAAAATGAGATCATGAGTTCGATTCCCAGACCAGACCAACATTGCATCTCTCTGGGTTCTCCGGCTTCCTCCCACAGTCCAAACACATGCACGTGTGAATGAATGTGAGAGTGAATGACTGTCTGTTGGGGTGTACCCTGCCTAAGGCCCGAAGTCACTGGGCTAGGCTCCAGTCACCCGCGACCCCTAACGGGATAAAGCGGTAGAAAATGGATGGATTGATGTGTAGGTTATTAATTAATAATGTTATGAGGGCACCAGCTGGAAGTTGTCCAGCAAAACATTAATAACCTACACAGGGACCAGCTATATGTACATCATTCCAAAGAGATCAATAAACCAGAATGATTTTGTGTGGTTTAATAATGTACAACATAATCCACTTAGACCCACTTACAATGTTGTAGTGACAGAACACATCACATTTTGTCCCATCAAAGACAATTAAAGTGTTCTCAAATGAGAACATTTCAAAAATGCTAAAAGTCACAATAAAGGAAAGGAAAGGTGCATTTAGTTCAGGATACAGGACAGAACAGAAAGTGATCCAGGCAAGAGAAGGCAGAGGCTGTTTAAGAGGGGCAGTGCTAGAGGCACAGAAAGGTGTCAAAACACGATTGGGCCTCTCGACCAGACCAATGTTCTGCTACTTTGATAAATGAAGGACCAATTTCAAGTATAAATCTACAAGACTGGTACATAGAAAGTGCAGATTTAGTATTTTTTGCGTGCACATCTCTGAGGAATGTGCACAAACTGACACAGGACAGGCGCAGTGGGACAAAGAGAGAGCCTCTGAGGTGCGTCAGTCTAAGTAATATCCACACATTTGAGGTGGTTTGTCACATTATCCGTAATAGCTTTTCACGTCCCTTTTTTACTTTAAACGGCAATCTTATTTCTTATTCCCATGCAGAAACAGGGTTTCTTACCTGCTTTCCCTTGACCATAAGATAATTCAGAAGATGAAAAGATCCCCATTTTTGTTTCTGTCTCTCTGTGTTTTTGCTTATTGTATATAATATACCGGTAGGTAAAAAGTAAATTTGGTTTTTAAAATAAAACATTGATTTACTTGCCTGGTTCTGTTTTCTACGTATTGATTTAGCAACAAAAATCAAATAACGGCTCTTGCTTTTTTAATACTGAATTCTGAAGAAAAGCCAAATATATACACTGACCCAAAAACACCACCTAAAATCACCACCCAAATCCAACGCTGTGTGAGTAAATATCAGAAGTATCCAATCACTATTGTCAGCTATGGTGGAGAGATTTATACAAATTACAATTACCATTTTACCGTACAGGTCCAATTTTGCAGACAGAAAGTTTCAGCTTGTAAGTGTCTGAAACAGGACGCATGTAGACAATGTCTGTACATAGTGCTACACTATATTAAACACAGTTTTAGGTGATTTTGCGCTTCCAGTGCCACACTAATAACCGTCTCTGTCCATTATAAGTCTGACTGCCCGACGTGATCCAAGTTGGCATCTTCGATACTTACTTCCAAATGAACTGATGTTATGGTAATGGCTATTTTTGGATGAAGGAGTTTCACTATAAGGACCACGACCAGCTACGATGCAAAGTGTTTATTGGCAGGCGAGAAACAAGAACAACACAAATGTACAGAAATGGATGCCTCTTTGGGGCTTCTGGCGATGAGGGCTGAAGGCTCCTGGGCCTCGATACCCCCTTCTAGGACATAATTAGAATAATTAGAACAATTAAAAGAGGGAGGGGCACGACGTCATGAACACAGGTGTATGTGATCTGGATGCTTAAATAATGTAGTGCTGCTCCCGAACTTAAGATAACAAACTTATCTTCATTTAGCACAGCAGCACAAAAAAAGCACCTAGGGATAAAACTTGTCCCAGTTTTAGTTTAACACTGCAGACTTGTGAAGGTATTCTGAGTCAGATTTTACATAAAGGTCATTAAGAAACTGTTCTTAAAAATCCACTCAGAAGTTACTCAGTACACCTTTTCTCTCGATTATTTACACCGTGATGGTGGAACAAAACAGTACATTTAATTAACTGCAACTCACACTCCAAACTCTAGCTCAAACAACACCTGAGCACACTGCACATTCTCACATAAAGAACAAATAAAACTCACCTGTGTTGAAGTGTGGAATTCAATCAGCCTCCAGTAGAGTGACGAACACCACTGGTTTATGTGTTATATATTTCTGCTATGACATTTCAAGTGTTCTCTCTGTCTCTCTTGTCTATGAAGTAGGCCTGTGCTATGACACTAGGCGTGGCTTTTTTCTGTAGTACAGTATAACTTTATTTATGTGCTGAGAGACAATACTCTAGGTCAGCAAAGGGCGGAAGGACCGAATCTGCAAATACATCAAGAGGTTTGTGGCCAGTTAAAATCTGCTGGCTTTGAATTAGAAAATCTGGGCACTGAAAATCTGGAGAGGAAGTAAAAATACCAACAAGCTTCATTGATTACAAATATTCTGACAGAGAAGTAAGGATCAGGAAATCTTTAAAACACTATTGAAGTATCAAAGTTTTTTTTTTTTTTTTTACAAAACTCGAAGAAATGGTTTACGACTTATTTTTGGTTCAAGTGCACTGTTGGCAAAGTGTGAATAAAAATGATGATTTGTCTGTCATGCACAAAATGACTGAACAGAGACAGGTACTTACCAAAGTTAGCAGGCAGATGTCATAGCGATGGTTTCATCTGTCTTTTGGGCACAAGCTTGTATTTTGTAGCTGTCGGCTGTGTTAAAAGTCAGGCAGTGGTGTGACAAAACACAGTCTGCTTAAACACTTCCACAATACTTTAATAAAAGCTATCATTAAGTAGGATAACTGGGCTTGCTTATTGCCTAAGGCCGCAGTTATTTTATTAATTGGTTTACAGATTTTTGAATGAACTATATTGCACAGGCGGACGGATATATAAATATAAATATAATTGCAATTTCAAAAGATGTTTTCTTCCGGGTTTGCCCAAAACGCACCACGGGTGGAGGGGGGGGGAGACGCGGCGCGCAGAAGCGTGTAACAGTAGATTTAGCGTGTTTTAGACAGACAGAACTGACGCTTCACGGCAAAACGCGCTCAAGAAAATGTGGTATACGGGTTTAAAATGTGTATTTGCGATATAAAGGCGCGCAGCAGCAGGGAGACGGGCGCGCGCTCCCCGGGGCGCAGGGACAGACCCGCTCCGTCACAGACTTCTGCAGGAGTTTGGCGAGAAATTGCTTCACGCGCTCTTTTGACTTACTACCGCTTTCTACATTTAATTTAATGCTATTTTGCTTTGTCGGCAGTACTTTATAAAAAAAATATATATAATAATTTATTTTATTTATATTGTATAAATCAATAATCGAAGTGCGGCGGATCCGTAAACCAAGTAATAAAATAACTAAGGCGTAATGTCAAATGTGAGATATTTTTTACTTTTACTTTGCTACATTTGAGAGCAGGAATCTGTTCTTTCTACTTACTTTTTCCCTCATAAAGAACTGAAAAGTAAAAAGTACTTTCTGTATGATTTGAGGGGTTATTTTTCAGCACGTTCATTTTAACATTGTGACTAAAGGTTTTGAGTTCCAGTCTTGGCTTTAATCAAGCAAATACACAAAAAAAATTAAAAAATGTTGAAAAATGTAAAAACTTTGAGAAATTGATTGACCAAAAAAAATAAATTCTTTATTAAGATTTTACTCTTTACTAGCTAATGTAGTGAAATTTAAACATATACTTCAATAAATGTGTATATGTGATATTTTACTCCTGCATCTGTACATTTACATTTTAAGTAACACAATTGAGCACTTCTGAATCGAGCCATTATGCAAAGCAACATAAACTCACGCCGACAGTTTGTCAGTCAGTACAAGTTTAATCATTTTGTAAAAAGGTAGCAAAACACACTGAATGTTGATGACAAACACAAGAACAATAAAAGCTCATACAACTGCTGATGCACACAGCGTCTACAGTCGTTTTTTAACAACTTCTATCCTGACAGATTCAAGAATTCCACTAAAAATTGGCTGTTTATTTTCCTCCACGCAATGCTGTTTATGGAGTGGCCCTAACACTTTCTGTCATCTCCAGAAAAGTTGAGCCGTAATCGCTGATCCCTTTAGTTTGTGTTTCCATTCTGTTTTGGCCCCGAGCTGCTGCACAGTGCTGCTTTCAACAGACTCTGCTGTTCTCTTCAGACGCACACATATCATAATCACATATTACCATTAGGCTAATAGTTTTGATTTTATTTTGAAATGCTGTTTTTCACACGAGAAGAGGCAAAAGTTCTATTGCTTTCAACACGTCAATACAAAAATCTTACAAGTGTCATTATGGGCTAGATTTTACGCACTGTCACTGCTTTTCCAGTCTTGGTTTTGTGTAATGATAAAGACCCAGTCCATTTCCATGTGTAATTTATTTTTGTCTTATCAATAATTGACAGTGGTGCGCCCTGACCCGAGCTGTAGACTGCGCTCTTGAACATGACCCGCGATGTGGCCCGTCCATCTGTCTGTCACTCAGTCAGTCCCCGGTTCTGCCCCAAACCTCTGGTCAAAGCGTCATACATATTTCACCGCACCATCTGCCACTGCTCACGCGGCGGCTCTGTGCACGCGCTCTGTTGACAGGGAACGTTAAAGGGCCTTTAGAGAAATCATCTTTTGAAGTGTAAATGAAAAGACAAGTGCCTAATCAACTGCGACAGGAGACTTCAATGGATATTTTTGAGGGATTTGTTTAAATTATGCTCTTACAAAGGCCTCAGGTTCAACATTTATAGAACAATGTACTTTTCTCTACAGAGAGTTGAGTCAGAAAGAGCAACTGACTGAAAATCTGTGTAAACTCAGTGTGCAGTAGCAGTAGCAACAGCACAAAGGAACTCATTTTTTAGTATCCTTTGCCATTTACCATAAAGCCGCATTGAGCACAGGATTTATGGTAATTATTTATTTAACAAATAAATAATTACCATAAATCCTGTGCTCAATGCGGCTTGAATCTTTTCCAACATTTTTCTATTGTTTACAGATGAAAATTTGACATGTAATCTCTAGTGTTTGTGGGTTTATTGCACTGCGGTCCTTTCCTATTTACCTAGCTGTCGTAGCCAAGGGCCATCTCAAAACTGATTTACAAGAATTCCCATAGCCCCATCCAATAACGCTCTACAGTTCTTCTAATGGTTTCCCTCTACATAAAACAAACGACTGAAACATTTTACAAGCTCAATTGGACATCTTCTGCGCAGAAAGTTGAATCCAAACTCTACTACAATGTTGTGATGTATTTTTAAATATCTGTATAAATGAGGGGTGAAGTCAGTGCAGTGTGAACATCTCATAAGTGGACATAGTTTAAGCTTCGTGGGTGCTTCAGCCATTGAGCTCTCTAATTGCTAATCCTGTCAGTTTAATTAAAGTTTAAAACTACAGGAGCCTTATAACCATCTGAGCATATCGCAGAAGGGAGGTTTTTTCTTATTCCCGCAGCCTCCTTCATGTTCTACGTTTTAGCCGTGCTCTCTGATTTACCTCGCTGTACTAATGGACGGTTTCATGGCTTTACTCTGGAGAGGCCTACACTTAAATCATTAAATTGCATACATTTTTAAATCGTTACTTTTTAAGTTTTATTGCCAATAACAGTTGGTTCAATCATTTCCTGAACGAGACCCCAAATCATGTTTTGTGCTAGTGTCACTTTTGATGCTTTCTTTTTTAATGCAACTATTTATTCAGTCCACTGTAAGATAAAATTTTTACCCTTGCTTACAACGGCTTACAGTTTTTTGTGACTCAATCGCTTGTTTGGCTTCTAAAATGCCTCAGAATTGCAGATATTAAATACAAAAAATCCTTAGATAGTGTCACAGTCTGCTCATCTCCTGTCTGCTGGTATCTTTGCGCTCTACCTGTTAGCCACGCCTCCTCATCAGACCCAGACCAACTCCCTACACCTGTCTCTGCTCTACCTGTTAGCCACGCCTCCTCATCAAACCCACTCCCTACACCTGTCTCTGCTCTACCTGTTAGCCACGCCTCCTCATCAAACCCACTCCCTACACCTGTCTCTGCTCTACCTGTTAGCCACGCCTCCTCATGAGATCAACTCCCTACACCTGTCTCTGCTCTACCTGTTAGCCACGCCTCCTCATCAGACCAACTCCCTACACCTGTCTCTGCTCTACCTGTTAGCCACGCCTCCTCATCAGACCAACTCCCTACACCTGTCTCTGCTCTGCTCTACCTGTTAGCCACGCCTCCTCATCAGACCAACTCCCTACACCTGTCTCTGCTCTGCTCTACCTGTTAGCCACTCCTCCTCATCAGACCCACTCCCTACACCTGTCTCTGCTCTGCTCTACCTGTTAGCCACGCCTCCTCATCAGACCAACTCCCTACACCTGTCTCTGCTCCGCTCTACCTGTTAGCCACGCCTCCTCATCAGACCAACTCCCTACACCTGTCTCTGCTCCGCTCTACCTGTTAGCCACGCCTCCTCATCAGACCAACTCCCTACACCTGTCTCTGCTCTGCTCTACCTGTTAGCCACGCCTCCTCATTAGACCAACTCCCTACATCTGTCTCTGCTCTGCTCTACCTGTTAGCCACGCCTCCTCATCAGACCAACTCCCTACACCTGTCTCTGCTCCGCTCTACCTGTTAGCCACGCCTCCTCATCAGACCAACTCCCTACACCTGTCTCTGCTCTGCTCTACCTGTTAGCCACGCCTCCTCATTAGACCAACTCCCTACATCTGTCTCTGCTCTGCTCTACCTGTTAGCCACGCCTCCTCATCAGACCAACTCCCTACACCTGTCTCTGCTCTGCTCTACCTGTTAGCCACGCCTCCTCATCAGACCAACTCCCTACACCTGTCTCTGCTCTGCTCTACCTGTTAGCCACGCCTCTTCATCAGGCCAACTCCTTACACCTGTCTCTGCTCCGCTCTACCTGTTAGCCACGCCTCCTCATCAGACCAACTCCCTACACCTGTCTCTGCTCCGCTCTACCTGTTAGCCACGCCTCCTCATCAGACCAACTCCCTACACCTGTCTCTGCTCTGCTCTACCTGTTAGCCACGCCTCCTCATCAGACCAACTCCCTACACCTGTCTCTGCTCTGCTCTACCTGTTAGCCACGCCTCCTCATCAAACCCACTCCCTACACCTGTCTCTGCTCTGCTCTACCTGTTAGCCACGCCTCCTCATCAAACCCACTCCCTACACCTGTCTCTGCTCCGCTCTACCTGTTAGCCACGCCTCCTCATCAAACCCACTCCCTACACCTGTCTCTGCTCCGCTCTACCTGTTAGCCACGCCTCCTCATCAAACCCACTCCCTACACCTGTCTCTGCTCTGCTCTACCTGTTAGCCACGCCTCTTCATCAGGCCAACTCCCTACACCTGTCTCTGCTCTGCTCTACCTGTTAGCCACGCCTCCTCATCAGACCAACTCCCTACATCTGTCTCTGCTCTGCTCTACCTGTTAGCCACGCCTCCTCATCAGACCAACTCCCTACACCTGTCTCTGCTCTGCTCTACCTGTTAGCCACGCCTCCTCATCAGACCAACTCCCTACACCTGTCTCTGCTCTGCTCTACCTGTTAGCCACGCCTCCTCATCAAACCCACTCCCTACACCTGTCTCTGCTCTGCTCTACCTGTTAGCCACGCCTCCTCATCAAACCCACTCCCTACACCTGTCTCTGCTCCGCTCTACCTGTTAGCCACGCCTCCTCATCAAACCCACTCCCTACACCTGTCTCTGCTCCGCTCTACCTGTTAGCCACGCCTCCTCATCAAACCCACTCCCTACACCTGTCTCTGCTCCGCTCTACCTGTTAGCCACGCCTCCTCATCAAACCCACTCCCTACACCTGTCTCTGCTCTGCTCTACCTGTTAGCCACGCCTCTTCATCAGGCCAACTCCCTACATCTGTCTCTGCTCTGCTCTACCTGTTAGCCACGCCTCCTCATCAAACCCACTCCCTACACCTGTCTCTGCTCCGCTCTACCTGTTAGCCACGCCTCCTCATCAGGCCAACTCCCTACACCTGTCTCTGCTCTGCTCTACCTGTTAGCCACGCCTCCTCATCAAACCCACTCCCTACACCTGTCTCTGCTCTGCTCTACCTGTTAGCCACGCCTCCTCATCAAACCCACTCCCTACACCTGTCTCTGCTCCGCTCTACCTGTTAGCCACGCCTCCTCATCAAACCCACTCCCTACACCTGTCTCTGCTCTGCTCTACCTGTTAGCCACGCCTCTTCATCAGGCCAACTCCCTACACCTGTCTCTGCTCTGCTCTACCTGTTAGCCACGCCTCCTCATCAGACCAACTCCCTACACCTGTCTCTGCTCTGCTCTACCTGTTAGCCACGCCTCCTCATCAGACCAACTCCCTACACCTGTCTCTGCTCTGCTCTACCTGTTAGCCACGCCTCCTCATCAGACCAACTCCCTACACCTGTCTCTGCTCTGCTCTACCTGTTAGCCACGCCTCCTCATCAGACCAACTCCCTACATCTGTCTCTGCTCTGCTCTACCTGTTAGCCACGCCTCCTCATCAGACCAACTCCCTACACCTGTCTCTGCTCTGCTCTACCTGTTAGCCACGCCTCCTCATCAGACCAACTCCCTACACCTGTCTCTGCTCTGCTCTACCTGTTAGCCACGCCTCCTCATCAAACCCACTCCCTACACCTGTCTCTGCTCTGCTCTACCTGTTAGCCACGCCTCCTCATCAAACCCACTCCCTACACCTGTCTCTGCTCCGCTCTACCTGTTAGCCACGCCTCCTCATCAAACCCACTCCCTACACCTGTCTCTGCTCCGCTCTACCTGTTAGCCACGCCTCCTCATCAAACCCACTCCCTACACCTGTCTCTGCTCCGCTCTACCTGTTAGCCACGCCTCCTCATCAAACCCACTCCCTACACCTGTCTCTGCTCTGCTCTACCTGTTAGCCACGCCTCTTCATCAGGCCAACTCCCTACATCTGTCTCTGCTCTGCTCTACCTGTTAGCCACGCCTCCTCATCAAACCCACTCCCTACACCTGTCTCTGCTCCGCTCTACCTGTTAGCCACGCCTCCTCATCAGGCCAACTCCCTACACCTGTCTCTGCTCTGCTCTACCTGTTAGCCACGCCTCCTCATCAAACCCACTCCCTACACCTGTCTCTGCTCTGCTCTACCTGTTAGCCACGCCTCCTCATCAAACCCACTCCCTACACCTGTCTCTGCTCCGCTCTACCTGTTAGCCACGCCTCTTCATCAGGCCAACTCCCTACACCTGTCTCTGCTCTGCTCTACCTGTTAGCCACGCCTCCTCATCAGACCAACTCCCTACACCTGTCTCTGCTCTGCTCTACCTGTTAGCCACGCCTCCTCATCAGACCAACTCCCTACACCTGTCTCTGCTCTGCTCTACCTGTTAGCCACGCCTCCTCATCAGACCAACTCCCTACACCTGTCTCTGCTCTGCTCTACCTGTTAGCCACGCCTCCTCATCAGGCCAACTCCCTACACCTGTCTCTGCTCTGCTCTACCTGTTAGCCACGCCTCCTCATCAAACCCACTCCCTACACCTGTCTCTGCTCTGCTCTACCTGTTAGCCACGCCTCTTCATCAGGCCAACTCCCTACACCTGTCTCTGCTCTGCTCTACCTGTTAGCCACGCCTCCTCATCAAACCCACTCCCTACACCTGTCTCTGCTCCGCTCTACCTGTTAGCCACGCCTCCTCATCAGGCCAACTCCCTACACCTGTGACACCTCCAGCTGCATTACGCCTGCTCCCGCCTGTGCAAAGAAAGATTGTTCTTGTGTTACTTATTCCCCGTTGCCTTCCTCGTCTCTGCTCTGGCTATTACCTCAGCCTTCTGTTTTTCACCACGAGTTTGGCCTGTTCCCTCCTGGTGAGCGACCCGCTTGGCTCTGTGGCTAAACCGCTCACCACTAGAGCTGCCTACCAGTTAGACTCTGTATAAACTGTTAAAATCTGCTGTGATAAATAAAGGTCATTACCGACTGATATTTCGTCTGCCTGTGCTGCTTTTGACACAGTTGTTTTTCATCCTTGAGTCTACATAGCACAACTTTCAAGCAGGTTTGTTCATTCATTCTGCAATTGTATTCAGTTTGACCTTACTGACAACTTGCCTTGCATTTCCGAAAACCTTGCTAAAAAGCTCTTCAATGAAAAAGTCTTGTTGATAATAACCCTTGGCTTCTCTTCTCACATTTGAAAACTTAAGATTTTCTCCAGTCTCATTTATTTTCTAGCAGAGAACAAAAGTAGACCCTCCTGTGTAAAGCGCACTCGCGGTTAGTCAGGTGGGTTCGATTTAGGCCTTCACAAGTGGCAGAATAGTGTTTGTTTTGCAGGTTTATACTCTTCTCTTTCATTCTCTCTGTGCCTGTAATCTATTGGTACTTCTGATCCTCCCACCCGTGAATAACAAGCAGCTCGAGGCAGGTCTGATGCCAAGTGTCACGTCACACATCTGGTTGTGATTGTAAACGGCGAACATGTTCAAAGTCAAATATTGCAATATGTGCAATACAGCGACAGAGATATTTCAAAAGGCTTTACAGTATCTTCACACATGAACGGTTAGTTACCTAGCACCACTTTCCTGTGCCAGCTCTAACCCTGATTAGTTCTTGTAATATATGTACATTTTATTTGTCCGTGTCAAAACTGGTGGTTCTGTCAGGGAATTTACTTTAAACTTTAATGTTTGTTATATATGTATAGAAATGTTAGGAGCCGCATAATAAACCAAAGAAAACACATAGGGGCTAGTGGGATAAGTCTAAAAAAGCTTCACTACTATTAAGCTTCACCTCTAAATGTATAGTATGTTCTTTGGTTGGCCTCGGACCTATTTGTTAGTGACCGCTCTAATCATTTTTACTGCAGCTGACGTTGTTGGCAAATACAACTTTCATTTATTCAATGGTTGGCCCTGTACAACCTTCATGGTGTCAGCATATGCTGCAGAGATGAAAAACTGACTTAAGCTCGAGCTTGTACACATTGAAAAACAGATCAATCATGAGCTGTTCTATCCGTAACAATGACCTTCGATCAGTGTCTAGTTGGTCGCAGTTCATGTTTATTTGGTTGTTTCTGAAGCGCTATTCAGAGCCTTGGGCGTCTCAGTGCATCCCAGATGACACAATAGTTGAGGTCTTTATTGAACCAAGAATCTTGGGAGACATCAAATTTGGTTTCTCTGATTCCTTGAAGGCAGAATTAGAAAGTCTCAGTTTGATTAGCAGAGTAAATCTCACTCCAGATCCGTGCCTGGCCTAGCAAAAAGCAAAGGTTTTAGTCTATGAGGGTTTGACCAGTATTTTCAGTGTCTTTCAATATTCCAATCAATAAAATATTTGTATTATTACATTCACAGTAAATCTGACTTTCCCAAATTGTATTTAATTGGTAAAATGTGCTGATGCTGATATTGTTCAGGATGATTAATCATTGGAGCTATAGAGATCTGTGCTTTGTTCAGTCACAATTCACAGGTCAAAGGTTTGATAGTAAGCAAAGTGGTTAAGATGCACCTTCATTGTAACTGATGGAAACAAGTGTGTTGACATTATAAACAAACCTTCAGTCGGATAACATCAAACGTCTTTGACCATAACAGACATCAATATCTGTTACGTTTGTCACCGGTATTTCACTATCATCGTTATTATACTTGTTGGTTTCAGAAGCTATTGAATGTTTACAGTGTGGCCCTAGTCATCTTACTGTTCGTAGACTCTCTAATCTTGTGAAACCCCAAGTGTCTTTACAAAGCTGGTATAGTTGATGATAAAGTTTAGATGATAAACTGAAAGGCGGAGAATATGCCCAAAACACTCTTTTAAACATTAAAGGCCGCCAGGCTTTTAACATGCAGTTGCAAATCCTTAGCCCCGATTGAGCAGAGGAAATCCGTGAAAAGTCCAGAGACAGAAGAGAAAGAAGAGAAAGTAGAGTGTCCTTTTGTGACTGCTGCTTATAACCAGAGCAGAAGCAGCAGGAGTGAGGGCAGGAGCAGGAGGAGACGAGCTGCCGTGGGACGTGGGCAACTGGCTCGTAGAGACTCTTGGTTAATCTTCTCCTGGTTGTTGGAGGAGGCGGAGTTCGAAGTCGAGGAGTGGCTGGTGAGTCTGGAGCACATCTCATACAAGTTTCCAGAGAACTCCATCTTCTTGGACTCCTGGCGCAGAGACTCCCAAACAGCTGCTGCCTCGTCAGGACAGCCCGCCATTGCCACATTAGCACAATCGTGGAACTCATCCCAGGACCTGAAAAACAGAGGGATATTTTCAGTGTCATGGATCAATGAATATTACATAGAATGATTTGGTAATAGCGTGCATTTAACTCTGAACAGACTTTGAGATAATCAACATATTCAACCTACGGGAATACAGAAATATGATGCACATTTGAATAATAAGGAGATGGTCTTTTTGAATTGAAAGCCCAGATGTCCACGTCCAATGCATGAGTTACAGTATATCTCACAATGGTAATACCTGATTAAAGTTCTAATGGTAATATCTAATTAATCAAACTTTCTTTTCAAACTCCATCAACCTTAATCTACAAAGTTAGCTTTTGTTCAAATGTTAGCTTAAACTTGAGATGTGAAATTGACACTACAAACACAGCATCAGTAAATTAATTAAGTCAAAAGTCAACGACATGCCCTGCAGTCTCTTGATAGAAATTAAATAATGAAGTTCTGTGACTCACTGCAAACACTTTCACTTAGCGGTGCATTTGCTGTCACATGAAACAGATTACTTGGCAAGAAACTTGTTAAGCCAGCATAAAGTGGTTTCTTAAAATTGTTCCATATATAAAATCCAAAGTCCAAGAAAGTCGTTCCAGTCTCTCATGTTTCGTGTCATGTTTCGTGTCATGTTACGTGTCATGTTTCATGACATGTTTCATGTCATGTTTCGTGTCATGTTTCGTGTCATGTTTCATGTCATGTTACATGTCATGTTTCGTGTCATGTTTTGTGTCATGTTTCGTGTCATGTTTCGTGTCATGTTACATGTCATGTTACATGTCATGTTTCGTGTCATGTTTCGTGTCATGTTTCGTGTCATGTTACATGTCATGTTACATGTCATGTTTCGTGTCATGTTTCGTGTCATGTTTCGTGTCATGTTACATGTCATGTTACATGTCATGTTTCGTTTTGTGTCATATTAAATGTCATGTTTCGTGTCATGTTACATGTCATGTTTCGTTTTGTGTCATATTAAATGTCATGTTTCGTGTCATGTTACATGTCATGTTTCAATGTCATGTTTCATGTCATGTTTCGTGTCATGTTACATGTCATGTTTCAATGTCATGTTTCATGTCATGTTACGTGTCATGTTTCGTGTCATGTTTCGTGTCATGTTTCATGTCATGTTTCGTGTCATGTTTCGTGTCATGTTTCGTGTCATGTTTCGTGTCATGTTTCGTGTCATG
This sequence comes from Eucyclogobius newberryi, assembly GCF_026437365.1. Taxonomy (NCBI): domain Eukaryota; kingdom Metazoa; phylum Chordata; class Actinopteri; order Gobiiformes; family Gobiidae; genus Eucyclogobius; species Eucyclogobius newberryi. The sequence goes on from NW_027316389.1 coordinate 21,831,616, forward strand.
TTTCGTGTCATGTTTCGTGTCATGTTTCATGTCATGTTTCAATGTCATGTTTCGTGTCATGTTTCAATGTCATGTTTCAATGTCATGTTTCGTGTCATGTTTCGTGTCATGTTTCGTGTCATGTTTCGTGTCATGTTTCGTGTCATGTTTCGTGTCATGTTTCGTGTCATGTTTCATGTCATGTTTCAATGTCATGTTTCGTGTCATGTTTCGTGTCATGTTTCGTGTCATGTTTCATGTCATGTTTCATGTCATGTTTCATGTCATGTTTCATGTCATGTTTCATGTCATGTTTCAATGTCATGTTTCGTGTCATGTTTCGTGTCATGTTTCATGTCATGTTTCAATGTCATGTTTCATGTCGTTTCGTGTCATGTTTCATGTCGTTTCGTGTCATGTTTCGTGTCATGTTTCGTGTCATGTTACGTGTCATGTTTCGTGTCATGTTTCGTGTCATGTTTCGTGTCATGTTTCGTGTCATGTTACGTGTCATGTTTCGTGTCATGTTTCATGTCATGTTACATGTCATGTTTCAATGTCATGTTTCATGTCATGTTACATGTCATGTTTCATGTCATGTTTCATGTCATGTTTCGTGTCATGTTTCGTGTCATGTTTCGTGTCATGTTTCGTGTCATGTTTCGTGTCATGTTTCGTGTCATGTTTCGTGTCATGTTTCATGTCATGTTTCATGTCATGTTTCAATGTCATGTTTCGTGTCATGTTACGTGTCATATTTCGTGTCATGTTTCATGTCATGTTACATGTCTTTCTAATGAAAGAAAGACATGTAACTTGACAACTTGTCTTTAAAATAAGCATTTGAATGCAAATAAGAGAGATCAAGGGAGTATTTTCCAGGTTAGAGCAGTGTGTGTGGAGGGGTGTCATGGAGTCACACAGCGAGTTTTCAACTATTTAGACCAGGAACAAGTCACTGACCCAGCGCTTAGGGACTTCCTCTTTTTTGTTGCACACTAGATAGTGTGATCATAACATACATTTCTAAAGGAACTACTTAAACCCTATAGATTGTGGCTAAGTCTATCGTAGTAACACAGGTTGTTAATTCTCTCCTGCAATGTCGTTTCTCATGAAATCCACTCTGAGAGCGATTTCACTGCAGCAGCAGAAAGCACAAGCAGATGGCTCTGTTCAAATCTGTCCAATTGAATAATCCCTAACGACTCTTTTCTTTGGTTTATCAATATTCAATAGTTGATAATTTTTTATTCTTTTATGACAAATCAAATTTTCTTCACCCCTATAAAAGGGCACTGCATTGAAATGTTTTGCACTTATGTCATTTTGTTTTGATAAATGCTCCTTGACATTTTGCCTGAGTATAATATGAGAACAATGGACTGCACACAAAATGTCTTTCTTTGCTGGTTTTGCCTAATTTTTTTTCTAAGCTCAAATTTATTTACAGTTTCTATTTTTCTGTTCTTGGTGCCTTGTTCTTGTTTGTGAATGGCAGAGGGAGATAAAGGACACTTTCCCTCGTCCCATCAAATAGGCCTAATTTCTTTAAAGGTGCCATAACATGCTTTTTTTCATGTTTCGTAGTCTATCCTAAGTGTATAATTGATAATAATAAGTGTTGTGCAACACCCTTAACATAATAGTTAAGAAATATCACCCAGACCTTGGACCCCCTCACCAACCCGGAAATGCAGACGGCTTGGATTGATATTCGCCCCCACCCTTGCGAAGAGCGATCTGGCTCCCCCGCCCAACCCGTGACGTAGTCTCAGAGCGCGTGTGTGCCCCGCCCACCTGTGACGTAGTGTGTGCCCCACAGCTGTCTGCTCCGCGGTGCGCAGCGCCGCGCCAGTGAGAAACGATAGAACTTCAGATCAACACTACTTTGAGACTAAATAAATCTATAAATCTGGTGTTTATTCTAGATATAGAATATATATATATATATATATATATATATATATATATATATATAAGTCTTATGTCCATCGCGCTCTTATTTCCTGGTTTTTCGGTATCGAATAGAACTTCTCTCCGTTTATTGTCCCGGTTGCTGCATCAGCTGCCACATCAACCTTCACCATTGTGCTAATAGTAAAGAGTGCAATATCATTAATGAAGTTTTGGGCCTCTTTGAGCCGTGTTTCGTCGTAAATCGAAGCAGAAAAACTCCGGGGCTTGTATGGGGAGACACGGGAGCCTGGAGCAGTGCGGAGCCGGGGGAAGGGGGCGGGGGGGGGCGGCAGGCGGGAGGGGGGTGGAGAGGGGGGAGGGGGGATAATGACGCGTGCTTGCCCTTATGACGCGGTCTTGCCCCACCGCCTGTCAGTTTGGAGATTCGAGGAAAGGAGATAGTCTGTAATTTGGCTAAACACTGCGGGAATCAATCAAAAAAACACTCTGGGTACATATATGAAGCACAAATAGTAATGTAAGAAGGTTAAAAGCTCTGAAAAGTTGATTTTGCATGTTATGGGACCTTTAACAAACTGAATCAGGAACAACTTATTTGAGGGCAGAAAGGTAATCAACTGTATTTGACCAAAGTATGAATAAATGTGTGCAGAGCCTGCAGTGTTCTTTTTGTTTGTCTGGTTTTCAACTGCTGTTTATTTGCTTTTCCTCCTTTTAGATGTCAGACTTCATCTAAATATTAGCAGAATTGTAGACTTTTATAATAATACTTTACCAGCTCTTTCACATTTTAGAAATGTATTACTCACCACTGAAACTGTTTTGCCACTCATTGTCAACTGTTGTGATGTCATTTGCGTAGACTCTATTCATTTAGATTTTCTGTTTAGAGGTGATATTTGCCATTCAAAAGATACAATATTTTGTATTGAGTTGTTAATTGCTATGGTAACATAATAGATGTTCACCGTGGAACCCATGAATACCTGCTTGTCTCCATGGAGATGTTATTACCTTGGTCTGGGATGTTCCACAATATAGAAATAAATGTATCTATTTAGCAGCATTCATTTAATTAGTTATTTTAACCGCTCAAAAACTCCAGCATTCTCATAGAAAACATGCGTTTTCCTTGTGAGCGGACTCGCATCTCCACAGACCTGTAACGTTGTCTGCCGGTGGCTTGTCTCCATGGAGATAGATAGGTTTAAAGTCCACTGTTACTGTGGAACTTTCCAAAGCAATGTGTCTAAACACAATGCACTTTTTCAACTCATATATCAGAAAATATAAAGCATAGATCTTAGATTCTAAGGTTTCATATTCCCTATAATGTACTATTTGTATAATGTCCTAAAATAACTCTTTGGCCCGTGTAAACTAGATCACGATCTGCTCACACCAGCTCTAATCTTGAGACATATTTAGACAAATGGAGAGACGAGAGCAGACACTCTGCTGTCTAACACATTAAAAGTCAAGTCGAGCTGATCTTAAACCATCAAAACCATCTTTTTAAAAGGCACAATTCGTAGGACAGACGTACTCTGTGTCATTTTAAGGATGGCTGCCTATGATCACAAAGTCCAAAAGTAACATACACATGATCAAACATTCCTTATTCCTCTTTGACAGACTCAGCTCTCGCTGTCAGTGCACTTGTAACTGATGTGTAGCATGTCTAGATTCATCACAAGTTATAGAGATTGGTTTTATAGATGAGTGTCCCATAATGACAGTGTAAACGTGGAGGGCGAGATCTGGCTTGAGTCCAGGTTTACAGTCTGGAGGGCCGTCCTGACAAAGCAGCTTTTACCTGCTGCAGAGAGAGAGAGAGAGAGGGGAGGGGCAGCATCTGTCTACAGTGTGCCTAAGCCAAGATGATGACCATGTCAGAAAGTGGAGAGGAAGTGTTCTGTGCAGTGGAGCAGGTCGCATTAAGTTCCACTGGAGCTTTTGTTCTTGTAAATGCTGCAATGTCAAGACGACATGAATTATTTGACCAGGAGATTGTTTCATAAGTGTCTCACCTCACATGCAATTTTCCACCCCAGAATATTCATAATGACTCTGATGAAACATATAAATGAGTGACATGTCTTGTGAGTGTGCTAGCCATGCAAGAACTGGGATGTTTTCAACTTCCAGGAATTTTGGGGGCCATGCATTATCATGCTGGAACATGAGGGGATTGTTATGGATGAACAATGTCCCTCATTGAGCGTGTTTGGGATGCTCTGGATCGGTGTTTACCACAGCGTGTTCCAGTTCTAGCAAATATTCTGCAACTTGTGGGCAGCCAAAGGCACACCTGTACAATGGATGGATTATTAATATTAATTGCTCTGTAGGTTTTTTTTTTTTTTATATGTGTGAACAATATTTGAGAAGAATTGGTCTTTTGTGTTTATAACAAAAAAGGTTAATATAGACCTCTAGACCTCTAGACTATCTTATCTTATTAGCTGTTGGCATTGTAACTAAGACCTTGACTAAGAACTAGTTATTCTGAATTGGTCACTTCAACACAGTTACTACAAGATATATTATCAGAATCAGAAAACTATTAGTCTCTTGAGCGATTCCTTCTCCAAAACATGTGTGACACACTCATTTTGTGTTTTTTTTTGTGATTTTGCGTTTTTATCATGAATTACTAAGCGTCACTATTGTTAAGAAAATCATTTAGTATTTTGATGTATTGTATAAAATATAAATAATATATATAAGGCTTTGGATGATTTTGCATATGTGAAACACAGATGTTAGCACGCAACACAACACTGACAAATGCTAGGACCTAAAGACAAGAAACAGTGGTGTTCGTGCCAAAGAGCGGAAACTTTTTAAGACTGTTAAAACTTGTTAACTGGTGGAGTACACAGCAAACCTAGTGTTTGCATTGTCAAATATGTTCTCAGATTTTTGTGCTGAGAGGTGAGTGTGTTCTCAGTCACAGGTGGTGCAGAGACAGCACAAACCCAAAGAGGACTCTGACAGACAACCAGCTGCAGCTCCCTAGAATAAACCTCTGGAGAACGCCTGGGCTGCTACTAAACACTGATGACACCTCCTTGCCTTGTTTCATGTTTTTTCTTTTTCACATTGAAGAAAAAAGCTTTGTACTGTTGCTGAAATATGATATTCAAGATTGCTTGAATTTGTGTTGAATTACTAATCAACAAGGAAGAGGAGCAATGAAAAATGTGTGCCGTTGCTATGGCAATTAACAGTTCAAAACAAAATATCGGTATCACTGTAGAATCAGGTATAGATAAAAATGTTATTAATCAGTGACAAACAAACTAATAACTTAACAATAATTGACCAGGGTTAGTGTTAGTGTTAGGGCTGGTTAATGTTAAGGATTAGTTTATTTTTGTTAACAATTACTTAATGATTAACAAACCTTTATAAATGTTCTGTATCTGTGCCTTATTCTAAAGTGTTACCAAAATATCTGTTGAATGGTGAAACAGTGAACACTCTTCAGCTTTAGGAACGACACTAGTGTAACAGACAAACAAGACATTTATTCTCTAATAATCATGAGCTATTTTTGCCATGTGTCATTTTGAGTTGAGTGTCGTTCTTTATGCCACTGTGTGAAACCTTTTTATACTGAAAGGAGGAGAGGGGCCTTTTATCACCACTCCTGATGGCACAGGTGCATTACGCTACAGTTGAAGGTCAAGTAGAAGTGAAGCACAAATATATCCCCTCTGCACGCTAATTATTCAATAGTCTGAAAATAATCAGTCTAATATTCATGCAATATTTGTGTTTGTGGGTTATGTGAGATGGGAGCGAGTCGTGACTGTGCTGCTCGTGACATGTAAACGGTTAGACAAACACTGTGCTTGGCTCCAGAGTTTACAGGGGCAGAGGAATGACAAGAAAAGAGTTTTATAAAATCCACACGCGCTTAAGCACAGTGGCCTTCAGAGAGGTCAGGGGCAGCAAGCTTCAGCAGGATTATGTTTGGAACTTTAAAAATGTTCTAAACCATTGCTTTTCCCTCCACCATGAGTTCCTTTATCAGTTCAGAAACAGTTCAGTCACAGAATGACTAAAATACATCTTGTGTAGATCAGGTAAATGGCAATAAATATTACAACATATTTGATCATAGAAAATGGAAGATGACAGAGTAAATTGCACAAAAACATCCAATGAAATAAAATCAAACTAAATTACACCACATCTTGTCCACCATAGAAGTTTAATTTAGTCCAGTTATCATTTGAGTATTGGCACAGTTTGTATCGTCCATTTTCTTCTGGCCTTCTTTCCTGCCTCCAAAAGTATGCTCCAAAGATATCCATTTCTTGTATAAATGCTTTGCTTCTGCGTCTGTACTTTTACTTCAGTAACAAATCCACTGCATTCTATCAGGGTGTTTAGCCTCATCATTAGCTTATTCAGAGTTGTCCTGCACCTGAGGCTCAAGTGCTCCTATGCTGTGGTGAAATGTCACTGTGGAGAGAGGTTGTCTGTATTGAACCTATTTCTGTTACTAAGCCGCTTTGGATCCATATTGTTCTTTACAATGTAACAAAATGTAAAAAAAAAGTCAAATACCAAATCCCAGAGATACCTTTTTTAAGAAAAGCATGTCACATAATGTTGCTGTCAGAGTGACCTCTGACCTCTGCTTTATACTGTCATATCATCGTTTTAGCCTGGTTAGCATAATGTACATTTAGCAGATCTGCAGGTAGTGGACACCTTTTGATCTTGAAGCACTTTGTCCTAAAACTTTTATTATCTAAAAAAAAAGCTAAACAATGAAGAGCTGCAGTAAAAAAAAAACACCATAGGCTGAAAAGATTTACAACCAACAAGATGTAAACGTATGCATTTTATTTGCTTACTACAGAAATATGCAGCAAGGGATTTAAGGTTATTAATAGTCACAAGTGAGCCCATTAAAAGTAAGCTTTGTGTAACCTAACGTTATTGTAAATCAATCAATGCTAAGCCACTGTTCTGTGTCCATTGTAGTTAATCCCAGAGCATCTTAAGGCCGAATATTTCCTTTGCACCTTTTCTATGCACAAACTGAATGAGGTTGAATGATGTTTATTGTAAATGTGAGGAATAAAAGCAGCCTGATGCCTTTGGGAGCTTGGACTGCTGCAGCCCAGATGCAAATTCACACAGTCCGTTTGAGTGAATAGAAGGTGTGGGTCTGAGTGTGCACATGCAGTTGACAGAAAGACTCAATTTAGTTGCTATTTGCATAATAAAAGCTGTTTAATGACAAAATATGCATATAAAACAGTAAAAGCGCATTCAGTCCTTTGATTGTAGCAGACAGTGAATTCAATACAAAGTCAGTCCTTCCCTCAAAGCCCCTACCAACTTATAACATTCATAGTTACAGACTTAAATTCATTTTAACTTAAGCATTAAAGGCACACTATGTATATTTTCTGATGGCTTGCCATGCTTTTCTCCGTTGTTTTACCTGAAATTAAGATAACTTCATTTATTGTACTTTGCCTCAAGTTAAACTATCCCTATTTTCTTTTCTCCAGAGCATTTTGTGAGCCCGCACACAGTGATAATGCATGTTTTATTAAGTTTTCTTTTGTTTAACACCATGCAGAACGTTCCAGACAAACAATGCTTTACTGCATACTAGTTTTCTAGTGTTTATTATTGCAGCCCAACACTCTGTTTCTGAATGAATGCCTGACTTGTGGTAAAAGTATTTTGATTTTCTAATTGTAGAAATATGTGCTAATCTTTTTTCAACAATGGGAAATATTGGGGCCATCCAGCTCAAATGAACCTCTTTGCAGAGTTAACTTGGTGAAGTGCAGTGTGATAGTGAGAAAGAGGAGACATGAGATAGAGGACACAGGGAGCAGCACAGAGCACACCCTGAGCCGCTGGTTCAGGATTAGGACTTTAATTGGTGCCTGGAGGAATAGAGAGACTAAGAACAGGGAAGTTCTCCACGGTAACGTTCTGAGGGCCGCAACATTCACACTGTGTAAACCAGATCATTTTCACCACTGAGGACCACATTTGCTACAACAATCTTTAAATACTACAGTGGATATAAAACATCTACACACCCCTGTTAAAATGCCAGGTTTTGTTAAGTTAAAAAGATGGATCAAGATAAGTCATTTCAGAAATGTTTACACCTTTAATGTGGCCTATTGACCTTATTCCGCCCCAGCCACTTTTCCCTCTTCTTCCCATGTATCGACACTTCCGTTGTAAGCGCAACCAGAAGAAGGATTACATCCTATGGCGGTGCCTAGACGGGCTGGGTATTGCCTAGTACAGTTACAATACGTATCCCGACACAGGGAACTTTGTACGATACTCGTCCTGATTCATGGATATCCCTTAAAACCGGTGTTAAAAGTTTACTAAAATTATATTTTGATTAAGTAGAAACACCAAATGCAGTAGAATTTCATGTTCTACTGCATGAAATATCAGAATACAACTGTCCTATGATGTAGTCACATTTTTAGCTCCTCAGCTTTGGCCTTGATGCATCAGTCTGTAGGTTCAGAAGTGTAGAACTTGGACATTTCTAATGACTTCATGCTGCTTAAGTGATACACATCTCTGTATCGATACACGTACGGCCAAGACGTCCGTCACGATATCGATATATTGAGCACAGCCCTAGTGCCTGGACGGGCTTCCGGAATAAGGTAAATAGCCTGTATGAATCAGTTGGGGGAAAAAAAGTAATTTTGGGGAAGAGGGAGTAAATATTAAAAACTAGAATAATGTGGTTGAATAAGTGCGCACACCCTTCAACTAATATGTCGTTTAAGCACCTTTTGATTTTATTTCAACATTCTCATTTTGGCTAGAAGTATATCAGCATGGCACATCTTGACTTGGAAATATTTGCCCACTCTTCTTTGCAGAAATGCTCTAAATCTGTCAGATTGCGAGGGCCTCTTCAGATTCAGGTCTGGGCTCTGGCTGGGCCGTTCCAAAATGTAACTCTTCTTCTGGTGAAGCCATTCTTTTGTTGATTTGGATGTATGCTTTGGGCCATTGTAATGCTGAAAGATGAAGTTCTTCTCCATCTTCAGCTTTCTAGCAGAAGCCTGATGGTTTTGTGCCAACACTGATACTGGTATTTGAAAATGTTCCTAACCTTGACTAAGGCCCCAGTTCCAGCTGAAGATAAACAGCCCCACAGCATGATGCTGCCACCACCACCGTGCTTCACTGTGGGCATGGTGTTGTTTTGGTGATGTGCAGTGTTGTTTTTGTGCCAAACCCTTTTGGAGTTATGGCCAAGTTCAACATTGGTTTCATTAGACACCACACATTTTCCAACATGCTTTTGGTAGCCTTGCTCGATGTTTTTCTTTGTAACAAAAGGCTTTGGTCTTACCACCCTTCACCATAGCCCAGACATATGAAGAAGACAGGAGATTGTCACTACTATGTACTACACAGACAGTACTTGCCAGTAATTCCTGCAGCTCTTTTAATTTCACTGTAGGCCTCTTGGCAGTTTTCCTGACCATTTTCCTTCCTGTCTTTTCAATAATTTTGGAGGCACCCAGTTCTTGGTAAAGTCACAGTTGTGCCATATTCTCTGCACTTGGTGACGACTGTCTTCACTGTGTTCAGTGGTGTATCTAAAGCCTTGGAAATTCTTTTGTACCCTTCTCCTGACTGATACCTTTTAACAATGAGATCCCTCTGATGCTTTGAAAGCTCTCTGCGGACCATGGCTTTAGCCCTAAGATGCGACTGAGAAAATGTCAGGAAGAGCCTACAAGAAAAGCTGAACCTCACTGGGAGTTAAGGCCGCAGTTATTTCATTACTTGGTTTACGGATTTTCAAATTAAATATATTGAACAGGCGGACGAAATATAAATATAAATATAACTTAAATTTCAAAAGAGTTTTTCAACTTGAGTTGACCTAAAGCCCACTCCAATGCCACCAAGGAAGTCCAAAAGTTGATTTAATAAACGATTTGGGGCCTTTCCATCAGGCCTGAAGAAAGGGAATACCAGGCTTAAAGGCGGTATGGACGATTTTTCGGCGATTTGAGAACACAGGTGGAAGTGCGCATGCGCACTCCCCCGTGTAGACCGATACAACACACACGTGCGTTTGTTTACTAGCGCAAGGAGCGCATCGCATCTCTCGTCTCCCGTAGATTTCTGTCCTCTTCTGTGTCAGCTCGAACTGTCTTTCTCCGTCTTCATTTTGCCCCGTACACTGAGGGAACTATATTATGATAGATCCATGCGCTTAGGCACGCAGAAACAATGGGGAAGAGCCTGACGCGGCTGCAGGTGAGCGGTAGGTGCGTTTTATGATTGATACGTGGCAGGACAAATGATTTATCCACGCCACGAGGAAATATGATAAAAAATTTGCTGAAAAAAATCGTCCATACCACCTTTGAGTCTTGAGCAATCTCAAAAAGTGTTTTGAGATATTTATAAACTGTACTCCTGGTCCATCTTCATCAGAACACTAAACACAAGGTGATTTCTATGACATAATCCATGACGTCACATATATTGTCGAGCAGGTGTCTGTTTAGTATATCTCCAACTGTATCATCCCAATCACCACTTGCATATTATTTCAAGACGATATGGCCTCCAGATAGTACGGTTATGCAAAACCACACTGGCCCATGGAGCGCTGGCCACTGTGGTATCGCCATTTTAAATACCCATCATGCATCGCGCATACGCACATGGCGTCAGTACAATACATGACTCCCGCAGGATTATGGCGAAAAATTGCTTCACGCTCTCTTATCTTTTGACTTAATACCACATTTTATATTTCATTTAATGCTATTTTGCGTTGTCGGCAGTACTTTATAAAAAAAATATGATAAAAAGGTATTTTATTTATAAATTAGAAATCAATAATCTAAGTGCGGCGGATCTGTAAACCAAGTAATAAAATAACTGCGGCCTAATCAGAGGCTGTTTAAATGATGGCAGATGTGTACGGACTCTTATTTAAGATGAGTTTGAATGCGATTGTTTCATTCTGAACACAACCACATCCCAGTTATAAGATGGTGTGCATACTAATGCAACCTCATTGTTTTATTTGATCTTCGCCCCCTAAATCACAAAACTTGGCATTTTAACAGAGCTGTCTAGACATTTTTATAGCCACTGTATATACAGTGTTAGCTTTAATTTATATTAGACCAGTATGTTTATGGGAAATCTATAAGTTTGTATAACTTACAGTTTTAGAGATCTATGATACAATATATATTTACTAATTGTTTTGTTGCTTTTCAATATGTGAACATTTACATTCACTGTGTTGACTTCATGATATACTATACCTGATTAAAAAAAATGAAAGTTTTGCAAAAGATATTAATTAAATCAGAAGAAACAAACAAATTCACAATTCATAAGATTTAAACACATTTTTTCTACATTATTTTAAAAGACTGTTTTCAAAGATCCATCCATCCATCCATCTTCTACCGCTTTATCCGGGGCCGGGTCACGGGGCCAACAGTCTAAGCAGGGACTCCCAGACTTTCCTCTCCCCAGACACTTCCTCCAGCTCCTCAGGGAGGATCCCGAGGCGTTCCCAGGCCAGCCGAGAGACATAGTCCCTCCAGCGTGTCCTGGGTCTTCCCCAGGGCCTCTTCCCGGTGGGACATGCCCGAAACACCTCCCCAGGGAGGCGCCCAGGAGGCATCCGGAACAGATGCCCGAGCCACCTCAGCGGCTCTACTCCGAGCTCCCCCCGTGTGGCCGAGCTCCTCACCTTATCTCTAAGGGAGCGCCCAGCCACACGGTGGAGGAAACTCATTTCGACCGCTTGTATCCGCGATCTTGTTCTTTCGGTCACTACCCAAAGCTCATGACCATAGGTGAGGGTAGGAACGTAGACCGACCGGTAAATCGAGAGCTTTGTCTTTCGGCTCAGCTCCCTCTTCACCACAACGGTCCGATGCAGCGACTGCACTGCAGCCGCTGCACCGATCCGCCTGTCAATTTCACGCTCCATCCTTCCCTCACTCGTGAACAAGACCCCGAGATACTTGAACTCCTCCACTTGGGGCAAGGACTTCCCACCCACCTGGAGAGGGCAAACCACCTTTTTCCGGTCGAGAACCATGGCCTTGGATTTGGAGGTGCTGATTCTCATCCCAGCCGCTTCACACTCGACTGCAAACCGTCCCAGTGCATGCTGCAGGTCCGGGTTTGATGGAGCCATCAGGACAACATTGTCTGCAAACAGCAGAGATGAGATCCTGTGGACCCCAAACCGGACACCCTCCGACCCCTGACTGCGCCTAGAAATTCTGTTCATAAAAACTATGAACAGAACCGGTGACAAAGGGCAGCCCTGGCGGAGTCCAACATGCACTGGGAACAGGTCTGACTTACTGCCGGCAATGCGAACACAGCTCCTGCTCCGGTCATACAGGGACCGGACAGCCCTGAGCAAAGGGCCCCAGACCCCGTACTCCCGGAGCACCCTGCAAAGGACACCCCGAGGGACACGGTCGAAAGCCTTCTCCAGATCCACAAAGCACATGTGGACTGTTTGGGCAAACTCCCATGAACCCTCGAGCACCCGATGGAGGGTATAGAGCTGGTCCAGTGTTCCACGACCAGGACGAAAACCACTCTGCTCCTCCTGAATCCGAGGTTCGACTATCGGTCGGATTCTCCTCTCCAGTACCTTGTAATAGACCTTACCGGGAGGCTGAAGAGTGTGATCCCTCTGTAGTTGGAACACACCCTCCGGTCCCCCTTCTTGAACAGAGGGACCACCACCCCGGTCTGCCAGTCCAGAGGAACGCCACGCGATGTTGCAGAGACGTGTCAACCAAGACAGTCCTACAACATCCAGAGACTTTAGGTACTCGGTGCGAATCTCATCCACCCCCGGAGCCCTGCCACCGAGGAGTTTGCGAACAACCTCAGTGACTTCAGCTTGGGTGATGGACGAGCCAGCCTCTGAGTCCCCGGTCTCTGCTTCTGACTTAGGGATTAAGGAGGTCCTCAATGTATTCCTTCCACCGTCCGACGACATCCCCAGTTGAGGTCAGCGGGTCTTCACCCGCACCGTAAACGTTGTTGATGAAGCACTGCTTCCCCCTCCTGAGGTGCCGGACAGTTTGCCAGAATTTCTTTGGGTCCAACCGATAGTCTTCCTCCATGGCCTCCCCGAACTCCACCCAGCCCCGGGTTTTTGCCTCTGCGACAGCAGAATCTGCGGTCCGCTTGGCCAGCTGATACCTGTCAATGACCTCAGGAGACCTACAAGCCAGAGTGGCCTGATAGGCCTCCTTCTTCAGTCTGACGGCATCCCTTACTTCCGGTGTCCACCACCGGGTTCGGGGGTTGCCGCCACGACAGGCACCGGAGACCTTGCGACCACAGCTCCGAGCAGCCGCATCAACAATGGAGGTGGAGAACATGGTCCACTCGGACTCAATGTCCCCAGCCTCCCCCGGGATATGGGAGAAGCTCTCCCGGAGGTGCGAGTTGAATTCCCTACTGACAGAGGGCTCCACAAGACGTTCCCAACAGACCCTCACTTGAGCCTGCCAAGTCTGTCTGGCTTCCTCCTCCGCCAACGGATCCAACTCACCACCAGGTGGTGATCAGTTGACAACTCTGCCCCTCTCTTGACCCGAATGTCCAAGACATGCGGCCGGAGGTCAGATGACACAACAACAAAGTCGATCATTGACCTCCGGCCTAGGGTGTCCAGGTGTTCGTCATGGACAATCCGTGGCTAGCACAGAAGTCCAATAACTGAACACCGCTCGGGTTCAGATCAGGGAAGCCGTTCTTCCCGATCACCCCTCTCCAGGTGTCACTGTCATTGCCCACATGGGCGTTGAAGTCCTGGGATGGGTGCTCGACGGCGAGCGCCTGGTGGCACAGCCCGAAAGAGCGACGTGGGGCCGCCCTCCCGTGGGCCCACCACCCGCAGGAGGATCCATAGGGGCTGGTGCAGAGAGATCTGGGCGGCAGTCGACGGCAGGGGCCTCGGCGACCAGATCTCTGGACACAGACACTAACTCTGGGGACATGGAATGTTTTCAAAGATGAAAAAGTATATAAATATTATAGGGATGATACACTAAGAGGTATGGTAATTTATTTTAAAAATGTTGATGGTATTGTGAGAGATGCTAATCGTGACCTTTAAGAAAACCACTTGGGGAGATTAATATGGATAAAGGCGAGAGAGACTGGGCAAACCACAGACGGTAAAAGAACAGTGATTATTGCCATTTTCAGTCTCCAAACTGAGTTGATGAAGCAATAAATAACACCTCTTGTTATTGAATTATCATGTGTTTTAAAACCACTTCTCCTTCTTTTTACCCCATCTACCAGAGGTGGTAGGGAAACCAAAGAAGCCCTTACACAAGTAATGTTAATTTAGAATGTTATTTCTCAAGTAGAGGTCCAAAGTAGATGTCCAATAATTACTCAAGTAAGATTAATTGAAAGAGTAACTGGCCATAGCATCTGATTTGTAATTTGAAGTTAATGTAATTTGGAAAAACAAGACATAAACAAAAACAAGAAAAGCTAAACATAAGTAGTGTCACCAGGCTGATCTACCTGGTCAACATTAAGCTTTTGTCACTTACAAACTACATTACATATTATAGTTAATCATAATTGCTGTTTAATATAGAAGTACATTGAATATTTCTCAATGGTTATGATGGACCTGCAATGTGCCCCAAGAGAGTCTCACGAATAAAGCAGGCAATAACGAGTCTGCAGCCGCACTCATTGGAGGTTTACCATTTCATGTTCATAACTTCATTATAGTCCCCATAAGGACAGTAATGTCACGCCTGATCATTCATAATGAAAGACCCAGGAACAGAAGTGTGTTTTATTCACAACATGTGTCCCTCAGCCCAGAGATACTTTGTACATACAGTAACAATACAATGGGATAAACGAGGCTCATGCATGTCTTACTTTACTTTCATTTTTTCAGCGTAAGACCTTCAAGCCCTTTTGAAAACACTTTTTTGGAATCTGATGAAAATGTTTCAAGTGGGAAATGCTGCGTTTCACTTGTCCTTGATGTGATGTTTTCTCAGAATTTCTGTGTTTCACTTGTCAAGTTGGACAAATTATCTAGTGTTTATAACAGAATTTGGAAATAATACAACGTGGGAACCGATTAGAAATTCAAAGATGAAAAGTTGTTTCAGTTTAAATTTACTAATTGGAACTGGGTCAGGAAAACTTGACCTTGAACATGAGTATGAACTTTCTCTTGAGGGAAGAGTTATAAAGTTTACATGCTCTGGATAACTCAGAGTGAGCCAAACAACGTCTTTGCCCCAAAACCACTCTTGTCCCAGTGAGGCAAAGCAAGTTTACTTGTAGAGCACATTTCATACACATGGAAATTCAAAGTGCTTATTTATAAGATAGTTATTTTGTTTGTTTATTGGTCTCCCATAGGATACATTTCTTTGGAACAACTGCTGAAAATCAGTCACATAGAAACACAAAAATAAAACCTAAACACAATCATCAGGTTGAAGAATCTTATACTAGATGTTCAGGTGAGTCTTGTAATTTAGTATTAGAACTAAAACTCGCTATAATTGCTAATAAAAACGGCACCCATAAACACCCTTTTGGTAAATATGAATAAATGATACATCCTTTACGTTGAACATCTTCAGACAGAAACTGCGTTGCTGCTCAGCATAAATGAATACATTGAAGTTCCACTGGTTCTTAGCTAACTTGGCTATTCTGCAGTGGTGGGAGCGTAGTTTATCATCACTGCTGACCCAAAACACGTGAGTACACATTCAAACTCGTGTCTTATATTTCCCTGGCTCTGTACAGTTCTTCTAGTCGGCAGCAATAGGACTACACACGGACTTCTCAGATTTGGTATTGGGACGTTTGAGATTCTTATCAAGACACCTCAATCATACTTCTCAGGTTTACATGCATTTTGAACATTCGTTTTCCTGGCGTACATGTAAGCCTAGTGGATAGAACACTTATACAGAGGTTAGGAGGATAACAATAAAGTAATACTTGAACAAAGTACATTCTTATAGTTTTTGTTTCTAAATAGTTTAGTGAGTGATTCATAAGCATCCTAAATAACAACCAGGCGTTTTTGGATCTTTGTCATTCAGAGGACAGAATATTTTATATTACTGATATAGCAACAGTCTTCATTTTTCATCACCCTGAAACCCATAGATAAGTAATAAGCAGTGTTTTCCTTGTTCTCTATCTCAGTTTTCAGTTTATGAATTATTAATGCAGTAATTGACTGATTTACCAATGATTTTATACATAATTGTATGTATCATTTGTACATTAAATACTAACTAATTAACTGCCACTTCGTCTTATTGTTTTGACCTAGCAGCTGACCATAACCCGGAAGTATATTGTTAATGCTGAAGACTCAATCTGCTCATCGATTCATGTCGTTTACAAATGGCCGTTGACAGAAACACTGCACCCAATAGATAAGCAACAGTGCAGCGTACCACTCACATATTAATATCTTTGCGTGTCCAAAAGGATGCAGTTTGTGTGAAGATGGATGGAAGAGGGAGGTTGAAAGAGAGCAGCCATGATGGATTGGCAGGATATAGAGGAGTGAATGAGAAAGCCTTGTGAATATTAACCAGCAAAATCACGGAAACACCAGGTGCAGTTTAACACTGCTTATGAAGGGTCTTTACTGTATAATGAAATGTGGCATTGCAATTAAATATGGACTTAATTATCTTCAGACACCAATGAAGAACACAGTATACTGATCTGTATTCTTAAACTCTGACAGCAGAATTTGTGTAATGCATCACTCAGATGCAGTTTGCACTCATCAGTAAATCCTCTTGGACTGTTTTTTGACATGCATGACCACTTTTCTGTTGACATACGTGTTACATGTGGAGTGTGAGCGAGACAGAGTCAAGAGCGCGACCCAGCCACAGGCCAAGAGCAGCCTGACGGAGAACATCTGACACAGGAGAAAGGAGAGGAGAAAGGAGAGAAGAGCGGTCTATACTTTCAAAGAGTAATGTAAATCCCGCAATCACATTTGAAAAGAAATTAAATGTTGACTCTAATTGAATTTAATGTCCTACAATCTAAATAATTTGCTTTGAATCAACATAAATAGTGTTAATAATAAGATAAGTCATGTTTGTTGTTTGGTTGTTTAAAATGCAATTTAATATTAATTATACAAAAATATAATTAATATTAATTAATTATATTATGTATTTTATGATTTTGTATTGACTCACATTTTATCGTCGTAAATGTCTTTATAAATAAAGGTTGATTAATTGATTGATTGTTTTTGAAGATTTTTAGGACAGTCTCTTTATTAATATGACTTCTAAACATTATTTGTGATATATAAGCGCCTATTTTTCAATGCATGTTAAGTATTTGATCTTTGGCACATTTATATTCATAAATGAAGCAATCTCAGTTTTTCAGGTGCAACGTCTGTGATGGTACATTAGTTATGAAAATCCATGTTTTTTTATTGTGCATGTGAACTATAAAATACATGTACCATAGCGTGCTGCTTGACTCACTGAGCCGCTGTGGTGCTTATTGTGCATAATGCTGTAGGCATCATTAAAAGTGATTGATGAGTGCTGCTGAGATTAAATCAGCGGAGTTGATCAACACTGCAACACAACTGAGCTGTTTGAAAGAGTCACTGAGGTACAAAATAAAACTGGGAGAGAACAGAGAAGGGATCAATAAGATTACTATGGAATAAATGCAGTGGTTAAGGTCTTATCTTTGACCAGGAAAGCTTTGGTTAACGTGTTAAATACACATTCACACAAGAAAAATAATTGTTCTTTTATGTGGCTAATACATATACATTGAGAACTAAAGTTGAAAATGCAATGTGTAATTAAAAAGTTGTAAAAAAAGAAAAAGAAAAGAAAGAAGTAACCTTGAGTTCTTCTCACGACACAGTCAGCGATCAACACAAGCCAGTCCAAGTTTGATTCATTCCTTAAAGGCGGTATGGACGATTTTTCGGCGATTTGAGAACGCAGGCGGAAGTGCGCATGCCACTCCCCCGTGCGGACTGATACAACACACACGTGCGTTTGTTTATTAGCGCAACGGAGCGCATCGCATCGCTCGTCTCCCGTAGATTTCTGTCCACTTCTGCGTCAGCTCGAACTGTCTTTCTCCGTCTTCATTTTGCCCCGTACACTGAGGGAACTATATTATGATAGATCCATGCGCTTAGGCACGCGGAAACGTGGGGACGAGCCTGACGCGGCTGCAGGTGAGCGATAGGTGCGTTTTATGATTGATACGTGGCAGGACTAATGATTTATCCACGCCACGAGGAAATATGATAAAAAATTTGCTGAAAAAAATCGTCCATACCACCTTTAATTGTCTGAGAACAGATGATGAGTAAGTGCAGTGGGGAATTACACAATTTAGACTTCGATCTATGGTCTGTAGATGCAGCGCCCTATCAATATAACATACAGAAGCCTGGTGAGAAATAGTAAAATGCTGGTCTCATCCTTTTTACAAACACCGCATTTAAACTCAGATACAAGGTTTTCCCAAGAGAGGGCCAGCTTTGTTTTTATGGACAAGGCATCTGAATACATACGGTACTGCATAACAAGTACACACAGGAAAAGAGAGAGCCCCACGTGGAAAAGAAGACTTTTATTGAGTAATTTTCTACAACGATGTATCTAACTTTCATTTCCTCCCCCAAAGATGGTAGTCTGTTCTGGCTGCAGAGTCAGAGCAATGACATTGTTTTCCCCTTTGAGTGGAATTTTAAGTCGAGTTGGTTTGAGGATTGATAGTTGGTCTTGATAAATGTGCATGATTTTATACCAATGTGTTAAAATATAAGATAGCGAAAGGAGTTTGGAAATTTGCTCTGCCTTAGGGTTACTTAAGACAATAACACAGAAGTATATACAATTTGAAGTACAATACAAATACATCCAATGGCATTATGGCCCAATAGAACAATGGAGAACGGAGAACAGTTGTGTGATTGTAAAGTCTTGTGCATTACTGACCTGCAGATGGAGTGTATTTCGTGTGTGTCTTCATCCTTGCGAGCGCTGTCCGTCAGACTGTCTCCCAGAGCCACGAGACACTGAGCAAAGCCCTTATAGATGGAGTGACACCTGCGGGCGGAGGCGGCTGCCACAGGCCAAGGCCGCAGCACTACAAAGCAACAAGAGACAACACGAGTGCAAAGATGTTAGTAAGCCGACAGAGGGTGATGGTATTCGTTCAAAAGTGCGTATGTAACTTTTCTGGTCAGGTTTTTATGCGCAATAAACACACACACAAACAGACGCACCTGAAAAGTTTCCGTACAAAGTGCTCTTTTAAACTGTACGACAAAAAAGGTCAAGATGTCCAAACATTTGAAAAGCTTGAATTATGCATACTCAGTACTTCTGACAATGACATGAAATTGTTTCTTCCTCCTAATGATATATATAAAAGATCTAATCAATCAATTATAATGTATGAAAACATAAACAATGGACTCAGAAAAGTCAAACCACAGCATGCACCAGATGATGTTGAGGGTGAGCAGTGACGCTGGTTTAGATGACACTGGCGTCTTCAAGCCTATTTGTTCCATTGATGGACTGAGAGAGTCACTGCGATCCATCACACACAAACTGCTGTGGCTCCACTTTCTGCCTCATTCAGTGTTTAAAGTCCAGACCTGATGGATGGGCCACACCACCGATGAGACACGCCAATGTCTGTCCAATGCCGGCCAACGAAATACTACCAAAAATACATACGCAGTGATGGGATAGTGCAGTTTTCTGATAAATGTGGATGTCTTAGCAATGACAGCAGTGGAGATTACACATTGAGCCCCCATTGAATACCGTATGTCAGACATTGCGGAAGTGCAATTTCTTTCTGAGTGACAAATCATAATTCCAAGCATCAAGTATTAAATATTCTACACACCAGTGAGCTAAACATCTTTACTTAATTATATTGAAGATAAATGAGAAAGCGAGGGTAATTTAGTTCTGACTGACGAAGAATGGGAAAACATGTGTACATCCCAATGGAGCACCACAAAACCATATTTGGAAAGAGTTCAGTTGGAAAAATGTTATACTTTTTTTCATAACATCTTGTCAAAGTGCACATTATTCACAAGGAAATGCTATGTGCTTGAGAAATTGTGGTTGTCAGCAGGCCCACCATTTTCATTAGTTTTGGGACTGTCCTGTGGCACAGAAATACTGGAACAAGATCAAAAAAGCCCTCCAGACTTTTTTTTAAAATCATCATCCCATTCAATTTCAGAACAAGGACATTATCGATTATTATAGGTCACCTCTGGACCATACTACTGGCAGCAGGGAAAAGGCTATCATAAAAAATGGATGAAACAAATTGCACCAACAATTAAGGACTGGACTGATATTATATTGGACATTTGCAAAATTGAAAAAATTACATTGAGATTTCATTTGAAAATGCCCAAATTTGACAGACATCTGTATAGGTGTGGCAGTAGGCCCACTAGCAGCCTATGTGACCTGGGCCTTTAAAAGGAGGTTCCCTCACCCTTGTTGCCCCTTTCTCACCTCTGACGTCACCCGCCATCTGTCTCACTTCTTAAAAGTTTATTTTAATTCAAAACACCCTAATTTGGCACTGTTTGTAGCGCGTAGCGTTAGGTGAAGGGTTTGTGCACGTCGGGATTCCTCCCGGCCACGGTGCCTCGTTCATGTTAAGATTGGTATGGTAAGCATGGTTTGTCTACATGAAATGCAATCTTAAAAATGGGACTGCCTAATTATTCACTACTTTAGCATTTGGTGCTTTAGTTTACGACAACCCTTGTTGGCTTGCCCCAGGCGCGTATGGTGCATAGATTCAAGCATCGGTATGTATTGCTCTTTCGCTCTCTCTCGTTGCTCTTAAATGTAATAAAATGTGAGTTTTTCTATATCTAAGTCTCCTGGTCCACTCAATCACCTATCTGCGCTTGTCTTTACCTCTGTAAGTGTCCCTGGCACTGATTCAATCCAGGGTGGCGTTGTTTGAGACTAAACAACTAAATAATTGTTTATTTAACCCACTAATTGGAGCTTGTGGGTGAATGATCTAAAGGTATTGCCCCACAATTAATTTGGTTTATGTGTAAAGATGGAAGATGTGGATCATACCAATCTCAACCCTTTTCATTTATCTATATTTAGAATGGGTACGAAGACAGTATCTTTGAGGACTGGCCATCCACAGTACAATGAGTACTGTACTACCCCGGGATCCTGTTTATGCACTCTGCTTTGAACACCATGCTCATGCTCTGCTCCGGGACAAGCTCTCCCAGCTCAACGTGCCTGACTCCACCTGCAGATGAATCATAGACTTCCTGATGGACCGGAGAATGTCTCAGATACTCGGACCATCAGCACAAGTTACTTTACCCTCTACTCTTCTGTACACTGCAGTACCCCCTGCCACGACTCTGTAAAACTGATCAGGTTTGCAGACAATGCCAACCTCATTGGTCTCATCTTGGGCAGTGATGAGTCTGCCTACAGGAGGGTGGTGGACCGGCTGGTGTCCTGGTACAGTGGCAGCAACCTTCCAGTAGAGAGTAGAGATGATCTATGGACTCCAAGAAAGTCACAGCCTCCCAGCCCCCCTCGTCCTGACAGAATCCCCCATCCTCACAGAGGGCTCCTTTTGCTTCCTCAGCACCACCATCACCCAGGACCTCAAGTGGGAGCCCACCAGCAGCTCCCTCATCAAGAAGGGCCAGCACAGCAGAGGAAACCTTCTCCACCACTTTTGTGGTATGACTGACTGACTATGCAGCGCATTGTGCACTCTGCTGAGAAGGTGACCATCTAAGCAGGACGTGTATGTCTCCAGAACTCGAGGACCCACAGGTCGGATCACAAAGTATTATAATTCTTTCTTCTTCTTTTCATTGAATCGAATTTAATGTCAAATCAGTATGTTATAGCCATCTTAAATCAATAAAATGAAAATAGAACATTTCAAATGTGTGGTTCGAAAAACATTGTGGGAGGATGATTTTGAGTTTATTCCAAACTTCACACAAAGTAATCACATTGCATGTGGTCTAAAACAAAAGTCCTAATTTTAAGCTGCACTTGACAAAAAATGTTAAAGTTAAAAGACGAAAATATGATACTCCTTCAAAACAATAATTTTTATGAAAATTTGGAACACCCGTGAAGTGTGATTCACAACATGACCAGCGCCAGCAGTTGTTTGTTCACGCTTTACAAAGGGAAACTCTTCCAGTGCACTAAATAATTCTGAGCCATCCCTGTGTCGCTCCAGTGTTGTTCCATAATTAACACAAGCTGGAGGTGACTGAAGTCGAATCAGCTTTCATGTCCTCACTCTCTGTACAAGCATTGCTGACTTGAATAGATTAATTAAGTTCAGAGTTTTGAAATCCCACTATTCAAAAATGGCCTATTTCACAAAAAGGGATCAGATAGAGAACACGCTGCTTATTCCATGAAAGATCAGCAAACAAAAAATGATGGTGCAGTGCACCATGTGTATTTTCTTGGTCTGCTACTTGCTTGTCTTCATGGAGATGTTATGGCTTTTCTTTGCATGTTCCACAGCATGACATCAAAAATGTCTATCTTTTTTCAATTACTATAGTTTTTATTGCTCATTAGAAATAACTTGAAAATCCTAATTCCTCACTGTGAGCAAGCTTGCCTCTCCACAGATGTGGCCTGTCTTGGCCTGGTGATTTCCAAAGATACATGTATTACAATACTGTGGAACATGCTAGACAAAGCAGAAAAGAGGGTGGCAGACGCTCCACCAGAAAACATGCATATTGGACCGTTTATTTGAATATTAGGAGATTAGGCCTTACTGTCCCCATAGGGCATTTGACCCATCCTTCAACACCACTGGCATCTCCTCAGGACTTTGTTAGGGCTGCTGTAGCTGCAGCAAAATCTGCCACCATTACAACCACATATAGTGGATGGATCCCTGCCTGACTCCATTTCAAGCCAACTTCAACTTTTTTTTAAATGTTTGCGGTGTAACCTATATTTTTCTCTATTTCTCCTTTTTAATAAAGTTTCAAGTACACCATGTTTGTCACTATCATACAGAATACAACGTATGTTTCATTACAGTAATTCCTTCTTCTAAACATAGAAATGTAACGTAGAAATTATTAAACACTTTGGAAATTTGGAAATAAGCAATACAAAAAGACTGCTCTAATATAAGAGAATGGACCTGTCCCTATTTAACCTGTGTCCATTCTCCTGTCATAAACTCCTGTTAAGTGTTTGGCATTACGCTGAACTGATTACATTTGTAAATGAAAAGATATCTGCTGTGAACGCAGCTTCTGGTGTAAAAGATGACAAGACAATCAATAACAAATGATCCTGTTACTGCAGCAATCCAACCACCGCATTTGTGAAGAGCCTGAATGCTAATACCAGGGACTGGATGTAGCCTCCACTCATACTGTATTTTTGTTTTTTTTTGTACTACAATCACAGCGGAACCTGTGGTGCCAGCGGTTTAACCTGCAGATGACACATACTGGTACACGTTTGTCCCATGTGTCATGTTCAGCTCAGAACCTCTAGAATTCCCCCTCACTGAGATGCAGAGGCTGCACTGATACTGAATCATGATTGATGTACGTGTTGGGCTTTAGGTAGTCATTCAGATCAGAGAGAGGTTTAAATTAACTGGATGTAGTCATAGGACCTGCAAACGTAAATGAGCGACTGATGACAATTCTGCTTTCTAGTGGATTCAACATCATGTCCAATATTTTTTTAAATAAGAATGAATCAACATTATGACATATTGTCATCAGCAAAAGCTCTATTTGATGTCTATTTGACATGTTAACCTTGTACCTGGAGACACAGATAGGTCATGTTTATGAAATGTATTGATCCTTTAATATCTACAATAAAAAACAGTGTAAACAGGCTGTTAAAGTGTCTTCAATGTCAGGAAGCAAACCAGGCTGAAATCAGAATGTGAGCAATCACAATTGGTCAAACACAAAAGGTAAAGTCAACAAAATATTGTGGTAAATTTTATTATTTTGAAATATTGCCATTAAATTGCCATTTCCAAAATCAAAAACCAAAATCATTCAAGCTGTGTTCAAATCGTTGAAGTTATCAGAAAGCACTGGTGTCTTTATTCTTTCAATACATTTGTAAATCCTTGCACATTAGTTACTCACATTTTCCAACACTGTTTCCTGATCCCAGTTGAGCATTTGCCTAGCAACACATTGCATTAAGATTAGTGCATCTCTCTCGGGAATTTGACTTTTTGACAACACATAAACTATCTGTACCCTTCATAGACTTCTACTGCTCTCTGATTGGCCTATAAATGCCCCTTGAACACCAGAGCAGGACCGGCCTCTCTTCCATCTGTACAGTGGATGATAATTGTGAGAGACAGTGCATCCCCACAACTCTTCTCCGCTCCCCAGAGACCAACTCTTTAATATTTAATACACAGGCCATTCGTTATCCCACCACACCACACTCCACTTGCTTGAGACTTTCAATCATTTCTTTTTCTTCTTTTTTGTACAGAAAACCTATTGATTTAAGGAGGGGCTTTGGAGCCGCCTGGAGATTATTGGTCTCAGTCATCTCCATCAAAAATGAATGAAGACCTGAGGAGAAAAAGATGCAGAGAATGATTGACAAAGGAGGAAACTAAAGCTGAGAGGTTTTGTACACTACATCCAATGTCATGTTTTACACTGAAAATATAGTATGAATTTACAACTGATGGTTGTATTGTTGAGATGAGTTAAGACACAGTAAGAGAACCTTCATTTGTCTCACAGTGGGGAAATTCGAGTCCCTCACTACATTTACACAGCAGCATGGTGGCAGAGTGGCCAGCACTTGCAACTCACAGCAAGCAGTGGGTCATTTATACAGAGTTAGCATGTTTCGGGTGCTCCAGTTTCCCCCATTAATCCAAAACCATACATAAAATCCTCCTCCTCTACTGTAGTCCTGACCGAGCCAAGCACAAAGATCTGGAGACCAGTCCCTGGACGCTGAACTGTAGTGACCACTGCTTCTGAGGGGGCGCCCCAGGTTGAAGGATGGGTCAAATGCAGAGGCCAATTTTTCTATGGGTACAACAAAGGCTAATGCACATCATGAAAACTGGATAAGGAAGCAGCCTCGCATTCAACTGCACAGGGTAAGAAACAGTCAGGAAAATATGTAGAGATGTGTTTGAACGTGAAGTCACTTGTTTTAGATCAGCAGAGATGACAAACTACAGTCCGTCCGCTGCAGACTAAGCATGTGTTAGTTCATTGTTTTGGTTCGCTACGTTTAAGTGAACATGAAAACTACTGGAGCTTCAGTGTGTTTATCTGTGCTGCTGAGTAACAAATGAGATGCTGCATATCTACCGTACATATCCTCGGTGGTTAGACATTTTATCAGCGGCAGGTTTTAGCGCTGCTCATGCTAAATCTCAGCCCTTTGGCTCTTTGACTTGCTGTAGACTGGGACAAGACTGGTCTGGGGCAAAGACTATTTGAATTTTGTAGAGAGGGTACTCAGAGTTCTCTGTGCATGTAAACGCAGTGAGCTTTGCAATTCAAATTCAAGAACAACAGCAGAATATAAATAAGCAATTAAAAGACATTTGGAAAACTAAACTCTTTTACCACATATTACATTATTTTTGCACTTAATGTTGACTCATTTAGTTGATTTCTTGTTATGTTTTATTTCTCCAACTATTTATATTCTATGTTTCAACAACTAAACTAACTAAAAATAAAATAAAATAAAAAACAGGTCAAAACAGATGAACTCCTCTGCTGCTGTTATTCAGGTACTTCCTATTAGACTATAACACACAAATGAGACAATTTCTTTACTTTATTACTACATAAACTGTTTACTCTTACATAGCACAGGATACATCTCTTTAATTGAGAGCAGACTTGATTGAACCTTTCCGGGCTCACCCTGAGGTCTCCAGGGGGCAGACAGACCAGCCTTGTTAAACACTAATGGTTTGGTGCTTAAACACTGACCACGCACAGATGGATGTTTCTCTCTGTACGGCGCTCCCACATACTGTGAAGGAAGAAGATCAGGAGAGGCTAAATAACTTCTGAGGTGGGAGTATTTTCCTCATTGTCCTCAACACGTCAGTCATTAGGGATAATCAACAACAAACCAATCATTTATTTAGTTTTTTCATTAATGGATATAAGTGGACCATAAACAGTGCCATGTGGAACTCATATTTAAGAAATTCACAGAAAGGTTTGTTGATAATAATTAATTACATTCTGTGTGTGACTACAAAGATTACATGTAATTACCCTTGGACCATACATATAATATTGCGTTATCCTCTAGCGCAGAGTTGGCCCGTGGCATAAACGATCTAAACAATTGTTTTGGAGCACCAGAAGAGCCACATTTCACTGGTCATTGCTGGCTGGTTTTATCCTTTTTTGTCATTAAAACAAACCAACAAACTTGTTTAACACTGAAGAATATTGGGCCCGCGCCGCTCATTTTTCCTTCGTCCAACCCTCATTTATTGTCATTATTTGATTATATTCCAATGTCATATCTATTTAATAAAGTCTATATGACATCCGTGAAGCTGAAGACATTTTGAAAAATAAGAGTTTAAAATTACAGAAAGTAGAAGGGAATTTTAAAAAGGAATCCCCCTATGATGTCATCCAGATGAGACGTGGCTTTGAAATTAGAGGCTGCGTCCGAATGTCCACACTGGTCCCCGTACCCCTCCTTCACTACATTGTCCTGCACTATTTAGCAGACTATACAGTGCACTCAATCACGGAGCGATCTCTACTTTCTTGGATTCTTCCTGCCTGTCATGGTGTCCTCAAGCTAAAGCAGGCGGTTTGTATAGGAGTGTTTTGTTCATATTCTCGAGTCAACAGTGTGTTTAAACAGCTTTCATTCAGTCGTGAGTTCAAAGTGTACATATGCAGTGTGCTATAGAGTTAAAGTACACAAACCATATTAAGCCTTTTTCTGGCAATCAACAAAATATTCAATTCATATATGTTTATTGACCAGAAGTACTTCTTTAGAGGGTTATTTTGCCAACATACAAAATATATTCACAGCTTAAGTCTACATGTTGATGCACTGGTGTCTTTTGAAGTAAGAATTTGGAAAATCTCATCACATGACATGAAAGTTCACTGTCTTATAGTGTGGTGGACCAGTGAAGGGACGGCTGATCAACTGCTGCTCACCCTGTGTGCATTAATATTTGATTTGTGAACCAAGACTGAGCCCGGGAGGCCTGGAGCACAGAGGGCCTGAGTGATAGTTACAGACAGCATTGAAATGTCCAGGCTCGGCTCTTTTGATTGTGATCGGAGGGACATAATATGATAAAAGCAATGAAGAAGTGTACAAGAGACGATGGAATGCTGTGAAAAATACAATTGTTTGGCACTTTGGCCCGTAAGTGAGAAGATATTGTCAATAAAATCACATGGTTAAGACTTAAATGCTGAAACTGTTGAAATAAAAAGCACTTAACGTCAATGGTAATCAATGCACTAATACTAATAAATTACAATACAACTAATACAATACAACTTATACTTATTAAAGTATATAGGTATTTTTCAGTCAGATGCCAACCGAGTACAATGGTGATAATAAAGCAGGGAGGGAGGCAGTACATCACACTACTTTGTAATTGGATTGTCAAGAAGTCCTATAGCACCCTGCTGAGAGGCCCAGAACATATACTCAGAATCAGAATTACTTTTATTCATCCTCGAGGGGAAATCATTTTCATTACAGACATGCAACCGACAGAGGTGGTAACAAACCGAGGTCACTCAGCCCCGCCTTGGAAGCTTCAAAATGGTTGCCTGGACCAAGAATACACACTTCTCCAATTCTATATTAAGTGTGAGTCTGGTCACCCTTTGTTGTGGCCTGGCCATTCACCACATGCCTGGATTCAAATATGACCCTCTGAGGGGAAAATAATTGCCCACCTATGGCCTGGGGACACAATAGCCCCTTGAACGAGATGTCACGCTAAAATATAAAGCCCATTCACACATGCAATCTCAGCTGGAATATTGCCGGCATTTTACCATAAACGATTCAGGGGGGAAGAGAGAAAGAACTTATTTACCTGCATTTATGTCCTGGGTCAGAACCAAAATTACAGCTTAAGTGAAAACAACAATGTGATGCTGCATTCTCATTGAAACTCTTCTCATTGTATGTGAGAAGGGAATGCAGAGAAGTGCAACGTTCGCTCATGTGTCTCATGTCCCCGGATGATAGGGACACGCAGCTCTACTATAGAAGCCTGCAGTCAGATACAAACGATTAATAATGATTGTGGAAAGTGTTTTACTGCAGGTAAAGGTGTGGCCACCTGTGTGCCAATCCTGTATGAGAGCCGAGGGCAGAATGACAATTTAAGCACAAATGGAACTATTCTGAATTGCATGTGTGATTGGTGGTTGCTGGTGAGCATTCTTCCAATCTTCACCTGACAGAACTGTGTGTGCAAATGCAGCTTAAAACACATGTGCCGCTCGTGGCCGAGTGGATAGCACATATGCCTGCCATGTGGGAGAGGCCACAGCGTTGTGAAGTCAAATCCGGCTCTTTCAAATAAATCCTATAGGCCAAAAAAATCCTTAACAAAACACAGCCAAGGCTTTGAGGGAAATTTCTTCTACTCATCTCATTTTTACAATAAAAACACTAAACCACAAACCTACTGTTGTTCAAGGTTGTGTTTTTTTTTACTGAAACATTTTTAATCCAAATCAAATTTTTTTGTTTAAAATTTCCAATGAAAGAGGCTACTTCACGTTGACATTTTGTCACCAACTTGAACACGCATTCTACTCACTAGTTTTTAAAAATAATGAAAATGCTCCCAAATGTTTTCATTTAAGTGTAAAATGCCAAGG
Source organism: Eucyclogobius newberryi (assembly GCF_026437365.1). Lineage (NCBI taxonomy): Eukaryota > Metazoa > Chordata > Actinopteri > Gobiiformes > Gobiidae > Eucyclogobius > Eucyclogobius newberryi. Next base: position 21,860,564 of record NW_027316389.1, read on the forward strand.
ACATAAGCCATGACATCTTACTACAAAACATTTGTTTTCTTTCTTTCTGGACAGGAATTAGAGCATGGGAAAAGATGAAAAAAAAAACTTACCTTTTTCCCCAAACTGTGTTTTAGAGAAGACCTATTGTGCTTTTTGTTTGCTGCTATAATCTGTACATCATTTTGTTATGTTTTGGACATTTTAAATTGCAAAATTGAGCCAAAATGAGTTAAAAAACAAGTTTCCAAGGTTGAAAACCGATTTTCCGCTGCCCCTTTATAGTAGGTCGCCCTGAGAGAGCTGACATTCACAATGCATGCCACAGATTTTGTTTCCATTTGTACCAAAACGGTGCTGTATTATGCACATGCACGTTGGTAGTGACTTTACACTTGTTCACACATGCACCACACTGATCTATTCATGAGGGTGGTCGTGCGAAGGCTGGCAGGATATCTGCTGACTGAGCGGAAATGCTGCTGATGCCTGCTGCTCACGCACACACAAAGCTCGTAGTGGGGGGTTGCATCTCCAGGGGAAAGCGTTCAAATTGGTTATACCTATAGCTATTTTTCTTCTGGTGTCAATCCATGCCTGAATGAAGCGCATCCTCACCCCACAGCTGCAGTTCTAAATGATTGTGTTTACCCAGGTGTGTTTTTATTACGTGAGTGAGGCTACAGCAACCTTCACTATGGGAACTTGTGACGCACTCTGGTTGTTCCTAAAAACATGTGGAGAGCAGCACTAATTATGCAGCTCCAGGTGACAGGCCTGTGTACATGAAACACACATCCCAGTGAGACCTTAAACTGTTTCTAACCAAGGAGCCTCGTCCACGTCATGTACAGGGCTTTTACATGTATGAAAATGCAAGACCTAAATCTTATGATAGCAGAAGATTTAAGGAGCGCAAATCATTTTATCAAATAAGTGGCTGTCATCAGATCACTTCTATACAATGAACTAAAAACTATATTTATGTTCAAATATTGATTTTACCAAAATATGAAAAAATATTGGCTATTATTATACATTTATGAATATTGCAGATATTTCAAAACGATAAATGTCAATGTTTATACCATGCTATAATAAACACTATTTACATTTGTGAATTTCATTTGCTACATTTAGATGTGCTGTATTGGGAGTGAACAACAGAAGCTTATAATTAGACCTGGTCATGTGACTTAAGTGTGACTTGAAAACGATTCATTTTCCATTACAACATTGTTCATGTGTATTTTCCTCATTATCCTGGTGGGTGAATGAGGAGTAATAGTCAAACACAGATGGAAGAAAAGCTATGTCCAGCAATCCGAGGTTGGTTTGATAAAGGTTGATGCATCTTGTGAGTGGAGTTTGTTAATGTGGAGAAAAACAAATCCAACAAACGAGATTGACGGTCTGCAAGCTAAATTCTCTGTTTCGTATTGTATCGAACAACCTAACAACCCAGTCACTTTTTCTGATCAGAAACAAATTTTGACAACTGTCCTGGACTCAAATCTAAACTACAGTCTTCTCCACCCTCTCCTACCGACTGTCTGTGTGGTCAACAACCAATGATGTGTTGGAGCCTGTGGCCAGACTTAACAACAGAGCATTCCTGGGTCCACCACTGTTCTGTTCAGATGTGATGCATGACATTTGAAAACTATAGAAAGAGCATGTTTTACTTTCAGATAAAAAATGGCCATGGGTCCCCCGCATACCCTCAGTTAACACTAGATTGTGTTCACAGGAGCAGCTCCTTAGGATCCTTTATCTACATCTAAACCAGCGTCTGAAATAATGTCTATCTTTTGCGCCTTTTTTTTTTTCTTTCTTAAAGGCATGCAGACTTTTCTTAAGCGATTACGAGTAGAGTATATGGGTATCGTGTTGTTGTGGTCTACTGATGTTACTCTGTCCTTAGCTGTAGAACAGGAGCCTGCTTGATCATTGTATTTGAATCTTTTCTTGTACAAATACATCTACTTAAAATGAAGGCCGTGGCTGCAGAGCCGTTTCAGTTTCAGGAACCGCGGGACTTCTCTTATAGCGTCTTGGCTAACCCTAACCCTAACCTTAACCCTAACCCTAACCCTAACCTTAACCCTAACCCTAACCCTAACCCTAACCCTAACCTTAGCCTTAACCCTAACCTTAACCCTAACCCTAACCTTAACCCTAACCCTAACCCTAACCTTAACCCTAACCCTAACCTTAACCTTAACCCTAACCCTAACCTTAGCCTTAACCCTAACCTTAACCCTAACCCTAACCCTAACCTTAACCCTAACCCTAACCTTAACCCTAACCTTAACCTTAACCCTAACCCTAACCTTCCCTTAACACTAACCTTAACCTTAACCCTAACCCGGCGCGGTCTAAAACGGCGCTAAAACGCGGTCAAATGGCCGCGCAGTTTCATGAACCACGGGACTTCTCTTATAGCATCTTGGCTAACCCTAACCCTAACCCTAACCTTAACCCTAACCTTAAACCTAACCTTAACCTTAACCCTAACCTTAACCTTAACCCTAACCTTAACCTTAACCCTAACCTTAACCTTAACCCTAACCTTAACCCTAACCTTAACCCTGACCTTAACCCTAACCTTAACCTTAACCCTAACCTTAACCTTAACCCTAACCCTAACCTTAACCCTGACCTTAACCCTAACCTTAACCCTGACCTTAACCCTGACCCTAACCCTAACCCTAACCTTAACCCTGACCTTAACCCTAACCCTAACCTTAACCCTAACCCTAACCTTAACCCTGACCTTAACCCTAACCTTAACCCTAACCCTAACCCTAACCTTAACCTTAACCTTAACCCTAACCCTAACCCTAACCCTAACCCTAACCCTAACCCTAACCCTAACCCTAACCCTAACCCTAACCTTAACCTTAACCTTAACCTTAACCTTAACCTTAACCCGGCGCGGTCTAAAACGGCGCTAAAACGCGGTCAAATAGCGGCGCAGTTTCAGGAGCCGCGACGCGCGGCCGGCACAAAAATAACATGGCAGTTTCGGCCGCGCGCCGTGGCTCTGCAGACACTCCCGAAAATGAAATGAAGGATTAAACCTCATTGGTTCGACCAGGGCCGGCCCAAGCCTTCAGGGGGCCCTAAGCGAAAACATTTTTGGGGGCCCCTCACCACGTCATCAGAATCAGTTTTATTGCCATTGTCAGTAAACAATTCACATAAGGGAACTTTCTTCAACGCAAACAAAGCGCACCCAAACTCCAGGGCATCTGTTTGCCAGTTAGTTTATTCTCAGCACCTCACAAGCTCAAATATTGATAACTTAAATCCCACAATGCAACTTGGTATTCCGCTGACATCACCTCTACTCCCTGTACAAATAACACACGTCCCAGATATGTTTTTGGGTGTATTTGTGAGCGTTAAGGGTCTACAGCCACATTAGCACATTAGTTTAAACTAATGAACAGGGGGGGTCTGGGGGAGATTTTCAGACCTTTTCGTGTATTCTGGTGCATTTTAATGTGGTCCAGCCGGCTAAAATAAGAGTAAAATGTTGAGGTTGTAATGCTATAAAATGATGATGTGATGAAACTGTGCCAGGAGAAAATGACTAAAGCCAGTTATTAATACATTATGGTACTTAATTACTCAATACAATAATGGCTATGAAAAATAATTATGATCAAAATGATTAATTTTAACTGAAAATGTAAAAGTAATAGTTATCCTTACTCATTTATCTTTTACAGCTCCCAACTGTTCCTTCTTGCCAAAGTGACAAAACAAGTTATATTAAATTAAACAAATGGCATAAGCATTGCTTGATAACACTCATAAAGCTTCACAGTGCAAACATGTTATTCCCAGAGAATGAACAGAACGAGAAGTGAAGGTCCAAACCTCGCTATAGTGAAGAGACTGCGTTTCTGCAACTTTGCTACTTTTATATAAAAATATATAGTATTATTCTATAACAGACATAATCATAATAAGTCTGGTTATTTTTCACTATCACTTTATTATAATTTATAACAAATAGTCTAATGATGCTTTTTAAATAAATTGAAATGTTTTATCGCTCTATTAAAAGTTAATTACAATATAAATGTTTGTTCTGATCAGAACATCACACACTGGACTCCTGCATGACACAATGCTGCGATGTGATTGGCTGATGGACCTTACGTGCATAAACCTTTACGTTCCTCTCATTGCACTTTAAGAAGTCAAAGTAAAACAGACATCACGAGTCACGATTGATCTCACACATGGTGATGTGAGAGAGAGGGACGCAAACTCAAACCCGCTCATCTCTAACTGAGGCTGCACAGGGGCCCGGGACAGGGGCCCGGGACAGGGGCCCGGGACAGGGGCCCGGGACAGGGGCCCGGGACAGGGGCCCAGGACAGGGGCCGCACACTGTTCACTCCAAAGTCTCACGTCAGAGGTTCTGGACGAGACGGCGCTCGTCCGGACCGGATCTCCGCCTCTTAGTGACCCGGGACATAGAGGCCCCTCACCGGCCTCACCTGCAGCTAACACTACCGGGCTGGTGTAAATGTTAATCTTATTATCTTTCATTCAGACACATTATTATGTGCGGGGCAGAGCTCTCGTCGCCTCCAGCCTGAGTGAACTAACGTGACAGAATCGTGTTGTTTCAAACAGCAGCATTAACCGTCTCTTTGTAAGAGAAGTTCAATACCTGGAGAGTGTTGTTGAGTTTGCAGTTTCTTTACATCGTCAAGAAGTTTCTTCTTTCGTTTTTCGGCATCGGGGGGATATATTCCTCTGGACATGAGGACCACGCAGGGACCACGTTGTGTTGTGTTTATGATTTGCTCTCGAGCTCCTCGCGCACAATGAAGTTGACCAATCAGCGCAGGTCTGGTGTCTCGGTTGCCAGATTGTCATTACAAATAAATGCGGTTTGTGCGTTATATGTTACCGCTGTGTGCGCTGCCGCGCTACTACACTAGTGGCGCACGCTGCGCTTGCACTTCGCATAAAACGGGTTGCCAGATTGGGGGCCCTATTAACGCCTCGGGGCCCTATGCGGCTGCTTAGTTCGCTTATAGGCTGGGCCGGCCCTGGGTTCGACTCTGAAACTGTCCTTTATACAGGGTATAAGCCTCCTTAGGCCCATGGTTGTTCACAGCTCAGGCTACTGTCCACAACCACTAATGAGGTCAAGAAAATGGATGAGGTACTTCAATGATAATTAGTAGCCTTACAGGTATATACTGTATAAATCATAGCAGAGGCCCAGAGTGAGAATGCCCCTGTTTGATTGAATAAAAAAAATCAGTCAATAGTCAGATTTTATACTTGCAAAGACAGAATAAATGCAATTTTATAGTTAAACTCTCACATGAAGCATAACTTTAACTGTTCACATTTATAAAATACATTTAATCATTTGCATAATTTACATTGACGTGAAATATTGTGAGTAGCCAACAAGCTGATATTTTAGAGAGGTGTTTTTTTTTACGCTCAAGTCATTAAAGAAACATTTTAGCCTACGGCATGCTCAGCAAGTCAACAGATCATCACAGGTATGTCTTTTCATGCAGGTTTTCATCGCAATGATGAAGCTGTGAATGGCAAGCAGCAGAGCAGTACAGACAAGCTACTGTAATTCACAGTCAGTATGAATACATAATAAGTCTAACAGAATAAAATATAGAATTGCATAAGATGCATAATATCCAGTCCATAGTTCCTTATAAACTTTTGTTTTCATTCTTGCTTAAACCTAATATTATCTGAAGTTATTTATCCTAGTATGAATCGTTTTAACCAATCCAAACACTTCCTCTGCTCTCATCTTTCTACATCCACTTGTCATCAGTCCAGTAAACAGCCTCTTAAATGTGACCACTGTTGTATATTTGCTACAAATCTTAACTGCGCGGCTCCAGCTCTTGCAAACATATCCTGCTCTGATCTCTGCATTAAGTGGCTGACAGGACTGAGATGTTCAATACTGAGCAAAACTTTTCTCAACAGCAAAGATGAAATGAAGCCAGTATCACAGTTTACATGGGGCTTTTAAGTCTACAAAGAGCTTGTGATCAGTGAATAAATTGGATCTAAAAGCAGACATGCCTGTGTAGTGATCGCGCGTGTCTTTGGGTTGAAAAAAAATTGGACAAATTGGACTTATAGCTGTATCTGGCATCGCTGTCTGTTCTGATTTGTAAATATTACTTCAAACTATTACCTTTAGTCAGAGTGCTCACAATCCAATACTTGATTATGAGTGGCTTAAAGCAGGTCATTCAGGACTCTGGGCCTATGGAATAAGCACCGTAAAGACTAAAGACTATACATTACATACAGTACCTTTCTCTCTTCATCTGTCTGACAATTATAGCCCACTACAATTTCCTCTAAGTCATCCTCTCAAACCACTCAAATAAATGTACTCTCTTTCCCTTCTTTGATCATCCTTCAACAATTTGCCTCTATCTATTTTGTCAAAGCGTTACCGCTGCAGCAAAACCATCAACCACCTCAATCCTTACTGAAGCAACAATGAGCATCACCGTGCATCAGATCGCAGCGTGGCGTGAGAAAGCTTTTACATCACGGGAAATCAGTTGCGAATCTCGTGATGTCTGTTTTGTTCTGACTAAATAAGAAAGAAGCGCAGCAATCACTGATGAGTGAGTTCACTTTTCTCCACTGCATGTAATGTCAATCAGCCAATAACATTGCTGCATTGATCATTGCAGAGGGAAGTCACTCAGAGTCCAGTGCGTGATATTCTGACCAAAAGCAGATTGTGCTCCATCTCATGTCAGCTGTATATTCTACCCACAATTTTAATGAGCAATAAAATATTCTATTTATTTTAAAACCATCATTACACTAATTGGACTACACTAACACTAGTAATAGATAGTATTATATAATACAGTGTATATACAGTGAACACGACTACATTTAAGATTTTACTCAAATGTTGCAGATCTCTCCCCAGTTTGACAAATGTTGTGATGTTTAATGACAGAGGTAGAGGTCATTCCTAGCAACCATATTGTAAACAAGGGTAAAAATCCATATAAATTACAATAGTTATGATTAGACATATAATCCATGACAACACCTTTATTTTGTTAAAATTATAGTTTCAATTGTCAGTTGTGTGTAAATTGTCTCTGCATTTGAGATAGAATGTCGTTTATTGATGACATAGACTGAGGGACTTTTCTCAAGCACAAACTGCAACGTGACTGATGTAAAACTATGATAAATATTTACCATAGGAACCGTTCCACCAAATTAAGTAATGATTAGACAAACATGAGAATCTGTCATAAGCACTTTACCCACGCTATCTCAGTCATTCTCCTCCTGTTCATCATCAGTGTCACAGAGATGTCTCATTCAACAAATCCACTACGTACTCTTCCTTCATCACATTGTTGTTCACATCTCCACCTGCACCAAGCAGTTTCCTCTTGTGTCTCTCCTGTTTGACCTGTGCATGAGGGTGAATGTGCATCTGAAGCACATCTGGGCCGTCACAGCTGGAGTTGAACACTATTTAAATAGAGCCTGTGGTGAGTTACAGCCTCCTCGGGGGACTGCTAAATCCTTTACACATGCTAATGAGATCCAATGACATCCTATTATTCTATCAGGACAAGTGCTGACTAAGGTGATCTGCAGGAGCCTTCAGGTGAAAAGTGGTTCGAGCTCACTATTAGGCACTCATCAGAAGGTTAAGAATGCAGCGTAAGTGACATTTCAGGCTCAACGGACACTCCAAAAATATCAAGATATACAGTATTTTAATGTATAGATCAAAAAGGTATCATATTATAAAAAACAGTTTGAGCTGATTCTAATCGTTACAAATTTTTGTTTGCTTTTTGAAGGAGAGGAGTGAAAAAATAGGCCCTCATTTATCAACATTGCCATGAAAATTGTGTAAATTTGGATGTATGTTTGTTGGTACACCAGAGGGCGCGTGGTCTTTATGAAATTGTGCATACTGCTCTGACTATGATATACCATGAACTCTAGTGTTAAATACGGTGGATGAAAATCAGTAATTTGAATAAAATGCCCCAAAATATTAATGTTTAAAGTAGCCTCACCCACAGGATTTACGGCATGTGTGCACGGAATACAGCAAAAAGTAGTGTTTATCTATGAATCAGAATCAGAAAAGGTATATTACCATTGCCAATGAAAAGAATTCACAAACATAGGGACTTGGTTTGGTGATACGGTGTAACATAAAACAATGAACAATGATAAAACAAGAAATCAGAAGAATGACATTAAAATAAGAAATATGATGTTTTGGTTCATTGGAAAACACAGAAAATGAAGCTTCAGCAAATCAAAAGAAAAACAATCAACCGAACTCCATATCTTACATTTGCTGAAATTAAATAATGAATTTGTGTTTTTAGGTTTTAATCAATTAATCAACTTTAAAAAGGAAGATAGTGTGATCCAGGGGCTACAGTGGGGCTAGATCCGATCCAAACCCAGGCCTGAACAAGCGAAGCAGCTCTGGTTCAGGTCGGGCTCAGATGAAGGTGGTGTGTGAGGTGGTTCGGCCTGAGCAGCTCTTCCCGGAGGCGTGCGGAGGATGAGCCGCTCCGGACAAGGTCTGCCAAACCGAGTGGCGGATCCGTGCCACTGTCTGTGCGTTGGTCCACCTCGGAACCAGCTACGGCCCACGATCACGGAGGACAGCAATCTGGTTAAACCTGCCAGGACTGGTCCACTACGCACATGTGATTTTACCTTACGCAAGTTTGATAAATGAGGCACGATGAGAGTTCGAGGGTGTCAGTTGAAAAGGTTACTGCATTAGTAGTTAAAGTACGTTTAGGGGTTTATCAATACACTTAAAGGGTTCCCGCTGTACAACATATTTTACTATGCTGAGATTTGTGAGCTGAGGGAGACTTGTGTAACATCAAGGAACAATGAAAACAATTTAAGACAATTATTTATGTGTTACAAAGTTCCAGTATCACTTTAAATCCACTAATATTTGAGGATAAGTCAAAACACTGTAATTTTAGACTGGAGGAAAAAATATATATAAAGCCATTTTAATGAACGTTTCCATGGTTACACGGCGGGCCCTGCTACATCAGCACAAGAGCCATTTCCACTTTGTATGCAGTTGTACCCGCTCCTCTTTCGCTCTACGGCAACATTTCCTCAAAAATCAATGGGGGCTGTGGCAGGTGTACGTAGGCAGAGCTGCTCCGGCCGGCCCCTGGAAGCCTAAGGGGTTACCTGCTTGTTATAGCACTGCTCTGCACTACAACACTGCACGCACTAATTGCCAAAAGGAGCAGCCGTGGAAAGTGGAAAGTGCTCTACGGTAAACACAGAGGTCCAAAAGTGTTAATAAGGTTCGACCAGGCCCATCTGTTTTTTAACAGGAGAGAGTGTGTTGAGTGGTCCGTGGCTTGTTCTTGTTTAATTGACCCGCTGCATTAGCGGAGTCACTGTGACCCTCTGAGCTCCAGCTGTGAAGAGGCCTGCACTCAATGAAACAGCAGGCAAAATAATGAGGGCTGTACTGTACTGAGGAACTAACTGAGTAGTCTAGTGACGTACAAATCTAAAGCTGTTAGTCACTTTGAGTTGGCTCAACATGGTGTGAAAATGGAAAAAAGTGACCCTTACAGGCTAAAACTTTTTCTGGACGCAAATACGTTGTCACTCTATGCCGCACATACAACTAAGCCTATTATTTTGTAGTTAACTAACATTTGCTATACGTCAACAAAGCATGCCAAATCTTGCTTTTAGTGGCCATCATGCATCTCACCCTGATCTCGGTTGTCTAACCTGTCGCAACTGTTCCCTATGTTTTTCTATTTTATCTTACCATTTTCTGAGTCTGGGAGGAGGTCAAACTGCAGTTCAAAAGCCCAGTGTTTTGTTGTACAGTACCGTCGCGGCTGGTCGAGCCTCTCTCAGAGGAAAGCACCCTGGTTCAGGCACGTACTTCCCCTGAGGAGAGCAAGTGACGGCCAAGCTTAAAATCACCAAGTCATTGGACCAGAAGCTAAAGACGAAAGGCTTGCCAAAGACAATGACCTGGAGCTTAAAAATGCCAATGTTGCTCTCAAAAAGAAAGTGAACCAGCTGGAAGAGCAAATCAAGGCACACAACGATATCCACAATCTTTATAATACTGCAGTACAGGACAATGTGATACTCAAACAGGAACTCTCCAACGCCAGTAGAGTAATGGAAACAATGAAAGACAAGCTTAAAGAGCAGGACATTGTAGTTTTCTGAACTGAAAAACACAGACAGGTCAGAGCATAGATTGGGAACCACATAGAGATAGGAAAGAACACATAGCGCATTCATAAACATGGTATTATTGGCGAGCGTGGTAAACTTTGAAGGCGAGAATTGCCCCATGAACCTGATTATACAGTAAAAATATACAGTAAAAATATATCAACTCATGCAAAGTGGTGGTTGTGAGGCATAACTGATCTGGGGGGGAATAAGCAGCCGTTAAACTACTATGCCCTGGACAATGCCATAATGGGTAATCCATTACATTTAGGTTAAGAGACTCAACTCCACACTATGCTTGTTATTCAGAGTTTAGTGCGATTGCATCAGGCGCACAGGAGTTTTCCTCCCTGTTTGTCTACTTGTCACAGCATTCTATGTTGCAGCAGTTGACAGCAGCTCAGTAAGAATGTGCCTATTTTGAAACGTACCAAAACCTTTGAAACTTCCTTTTTCACAAAGTAATTCAAATAATCCCCCAAAGTCATTAATATTAAACAACAGAGCACCACTGAGGATCTCTGGATGACATCACAGACAAAAGTTGAAAATCTTGTATTTCGAAACGCCTCTGTTCTTTGAGCCACTTAGTCTGCCTGCGCCACATTAAGCCTTCAGCAGACTAACACAGTGTCCAGCCCAGTGCCAGAACAGGGGCTTCTGCTTGGCACTAATAGTGTAGTGTGTCTCCACCAATGATACTCTATCCGTCTGTGGCATTCGGATCGATAACTAGTGGGGAGTGCAAAGTATAGACCAACTACTCTGCTGCGCTCCTGTCTCGGCCTCGGAGCATCGTTGACGCCTGTTTACGCCTTGCTTTAATTACTGCATAACATTCAAATATGCTTGTGCAAAGTGTCTGTTGCATCCCTTCCTAACTAGCAGTGGATAAAGTACCCACTATCCCAGGATTTACTGTGGAATAGCTGAGTAATAGGGCTCTTCTCCAGGCTTTAAGTTGCTGGTGCATAGCCAATTACTCTGACTGACTGCCAAACTCATATTGCCCACTGACAAACAAACATCCTATGTGTGATTAAGGTGGGTCTAAGCCCAGAAAGGCCGCTCTCCAGCTAACAACTCAAACACAGCCCCAGTACGAGGGGATTCTGCTCTAATCTGACACTTAAAGAGAAGATTATTGGTGAGAGCAGATTTACAGAGTTTAAGAAAGTATATCAACTGGATCAAAATGTTCAATTGTTCTAAACGTTGTTAAAGCTAAATGATGTAAACAAGTCCAGAGACACTAAGAGGGCTTTGTTTACATGCTCACCCAAAATCTGATCATTATCTGATGTCTGGAGTTATCAGATTATCAAAATGTCATGAAAACAGCTACATCTGCTGTGAGTAATCTGACTTCTTTCCGATCTTGGCTAGGAAAATTATGCAAAATGGGCAAACAAATGTGACTATGACAAACATTTATGAAACAATGTATAAGATTGGATTTTACTTTGTCTTCCAAATACAATAGTTGCTCTAAAAATCCATTGATGCACTGCTGAGCACACGTGGGTAAAAAGGCAGTGCATCACTACCATGGACCATCTTTATGTGTAAATATCTCATGTTACAACTTATTGACAGGTGCGGCCCGTATATGTACACATTTTGACATTTCTGGAAAACTGACAATACATACTTATAATGCATTATTTTTAATTGTTTCAGATATTAAAAAAAACAAGTACAAAACAAACAGAACAGAACAAAGAAAGTGAAAAAAGCAAAAAGAAGATGTCTGTGTCTATGTATCAATTTGTATTTATTTCCAAAGTCCATCGATTAAATTGCTCATAATCAAACCAATCAATACCAAGTGGTCAATGTTGCAGACACTAAAACCTAACTAATGTAAAACAAATCATTGAAATTTTGATGGGCAACGTTTCACATTGCTGCCAAAAAAAAAAATCAACCACACGTGCAGTTTCACCTTGGCTGGCAGTATTTATGCTCAAACCTACATATTTGCTCTTTTTGATAACTGTTATCTTGCATTCATTAAAGTATTAGAGCCAGAGAAACTTATTGACGATCACATTTTTTAAGTTGTAGCAAACAATACAAAATCTTTAAGAACATTTCATAACTGATTCCTGCAATCCAGCCACACCTTTTTATCGAACTCAAGGAAATGAAGTCTGTGTTTTGGAGCTTGTAGCTTACTCTGTGTCTTGACTGATCCATTACTTTTCCCCCAGACATGGTCCAAACTGCTCAAGTTAGTCTACAGTCAATATGGAGACTCAAGTTACCTTCCTCCTAAAAACTAAATCCAGTCAGAATCGTGTCAAAACATCAGCATTCTCCTCTCACTCTCTGCTCAAGGTGTCCTCTTTCATTCTCAGATTCTCCCTAACTTTGCCCAAAGCTTTCTAACTTTGTTTCTTTCCAACCACCTAAACCTTACGTTGTTCAGATAAGTGCATGCGCGGTGATCCTCAAAGGGCCGAGACCGTCAGATCGTCTTGTGTGAGCTCTGCATCGCACCATCACAGTCTGTCCCCCAGAGAAATTCACTTTTATACACTTAACTTCAAAACCTCACACATACATATTCCTAGAGGTAACTCGCTGTTTCTAAAATCCAGTGTTGTTAATGATGTTTAATATTTGGTTGTGATGAGAAGATGCTTAAGATGAATGTCAGGGATTTGGCAGAGGCTAATCTTAAAGCTGGTTTACCTGACATTATTCATGTAAATAAGTAGTGTAAAAAATGCACTTTAGACAATATTAGAACACTACGCACTGTCTGCATCTAATTATAAAATATTCTATCCATCACGAACTAGAGAGAGAGAGAGAGCTGTAAGAGTTAGCATTGACTGAGCATTGGCAGTACACTCAAAAAAGCTGTTCTAAAGCCCAAAAAGCATGCATGTGAACAGTGTGTGCTAAAGGGTTTATGACAGTGGTGTGCGCTCAGGGCAATCAGTGATGTGCCAATAAAATCTAAAATTACCGTGTGTCACAACTATGTATAAATTGTTCTAAAATACATCCAAATAAGCCTGTTTTCCCCTCACTTCTGCTGCTGAAGCTTGGCTGAAGTCACGGTGTCTTTTACTGGCCGCTACAGGCCGCTGGGCATTACTGCGCGGGAAGCATGGTTCTGTTTTTACCAGAGGCTCAATCGGTGGCCCGTCCATGCTCCGCTCTATAACATGAGCCATTAGAACTAGAGCGGAGAGCAGCTTCTTTTAGAGCTCTGCGCATGCGCTCTGAGGACCACACAGCCTCACCCCCCAGGGATCTGTGCTCAAACCACGCTGAATACCGGTAAACCTGTGTGGGAATCGAGGATGTTTGCAGGTTTTGCCCTAACTGTGCATGTGCGAGGAGCAGTGAAGCAACAGCAGCGCCGAGTTTCAACAAACGGACTTAAAAACTATCTTTTACAGACATGTCTTTGTTTTTAGCCAAGGCTTTGTTATTGTTTGCAATTATCCCCCCAACATTTAATCGGCGTCCCGACGATATTTAGGCCTCACACACATACAAATTCGTACACATAGGTCAACTATAACCATTAAACTCACCGAACGGGAACAGGGTTGTCAAATACACCTCTGCAAGGTTAAAACCATTTAAAATGACGCAAGTCGGATTCTCCAACCGCCTAAGCTGTAAGCTACAGCTACCTCATCTTACACTCTCAACACAGATGAGGGGCCTTGACGGCAACTTTACTCAGCCAGCACCTGAAATGACATGGCCGGTTCAATCAGATCACACAGACCTGGGTGACATTTGGGCGCAGTGAGCTACCTCCCTTAAGGCAACGGTTGCTCAGCCCTAAACACTTCAAAGACATCCACCCCAACTGGTACAGCTTCCTAGCCGCCTCTTCATCCTCTACTCACTCCTGGAGCTAGATGAAGTGTCCTTAAGACCCCCAGTGGTTGAACGTTACACACCCTAAAAAATTTACTTTGCCCCATACTTGCTAAAGCTGTGCTCAGGCTCTTCCCCTCTGACAAAACTGTAACAGTAGCTGGCTTGTCGCCGACCGTAAGCGAGGCATCCTTCATCTCATCTCACATACCACTGCTGGGGGGTACGAGCCACCCACTGGAGGCCGCCAGGCACAGCACTTGCCGCTTGGACAAAGCTGCTGTGACCCACACACTCCCACAATCCACGACCACTCCTCCGTTGCCTTGCCCTTAAACACGACACAAATAAAATTACACCGGTTACCAATTTTGAGCTCCACAGCTATACTATAAACCTTAGCTCAAGTATTCCACAAGTGTCAGATAAAGCAACCATGTCAAATGACCAACATGTTTTGGCTATTGAAAACAAAATGTACATTAAACTAAAGCAAAAAAAACAAACCAAACATGAAAATGCATGCAAATGTACACATTGAAAACAAAAGAAAAACAGAACACTGACGATCAATGCAGGTTTAGACCAACACATGTACAAACACTCTAGTCAGGGTATTTAGCTCACTGGGATAGGACCACCAACAATATACACTGGAAACCTTGCCTCTGTATTTTTAAAATCAAAGATCCTGCCAGCGTACGCCAATATGTGGCATTCTGGTGGTACTATAAATGTTTTAAACTAATTTAAATTAAATAAAAATAAAGAAAATAAAACCAACAACGCCAATATGTGGCATTCTGGTGGTACTATAAATGTTTTAAACTAATTTAAATTAAATAAAAAGAAAATAAAACCAACAACGCCACCGGGCTTACATCCGGAAAACTAACTAAAAGGACACACAGATTCGTTCTTGATTATACAGAGGTAGATTCCAGTTTCACATGTAATTTATTTAACAGGCTATTAATTTAATAAATACTTTAACACAGGCTTAGGTAACAACACAGTTCGTATCAGTTCTTTATGCGTGGATGTATAGTCTTTTAAGAGTCCAGTGGATCTGGACAACACAGGGCACAGACATCCATATCAACAGAGGGCAGGGCAAGGCAACGGCTCCAGCGCACACCGCCGCTCCAGAGAGTTTAGGTTACATCTGAAAAGAGACCTGGTTAACGCTAACCTGAACACTAGGCTACCGGCATATCACGCTCAGAACGTACCACGTTAGCTGCCCGGGACCACGCGTTGTGGGGCCATGACAGCGAGACCACAACAATCCCGAGTCAGCAGAGATCACATCGGAGCGTTAACAAAGCGGCGCCAGGTGACGGGCCACGGCACTAAACCACAGAAACCATTTTATGAGTAAAACTACACGATCGAATTGCATTAGCATAAGGGACAACTACTACCTGGCGAGCGGAGGAACGTGGAGCAACACCCAGACCCAGGAAGTGCGTAGGTCAGAGGATGAATGACAAAACGGAACAACATTTTATTGGCCAACGGCCCTAATGATTAGCCAATAGGAAGTGGCATGGTCTGCCCGCAGGCCATACTGCCACACAATGATTTGATGTTAGTAAGAAATACAGGCAGTCATTTAACAATACAGAACGCTAATTTGTGCAATGAATTATTTATCAATTTAGCACACCAATAAGGTATTAGTTTAGCCCAGTAGGACAGGTGTTCGTCCTTCACCTGAGCTTTAAACCCAGGTTCAAATTACTTTCCCCCCCACACTTTTCTATTATTCACTAAATATTGAATACTACTTGCCCCTCCATATAAGTCACCGCATTCCACTGGTTTATGAGACAGATTTAAATGTCTACTTTCTCCTCTTGCAGTTTTAAAATCGGGTAATGCTGCTTTAACTGGGCAATATAATGAGGTTTCTGAGAAAGATGCTCTCAATGACCTCTCCATCTCTAATCCGGTCTTTGGTGTGGTGAGTAGCTTCAAGTATCTGGGAACTTACAATGATGATAAGCACAGAATGTGAATGAATAGCTATAAGAAATACAATGTTCTATATGTACTATATATATATATATATATATATATATATATATATATATATATATATATATATATATATATATATACACATATTTTGTAAAGATCGAAAATGTCCTTGCTTTTATGATCTCTGTTTGCTTTGGCAATTTGATAATGGCAAACAAAACAAACTGAACAGAATAGTGAAAACTGCAGAGGGAAAATTATTATATATTATTATATATAATATTATATTATAACAGAAAAGCTTCTTTACCAGTTGGCTGTGGTTAGGGTTAGGGTTCAGGAAGGTGTACAAAGGCCAATTTGTGCCAAATGCAGTCAGTTTATTAAATATGTATCTTTTAAATACAGCCAACCTTTTACTTTTTATATTATTAATTTATTGTAATGCTTGATGGATTGATTGTGTTATGTGATGGTGAACCAAAGACACATTTCCAATGTAAAGTATAGTTAAAGTTAAAGACTCATTTGAGTGGCAATTGTAGAGGTTCCTTTGTATCAAAGAGCTGCAGAATCACAGGATGGAAGTCCTTTATTTGATTTTCTATTTTTATTTTTTAAGAAGACAATCCATCAAGGAACAAAAGGAATAATAGAAAATGAAAGGTTCCAAATATGGAGAAAAAAAAACTTTGAAACGAGAGGCAAGTGAACATTTGACATATCATAAACAACCATATCATTTAGTGTTTAAAGTCAAGCAACAAAGACTAAAATGTCAAGCCACTAGAGAATGGAGTAATGTTGTGTCTCTGCATCCTCAGTAACTTGAACAATAAGGAGAGACATAGCAGGAAATGGGAGACATTCTGCAAAACAAGTATTTGTAACAACTATCTGTATCTATATCTGTAACTATTTGATTGCAATATATGTTTTTTGGCTTGTTTGTGGCTGATATGTTGTCACTGTTTGAGATTGACGCTGCTCCACAACTGAAATTCCTAATGAATTAAGTTTTTTCAGTGGCAAACAAACATGTATGTACAAAACCATTCCACCACCGCACCTCCAAAAAAATGTGACGGACACTAACAGATGGTTCCAGATCAAACGGTTGTTTAGAAATAAAAGCACAGAAAAATGTTGAAAAGCAAGCCAAAAGTCCCAAAAGCCTGAATGTAATTTCTGCAGTAAATATAACTTTGAACTGGGTCAGAGTGAAAAGCAAAGGCCTGTATGGGACTGCATTAAGGTCACCCATGAGCTCCTTCTGCTGCAGAGAATGTCTGTTACATCCAAATGAAAAACAAAAGAAGTCAGCCTTGTGTGTCTATGTTGTTTCTGATTTCCCATGGCCCTCTGCTCTTTCTCTCACACACCATTGTACGAGGAGTTCCGATAGGCTCCACACACACTAGTGCCTGCAGTGGGTCCCCTCAGAACGGGGCTGGGTGATTAAAAAGGCCTTTGAACAAACACCTTTTACGCAAGCAGATCGTGTGGGGATTCTCATGGAGTTGTATTTGTACCATGTTTTAGACTTTGGTGAATGAAATAGTAGAGTCTAACCAACTTGGCAGGAATCTTTTGATACACAAATCGGCAGCTGGTGAATTGAAAACATTTCTCATTATGTCAAATGTATAAAAGCAAGTGAAATCTGTGAAGCATGAATCTATCCATTTGAAGTCTTACATTACATCTGGAAAAAACTACTGGCAGAAATCGACAGTCCACCTAAGTTCATTGGCGTGTTTATTTTGTTAGTTATTACTTATAGTAGAATAATTACACATGTGATTCATGTGACACGTTATGTCCAGACACCAAAATGTTGTGAGCATTATTTACTATGTTAAACCTATTTTGTTAGACTTACTTACACAGGAAACCCAAACAAGTAAAGGTTTCTTGGGAAAAAAGAGTAAAAAAGCAGGGCATTTCAATTCTTGCTCAACATTACTACATTTTTTTGCATCCAAGTCCAAACTTGGATGCAATAAAATGACAGTTGCTCTATTGCCACATAAATCCATCCTAAAGTAATCTCAAATACCCCAGACCTCAGAGTAAACTTGCCTAAACTTGGTGATAATTAACATGTTTAGCATTATTCGGTGTCCATTTCTGTTCTGATCAATGTTTCAATGACAAATGTATGCCACATTACCAAATATCGACCTCGACCATCGACATTACAAAACTGTGTACGAAACAAAACATGATGTAACGGTCACAGCAGAATGACACAGATGACACTCATGCTTGTACTGCAAACAGAATAAATCATGTCCATCATGTCTTTATGTGACAGATACACAAACTCACAGCACAATTCAAGAAAAGAAAATAAACCAACCAATTTTCAAACAAATATCAGGCAATAAATCTGGAACTGTTTAAATTCTGAAATGAGAATAGAGTCTGGTGTAGATGGGGTAAAGTTTTGTTTCCTTAATGTAGAAGAGACGTAATTATCATCACCAAAGCAGGAAATTATACATTTTTAAAATTAGGTTTCAAGTTTTACTTTCCTTATGGCAGATTTCACGGAGCTCTGAAGACCCAATTTAAAAGCTGGTGTTTCACTTCATGTGTCACTCACCTTTCCATCTGAACACTGAGCCCCAAAGATGTTACTACAAAACCCATTTCCTTTACAAGGTTTCTAATATATATATATATTATATATAATATATATTATATAATCTGAAACGCAAGCGAATTGTCAGCCAAACAAAAGAAAATGTATCGAATAAAAAATTATAATATGTTTTTTTAAGCCAGATGCCTTCCCTGCCTAGCCTATAATGTGTGTCTGTTAGTTAATTTGAGTATTGGCCATATTTTGCAGTACTATTACATTACTTACAAAGCTTTAAAGTGTCTATAAAAAGGAAAAGAGCTAATTCCATAATAATAAACAACCATCAATGTTCAATAGTCTATACGATGCACTTTGTTCATTAGAAATGGCTTATTAATTAATAGTGGAGGCTAAATTAGTGGGTAACCTACTTCCTGTGACCTTCCAGTCATTACAGTAACCCTGAGTCGCTGTGACCTTCTCCCAGTAGGCACACCTTATTGATTTACAATATGTTGACATGTTTGAGGAAACAGATGCTGCTTCCTAATTTAACACAGTATGGATCACTGGCGCACTTTGTGACATTACAGTGGAGTGTCCCAGTCAGTTATTATTTAATGGAGGAGTTGAAAAGCCATGTTGTTGCAGTGTGGGTCATTATTTCATCTTTTTATTCATATATTTAAGACACACGTTTTATGTTCCTTTACAGATAAATGATGAGGCACATGTCCAAAGAGGGTGTTAAAAAGGCTTTATAAAATTCAGTCATTTTGCCTTTTCCCCTCTGTAATTTGGTTGTCTGGCCTGTTATAAACGTGTGCCTCCTTTGGTCGGGAAGATGCCCTCATTGGCCTGGTGTAAATCTGGGGCAGACTCCGAGCATATTGCCCATGGGGCAGGGCACTTAACCCCGCCCGTCCAGGTGCACAGCCATGTCGGGCCGGGTGATGCCCACAGCAGATGGACAACGTCCTGAAGACCTCTTCTCCAGTAGAACTGAATGTGAGCAATCGGATAATTCTGTGTCCAATGCAGGGTGCTGTGGAAATGTGGACACGCCTAGTGCATTATTCAACCTAAAATCTTGTTATGAGGAGCTCAGTGCAGAGGTGTTATCAAAGATTGATGCACAGAAAACAGTTTGGTTAGCTGGGCTTATGTAAAACAAAAAAGCAATGGTTCAGAGGGGAACAGAACTGCACATATTCCGTTAAGAATCAAGAACCACAGAGTGACAATGACACACACAGGGGCAACGAGAGAAAGTCCTTACATCTGAAAACAAAGGGATAGAAATGGGCCTTAAAACACATGGCATGTTGTGTTTTAATGTCTTTTATATCTGTAAAAAGTATAGAAAAGCCCAACCAGGAACGGGAGTTGAAAATTAGCACTGGCTAGAAACTTTTATACATGTATGTATGATTACGTTGTCCCTGTCAAACAAACAAACAAACAAACAAACAAAAAAGCACATCACACATTTTTCAAAGAGAACCTGCTATATAACTTCCTTTAAGTAACCTGCAAGGGTGAAGAGTTAATCTGTTCTCACGCACTTCACCACATTGTAATTTACAACCGCTTCAAAGTGTCAATCTCTATAAAAATGTTTGTCAGTGTCATGAGGCCTACATGGTGGATTACACAGACATCTTTCCAACCGAGTGTTCCCTTGTTGACCCGTGTCAAACACCAAAGCAGCAGAACAGATGCAATGGGCAATGATGTGAGGCACATGCATGCTCCTCAGAGAAAGACGGAGTGGAGCACAGATTGTCCCGGACGATGCTCCGACCCTCTGCTTCGGCTAATGAGCTTTTATTGACTCCGGCACCTGAATTCACAGCCGCAACTAATCACCGTTAGCACCCTGATCCACCGACGCGTGGCACCCGAGGGAGAGCGCGGCTAACACCCATGATCTCACAGCAATGAATAAACCACATGTCTGCTGGGATTTGAACCCACAAACATGTTCTACAACTGTGTTTATTAAAAGTGTTGTGTAACCATACGTTTCCCAAAAATCTAGTAAATTATGCTTTAAATTATAAAAACAATGATTAGGATTTCTAAGGAGATGGAGTTTGGTCTTTGATAAGCCTGAAAACAGCAATAAATTGTCATCAAGCGCCAATGACTTCAACCGTATCTATTCATCTATATTATTATTTGATGAGTTTCCTACTTGCTTATGCAGGTATAAACAACAGCAGACCGTACATCAATCTGAAGCCACTATAATCCATCCCAGTCCATCACTCTGCTCTGAATGCAGAAAAGTGAAAGGACCAGAGGCGTAGCTACCCAACAGGCAAAAGTTTTTTATTATTTATCCAGGGGAAACGCCATAAGAAACTCTCTTTTTCGTGCATAAGAAGAAAGAAGAAGAAGAAGAAAAAAATATAAAAATGACCTGAGACCTCAATTGAGGAATACTTGATCTGATGTTTAGCAAACTTGATAAATAATCAGGCAAAATACCAATAAGAGCCTTATAATCAAACAAAATGCAGTGCTGTTCTCTTCTTGCATCCAATGATTGAGATCCAGTCATGGGTTCAGCAGGTTCATGTACATATAATTGATGTAAATAGAATGTTTATTTTACAAGTATTATTAGTATTATCTTGTCTTACGCTAGCTGTTTTTGTTCTATTTTATCTTTATTTTTCCTCTCCATTCCTTATTAAAGGCGCAATGGACGATTTTTCGGCGATTTGAGAACGCAGGTGGAAGTGCGCATGCGCACTCCCCCGTGTGGACTGATACAACACACACGTGCTTTTTTTTATTAGCGCAACGGAGCGCATCGCATCTCTCGTCTCCCGTAGATTTCTGTCCACTTCTGCGTCAGCTCGAACTGTCTTTCTCCGTCTTCATTTTGCCCTGTACACTGAGGGAACTATATTATGATAGATCCATGCGCTTAGGCACGCGGAAACGTGGGGACGAGCCTGACGCGGCTGCAGGTGAGCGGTAGGTGCGTTTTATGATTGATACGTGGCAGGACAAATTATTTATCCACGCCACGAGGAAATATGATAAAAAATTTGCTGAAAAAAATTGTCCATACCACCTTTAATAAATGAGAGGTTATAAGTTATGTCCTTTTCCTCTGTATCTACCTGCGTTGCAACAATGAAATTTCCTCATATGTGGACAATAAAGGAATATCTTATCTTATCTACCTCTGTATCTACCTGATTGGTTGCACCAATGAAATTTCCCCATGTGGGACAATAAAGGAATATCTTATCTTATCTTATCTTAATAACTAATTGTGGCATTACTTTTGCAAAGGAGAATTACCCCCCCCCCCCCCCCCCCCCCGTTCTTTTAAGTTTGTTTTTTTAAGTTCAGAGGTAAAGAGCAGAAGAGGTGGAGTCTGTCCCGAAAGCCCTTTGTGATGTTTCGCTTGGGGGCCCAAGCTTTGGTTAAACATATGTCCCTTGCTAACACTTTACTCTCTGGAGGCAGCTCCACACTTTTGTTGACACTCTGCAAACTCTGCAAACAGCTCTGTATAAAAGTGTTTCAATCTATTTACAGTCTGGAGCCAATTAGTGCTATAATTATTTCCAATTATATGTGTACCCACAGATTTTCCTGCATACATACGTTATAACTCTGCCAATTCAATATATTGTATTATTTGAAAGATATGACTTTTTTCTCTGCAGCATAGCAATAACAAGGTTCAGAAATAGCACAGTATTTGAAGTGTAATGTGTTCATTACAAAGCATTTACTCAGTATTTTCTTGGAATTAATTTGGAAACAGGACTGCAAAAAGTACTATTCCAATTACAATGCTATTTTTATACAATTACCAGTAAATGTATTGCATAAAATAATTTACTTGAATAAAAGCATAGAAGAACCTTTCTTTAAATGTGGTCGAGTGGTTAAGGCACTGCACAGGCCAGGCTCAAGTGCAGCAGGCCACAGTGAATCCTGACTCCAACAATGCACTGCATGTCCTCCCTGCTCTCTCACCCCCATTTAACGCTGTCTTTCCTGTTTAATAAAGCCTATGGGCCAGAAATCACCAGAGGTGACGGAATAAATAACTTTTTATATTTATTTCTTTTGTTTGCGCAAAGCAAAAATGCAGCTGAGTAGAAAGTACAAATACCTAAAATATTTTTTTTTATTACAGTACTTTTACTTTTGTTCTTTGTTAGTTTCCACGACTGCTGATTACTCTGCTGACTCTGTGCTTTAAATAAAGTGTGTCCTTTTATAATCAAACACTTTACAGCAAGAGAGTTACAAGATGCAACTTCAGGGAAATTAAAGAAATAAGACGCATTCTCTTAAAACGTACTCATCACACCGACAACTTACATTTTGCAATATGTTAAACTACTTTCTAACTTGGTGCATCTCTCACTGGATTATTACAAAGCTCAAACATAAAAAAGAACAGGACTAAACCTGGGCAAGTGTGAATACACCCAAAATAGTCAGTGGCTAGTAGAGTTGACAAAAGTCAGATACTAATTGATATTGAACCAACTATCAAACTAGATACTTAACCTTTCTTTGAACATTTCAAAATGATCTTGAGGTTTATCAGTTAGACCACATTAACATGAAGAAGTACAGTTTATTTGAGTTGAAAATTAGCCTATTGTCTTAAAAAGAGCATTTTTTTTTAAGAATTGAGAATTTTAATTTATTTTAGTATCGAGTATAGAGCCTATTCTTTAGTATTGAAATTGAGTTAGACATTTTAGTATCGTGACTAGACACTGATGACAAGAGCATTTTGCTATTAACATGGGTAATGACAAGTGACTAACCAACCTTTACGAAAGAGTCTAAAGTAACCATGTCTTAAAGGTGCACTATGTAACCTTTCTGGTGTAGGGTCTGTCGCCATGGAGATGTTTGTCCTCTGGAATGTTCCACAGTATGACATTAAACATCTTCCTTGTATTTATTCAATTACATATGTTTTTGTGTTAAGAAAATAAACAAATGACACGTTTTGTCATTTACCAAGATAGAAAGTCTAGTGAAAACATTGCAATGTTCAAACGTCTCAAAACCAAACTGACTCTTTTTTGCAGTTTATGTTTTGAGTGCTGCAGCTTTTGAGTCCTGTAATCTGAGGTTGTCCCGGAGTCAGGAGGTGTTCTGTTCAGGGCCGAGTGTGGAGGTAGATGGAAATGTAAAATACAAATGTTTAATTTCCTCCTCCGTTAAGATTAATTTTTTTTTTCATTTTTTTTAAAACAACCTTTTCTCTTCTTTTTCAAAATGTCTGCTGTGCGTTGAACTGGTCTGAACTTACTGTTTGTCTGTTTCTGATGCAGTCCTCTGAGGATTATCTTAAAATACAAACGGTGACAATTTGGCCCTGCTTTGCATTATGAGGACACAAAACACACAAACTTATACTGTTTCTCAGCGGTAGCGTTAGCCAGATCTATAGGCTACTAAAACTGGCATCAAAACTGCCGGTGGATACTAACTGAAAAAAATAATAATTGTGAATTGTTTTGGGGCTTGATCTTTATCAAACCACATGATAATATTAAAAGGTGCATTATGTAACCTTTCTCATAG
Organism: Eucyclogobius newberryi; assembly: GCF_026437365.1. NCBI lineage: Eukaryota > Metazoa > Chordata > Actinopteri > Gobiiformes > Gobiidae > Eucyclogobius > Eucyclogobius newberryi. Next base: position 21,884,841 of record NW_027316389.1, read on the forward strand.
GGATCCAGAACTTGTTTGTCTCCATGAAAATGTTACTACTTTGTCAGGTTCCACAGGTTAAATGTACTTCCTTGCATTCATCTAATCACATGGGTTTTATTGCTAAACTATGGGGAAAAACAGGCTTTTTTTAGTGAGTGTTGTCACTTCAAACGTGGCTTGGATGAGTCCATGGAGATAGATAAACGCTATTGTGGAACAGGCAAAGCAATCCCATCTCCATGGAGACAAACACGTGGTCGACCCTCCACCAGAAAGGTTACATAGTGCACTTTTAAACAAACTGCTTTCATGTGTTAAAAATAACATTCCATCTAAAAAAATAAAAAAAAGAGTGTTATCATTGTTGAGTGGCAATAACCACAGATATTAGTTCAAGGACGTCAGTTATTGTCAAATTCTTTATAACACATAAACAATTAAGAATAGAAAAAGCAATTATTTCCAACAACATTTTTCAACATCAATTCAAGCTGTAGTTTATTTTTTCTTCCAATCCATTTTGTGGAAGAATTCTTTTAAGACTTCAATGATTTGCGTTTTGTCTTACTCGAACACTTCTGCCGGAGTAGTGCTGCATCTTCTCCTTTTCCTGCAAGCCTGAGAATATGATCAATCTAAAGTAGCTGTATAATTCAGACATTTATTTCCCTAACAGGCCAGATCGCATTTTCAGCCCATTTAGAGGGAAGCCTGATTACATTGTGACTATTGACAACATCATCAGAATGCATCTCCGACCGTCTCCGCTCTGCTCCCACTCGCAGATTTGTGTCTTCCTGCATCTTTCACCGTCGTTATTCAAACTTTGTGCAGTCATTAGGGTTTACAGAGATGATGTTGAATTGAATTGTCTCAGAGCTGCGGTCAGTGATCCACATTGTTGGCCGTTTTCTGACAAAATAAATATGGGTTTGATCTGGTCTCTGCTCTCTATTTTATTTTTCATTGAAATATCTCCTTAAACATCTGCCACAAATAATCCACAGTATAGTATTCAAGCTGTAGTTCATATCTTGCATTTAAACATCTGCAGTGTTTTTACTGCTCAAAATGATCTTGAAAAACAGTGAAGAACTTGTCCTGGTGGTGCCTCCTTTTTATTTCACTGATAAACTTCACAAAACCTTTACAAGTTAAATAAATACCATTGTTTATAAACAGTGTGGGGAAGTAACTGATTACATGTACAAAAATACATATTTGGAATACCACCGTAATTTTGAGAAACTGTTGTCTGGCAACATGGTCAGATGATTACATTTTCTACCTTCAACGCACTCAGCGCTTTACATAAAGGAACCCATTCACACACAAACATGAGAGGCGGGTTAAGCGCCTTGCCTAAGTATACAACGGCAGTATTCACCTGAGACAGCTGCGACCTGTGGGGCACTGACCGCCAATTTGCTGTTGTTTATGTTCTGCAGAATTCGGTACAGAATTTGGGATCATGGACTAAACCCAGTTTAATATCTGCGTATTGGATTAACTTTTGGAGACAAACGGTTAGAGATGCTTTTAGTCGTCTGTGGAGCAAGGTAAAAACTTAATTTGTGTTTGTTTTTGGCAAATCCAAGCACCCTCACAGTTGGAATATGTGTGTTTAGTACACTTGTGTGCACTAGACATGTTGTTTTTCCCACTATAATATAATGCAAATCAATTTGAAAGTATTCTTAGTATTCAGAATACAGTACTCTGATTAGACCAAGTAACATGTTTCAAAATATCGGTACGAAATACATTTTCAAAGTATTCTCCCCATCACTGTTTATAAATGAGTCGATTGTGCTCACCCAGGTTTTCTTTAGTACTTTTTCCCAATCAAAATGGCAAAACTATAGTGAGCTTAAGAAAGTGTATTCATGAAATGCAATAAAAGATACAATAAAAGACTGTCCTCCAGCTCCTCATCTAACGTGAACCCTGCTGTCTTCTGTGTGTTATTGAGAAAATACTTCAGTTCAAAGACAGAGTTCTAACCTTGAGTGTCCTCTGCTCTTGTCCTCTGCTTAACCTCCCTGTGTCGCTCCACTGGAGGAATGTAAGCGCATGGACACCAGGGATTTACCATCTTTAAACAGCATAATGAAGTAGCACATGCAAAGATTTATACAGAATTTACATGACTCCCAGTGGCTTAAACAGATAAACAGGGTCACCTTAAACTTGTTTTTAATTTTAAGATTTTCTGGCGTGAATTGGGGAGAGAGAGCGTAGAGATATTAAGCAAACGGTCAATGCTAGCAGGCAAACTCATGACACTAAGCAACCATATATGTTAACCCATTACACGAGTGGCAGGCACTAACTTCTTACTTAAACTTCTTTTCAGGTTGCTTAGTAATTTTTATCAATGTTATTTGAGCTATTTCAGATGTACTTAGTAACACACTAACGTGCTGAAATGATGTTCAGCACTTATCCTTCAACCATTCTAAAACCTTCATGTTTTTCAGAGAGCAATGGCCAAGGATCTAGAAGGGTCCTCTGTATACTTCAAATAAAACAGTTTTGTACTGGTTTGTTTCTTAAGAGGTTAGCTGAGTAGTTCACTTTGGTCAAACATACTGTACCGCATATTTCACATCAGCTGCGATTCAATCAACACTAGACTGGATTAGGACCAAATCATATCTACATCAGGACTAGACCGGGATCAAAGCATAACCAAAGTGGGTTCGCAGCCTTACTTCTAGCTTCTGGAAAATGGCTTAAAATGTGGCCATGCTGAGAATGCCATGTTACTAGCCCAAATAAAAAAATAAATATAACATACATTTTGACAAACAAGCTTGGTTTGTACCACGATTATTATAATGCCTTGGATTTGTATAGTGCCTTTCAAAATTTCCAAGGTTATTTACAATGCACACTGCTACTGTTGAAACAGAAACAGATCTGTTTTGTTGAGCAGCCCCAGCAAAGGAAAACTATTTTATATTTATAGGACCCCCAGTTGATGCATCTCAAGGCTATCCTTACTAAATAAAAAATCATGTCAATGTATTTAAAGCCATTTATCACATTCAGAAGCATAATCATCTACAAAATCATCATTCAAGTACTACAGAAGTATCTTTCGAGTACTACGGAAGCATTGTATGAGTACTACAAAATCCTCATTCTAGTACTACAGAAGCATTGTACGAGTACTAATGAAGCAAAAATGTATAAATAAATTTGCCCCTAAAATTAGGCTTCCTGATATACATTAGCCTAGCCAGCCAAATGTTTTAGCAGAAAATTTTACCTCTTATAATACCCATCTATGTCTGTAATATATACAGTACTAATAATTTGTAGGAGTGTGTTGTGGATGTGGAGCATAATTTTATAATGCAGTGTGAATTAGACTAACTTTTATTTGAAAGTAAGTTTGCATACGAGATTATGAGGTTGCAGTATGTTAGATCGCTAAATAAAGTGTGTACTTATGTTATATAACTATCAAATATCGATCTGATTGAAATACACACAAGAACATAATTTTCTACAAGCTTGCTCCGATAGACCTGCAGATCATCTCCACAAGGCACAGCATCTCAACAGAACACTGGCATAGGCGATGTACAGCGGAGTCTCCTCCCTCCTCATTCATATATAGACAAAGTGGCTGAAGTGTTTTGCCTAATGGTCAGCGAATAATCTGACCAACCATTAGACGAAGCCACTAAAACACTGGCACACCTCTGTGCATAATCTCGCCCTGTGATCGCCTCAGACTCCCCTGCACACTGTGTATACTTTTACAGCCTCTTTAAACCCTGCCGTGTCTGCAATGAATATTCATGTCCAGAGTAGTTCGGGGATCAAACCGGCAGGGTCATGCCCGGCTGCAGCCTCATTACTTGCTGCTGTTTGTTATAGAGGGCCACACACACAGACAACGCTTGTGTAAATGGGCTTAATCCTATTCTTGCAGGATGTAATGCAAAGTCCTGTGTGTGTTTGGAGGTAAGCCGCTGGATAAGAGCTTGTAAAAGATTCAAAGGTGTGTGCTCGGCCCCTGTGCGTCCCGTTCAGAAGTGCTGTTTGAATTACTGGGCATAGTGTGCGTGTGTGTATGTATATATATATATATATATATATATATATATATATATATATATATATATATATATATATATATATATATATATATATATATATATATAGGAGATGCAGTAATGGCTATATTCTGTTATGCAACATTGTCATGCTTTCTGGAGTCAGTAGGGTTTAATAGAGCATGTACCAAAGAGCTGTGGTGAAGCTCAAGTGGAAGTAAAAAGTATTTCAGGAAGTATGTCTCCTGTTAGACCAAAGAACATTAAAAAGTCTTATTATGTACACTGTTGGTCAATTTGGGTTCTTTAATTGTTTTAATTTACTCTCATTTAGATGTCAAATTTTGAAATGATTGAATTTTGGTATATGTTTAAGCTTACCACAACAACATCAGTGAATAGAAAATATGAAGTAATATTAAAGATGCACTGTGTAACTTTTCTGCTGGAGAGAACACCACCAACTTGTCTCCATGGAAATTGTATTGCTTTGCATAGAATGTTCCACAGTATGGCAATAAATGTATGTGTCTTCATAGAGACAAGCAGGTGATGAACCCAAGCTGAGATACTGTAGGCGACTGCTCACAAAAATAATGCAAGTTTTTCAGGGTATTTTTGAGCAGAAGAAACACTCATAATCAATGTCATTCTGCATTCTTCCAGGAATGGTCCGAGTTTTCAACGGTTGTCATCTAGGAAATGTTTTTGAAACTCAGATGGGCCAAACTCTATGGGAGATTTGCTGTTGTTGAAAAAAATATTCAAAATAAAAATCCACAAATATTGTCATTATTTGTTTAGTATTGACTCTACAAACTTGTCATATTAATTTCATGGTTTTAAATCCTTTCAACTGCCAACAATCATGCTTTCGGTGTTGAATGATGGCACCACTTTCTGAGGCCACAGTCAAAAATGATTTCACTTTTGTTTATTTATTCTGACACAGAACTTGTACCAGTTTTTGATTCATGTGGAAAGGCCCAGGAATGACAGAGATATGAACCATAAACTATGTCAACAAATCTGCAATATGACAGTTACAGTGAATTCTGCCATATTATGTCCTCCTCCAGTTCAGTTTTAAACAATAGGAGTACTAGATTGTTGTGATGTCAATCAACTCAACTTATGGAGACAGCCATCCAAAGTCATTTTTATTAGATTAGCCCTGCCAAAAGTGAGGAACTCTCAAACTCGAGTTTACTATTGGACGTCATTTGAAAACAGTGAGTTGCAGATTTTAAGCAGGAAGAAAGGATGATTTGAAAGAGTGGTGAAGGAGGTGATTTTAGTTTTTGGTCAAAAAATGAGACGGTAAACAAGATAATTGGGACAATTCTCACTTCAGAGTGCTGTGAACGCGGTAAAGAAAAACAGCAGCGTAAAACAGTTGTTAGTTGTGTTGTCAAATGCAGTTAAATTCATCACAAAGCCACAGCTCAGTTTAGTTTGGATCATTTTCTGAAATGGCCACAAACAAATGAGATTAGCCCTAACGTTTTTACAGTGCTGTTGCTGGACAGTCACAGATTTATTTAGAATATCATCAGTTTAATTCCTACCATTCCTTTCCATTGTTTCCTGTTAGCTCTTGCTGCTGAAGCAGAAGCGCGGCACAGATTGAAACTCTACAGTAAATGCATCGTGGGGAATGTACTTGCATCGTTCCACACTTAACTTAAGTCCAGAGAGAAGTTGACCCTGCTCACTTCAGCAGCGAGCGCTAACTGGATAAAATGGAAACATATAGTAAGACACAACAGGCAAGGCTCAAATAGCTATTCTTCTACAATATAATACATCTAGTGCATATACTTATGTTGCGATAATTATGTTATTTTTAGATTGTCCACCTAGAAGCCTTCCATTCCCATGTGCTGGTATCGTAATGTGCAAACCGAGAAGCCATTAGATATGTATATCTTCCCTATAAGGGCCCTTTAGATCTTTCTAATTCACAACAATGAAGCTGTCGATGAAAAGAGTGGGGCTGACATGATGAAAGCAACATGAGAGCTGCAGCCAAGAGAGCCGACACAAAATTGCACAAAGAAGGAGCTAGGAAGTAGGGTGTAGGAAAGGAGACAAGGAGGTTGGGGTGTGCTTTTGTATGTGTGCGTCTCCTGTGTGTGTGATCTAAGTGCGGCATAGCGAGGAAATGAAGAGGAGAGAGGCTACATTGCTGGCATTTTTTCCATAAAACTACTTTAATGAGGAATCTTTGTGTCTGTGCTGTATGCTGCAGTTTGAGGGGGAAAAGCCTGTCTCTAAAAGTACTGCAGTCACCCTAGTGAGAAGGAGGTGGAGGAGAGAGTTTCCTGAAGAGAACAATTAGACGCCAAATATAATCTCACTCTCGCCTATGGACCGCTTTTAATGTGGTTATTGGCGGGGTGCTGGTGACGCAGGCGGGGAGGACGAGCACCCTAGGGACCCCTTCTACCTCTGCCTTTATCCGGCCCTCATCCTGAGCTGCAATTCTTTTTTAGAAGTTACCCACTGCAGGCGTGTGAGAGAGAGAGAGAGGGAGAGCAGGCTATAGGCTTATAATGAGCACTGTGTTTCTACAATACACTCAATTTAGAAGTGCGGGTAAAGCAGCCAGTCCCACTCTCAAATCGCTTTCCAACACCTTACTGGCTTTAAGGAGAGCAGTGAACGGGAAGAATGTATTAGAGAATCGTGGTCGCCTTGTGTTATACAGCGAGAAGTCACCATATATGGAAGATGAAGGTCAGGAGGTGTGCAGAAACAAATGTATGGTATTTTTCTGCGACACTAAGGATATAGTCAGATACAGTTCAGAGCCAAGTCTATGATCACTTTGTGGGTTTTTTTGAGAGATGTGCATCTGGAATGTATACATACTCATATAATTACTCATATTCCTATTCATAGTACATATATTTTTTTGTTATTTTTTTATCTTTAATAAATTCAAACAACCGTCTTTCACGTTGTCTAACTATTATATGGTATTGTTTTTGAGGCAAATAATGAATTTAATCCATTTTGGAGGCTGTAACATAACAAAATGTGGGAAAAGTGGTGGATGCACTGTAAATGCTCTTCCTCAGGCATTGCATGTATTTTCGATTTTGAAACTATTTTGGACACCTTACACATTTCCTGCAGTATAATTTTAAATAATATGCCTTGGAAAAACCTCAAATACTTGGCATGATAGATATAGCAATGGCAATACATCATCAGGCGGCGTAAGAACTGAATCTGCTGGAACATGGAAAGTAAAACATGGATGACACAAATTGTACAAACAGTCATGGATTGGACTGACATTATAATTGACATATGTTTAATTGAATATTTATTTATTGGTCTTGTTCTGTTTTTTTTTTTTTTGGTGTTTGTTGTTAAGTGTTATAAACTAAAAAAATAAAATAAAAACCTGAAGTATGCTGCTCGGTGACTGAGTGCATAGAACACGTGCGCTCCATGTGAGCAGACTGCAGCGCTGCACATCCTCCTCTCCATTTCACACTTTACTACCAAATATATGTACTACAAAAGTACACACCTATGACATAGGTCCTTAAAATAGAAGATGCTCAGTTTGAGAAATCACATTTTCCCTGTTTATTGTCGAATTAGAATTATATGAAATTTGACAGACTGTGGACCAAATTAGACATTGGTTTTGTTTTACGTGTGACTTTTTTTCTTTTCTTTTTCTTCTGGTTTGGATTTTTGAATACTGTTCTCTCTCTAGTGTTTTGTTTCTTTGAGTTCTTTTTTATATATATTTTTATACTTCTAAACACCTAAATTCAGCTAGGTGCCTTTTCTGCACTCTCACAGCCATTCGAACTGCTGTGCAGCTTTATATTGCAACACAAACCAAATGTGAAATGCATTTTCTCGGAGGAGGAGGATTTTGCAATGGCAGAGTGGAAAAATGAAGAAAAGCAATGAAAGAAGTAAGTCATAAGAGCAACCAGAAGAGGCCATTTCAGCAGATCTGAAGGTCCCTGGAGTCACCCGTCTATAAAGACATGAAGAAAGCTCATCATGGCATGGTTTATTTGTGTATGTGATGTGCAGCTTACAGGGACGGGATGAAATATGACTTTATATAAAACAACACGTATTACTTTGAATGACATTGAGCATATATCCACAAAATATGAATTAAAAAAAAACAAATAAACTTGAGATAGTGCGAGTTAAAGTAAACATACATAAAATAATTAATCTGTTCCTCTGTGTTGGCTCCTGGCTGGCTTAGAAATGTGGCCTTTGTGTTTTTTTCTTATTTTCATCATCGGAATTCTCAAGATTTTATCAAAGATGTTTATCGTTTTTTTTTAATAGAAAAGCTTCATATGAATGATTGCCACAGCTGATGTCACAATCTTTCGCTGTCGACTCCACAGTGTGATATGTCTTGATCATGTTGATTATCATTCATTTTAAAACAACTTACTAACAGCATGCAAAGTCAAAATGCTTAGTACTAAAAAAAAGATGTAGTCTTAGGACTTTCCACAGATCAAATATCTGGTGTTTGTGTGGTAAACTTCAGCCTTCAGCGACTGAGCTCATCAACTGACTATTACTTAATTGCTGGCTATAGTGACATTTGGACCAATCAACACCAGAAGTGGGCAGTACTCAGTTACAAATACTTTGTAATGTTTTTTAAAAAACAGTCGCTTGCAAAGTGTTTGTACCCCTGAACCCCAAAACTTTAAATAATTGACATTTTTGGTGAAAGAGCAACACCACACCGAGCGGCACACAATTGTGAAGCGGAAGGAAAATTGTACATGATTTCCAGATAATCATATTTTTTTTAACTGCAGTGTACAAACAGTGCAGCATATTGCTATCAGAAGTGGCCTGATGATCACCGAAAGACTGATTGTTGACCCAATGATTCAATGGAGTCCGCCTGTGCGTAATCTAATCCCAGGATGAATGCATCTGTTCAGTGAAGGCCACAGAAGGTAACCCTTGTGCTATCCTCAAAGATAACACTTTTTCATGTTGGGGAGAGAGAGGGAGGAGGCGTTCTACTATACACGCCTGTGGGTCATCCAGACCTGAAGATGGGAGGGCAAACAGCATCATGAAGTCCATGGGACACACCAGGCAAGTCAAGGATCAAGTTGTGGAGAAGTTTAAAGCAGGGTTATAAAAAGCCAAAGCTTTGAACACCTCGGGGGGAATTGTTCAGTTCAACATCTGGAAATGGAAAGAGTATGACACAACTACAAACCTACCAAGAAATGGCTGACCACCAAAACTTACAGGCTGAACAAGGAGAAGACTGATCTGAGAGCTGCAGAGATCCAGAACTCAGGTGGACAGGGACTCTGTCCACAGGACAACTATTAGTCGTGCACTACACAAATCTGGCCTTTAAGAAAGAGTGGAAAGAGGAAGCCATTGTTGAAAAACAGCCAGAAGCCAGAATCCATGTGGGGGACACAGCAAACATGTGGAAGAAGGTGCTCTGGTTAGATTGATTTTTTTGGCCTAAAAGCAAAACGCTATGTGTGGCAGAAAACACTGAACACACCTCCACTGTCAAACATGGTGGTGCAGACTCATGCTGGGGAGCTGCTTTTCTTCAGCAGGGACAGGGAAGCTGCTCAGAGTGGAGGGGAAGATGGATGGAGCCAAATACAGGGCAATCTGGGAAAAAAACCTGTTGGCGTCTGCAAAAGACCTGAGACTGAGGTGGAGATTCACCTTCAGCAGGACAACGGCCCTAAACATAAAGCCAGAGAGGGAAGTCTGACCTGAATCCAGTGGAGGATCTGTGGCAGGAGCTGAAAACTGCTGTTCACAAATGCTCTCCATCAAATTTGACTGAGCTGGAGCTTTTTTGCTCGGACACAAATGTCAGACTGTAGGTGTGCAAAGCTGGTGGAGACATTCCCTAAGAGACTTGCAGCTGTAATTGCAGAAAAAGGCGGTTCCATAAAGTATTGACTCAAGGAGCCTGAATACTTTTGTAACTTGCACTTCTCAGTTTTTTTTTTCAGTTAAAGAAAAATCGGAAACTCATGTATCATTTCCCTTTCCCTTCACAACTGTGTGCTGTTGTGTGTTGCTCTTTCACAAAAAAAGCTTAGACAATTTATTTAAATTTGTGATTGTGACGTGACAAAATGTGACACAGTTCCAGGGGTATAAATACTATTGCAAACCACTGTAAATATTTCACTTAGAGTATACGAGTAGTTTTCAGACCATATACTTTTACTCCCAGTCATATAGGCCAGACCAACATCACATGATCTCTCTGGGTGGAGTCTGCATGTTCTCCCCGTGTTACCGTGGGTTCTCTCCGGGTTCTCTGGCTCCTCCCACCGTCCAAACACATGCATGTGTTAGGCAAAATTAGCAACTCTAAATTGGCCCTACACTGTAAAGAATTTCCCTGTTAAAAAACAGTTAAGAGCTGGCAGTATAGTTGCCATTATTTAACCGTTAATTTAACAGGGCATTACTGTCGCAAATTTAACAGCTTATTACTGTTCATGAAATAACATTAGGTCATTGTGATTTCATTGATTTAACTTTAATTTACCGTTAAATCTAATTTCAAAAACAGTATAATAATGTTCTTTTTTTTTAATATATATTCAAAAATATGTGAATGTTTCAAAGAAACAACAATTTAGCATTATTTTTGATTGTTTTATTAAACAAATCAGTATAATTGGCTGTGAATAATAACAAAATAAAATAGTAACATAAAAACATCGCAGCAGCAGGATTTTATAAAATAAAGTGCTATCAAGGAGGTGCTCCGCACATCAGATTCTGTGCCAGGTGCGAAGGAAAAAAGGCGTACGTGACGCTAAATGTAATAGGAAAAGGATTCCTTCAATAGGAAAGGGATTCCTTCAATAAGAAAAGGATTCCTTTTCCTATTGCATTTAGCGTCACGTACGCCTTTTTTCCTTCGCACCTGGCACAGAATCTGATGTGTGGGATTCCTTTTCCTATTATAAAATAAAGTGCAAATTCTATACTGCATGTCATTTTTCACACCTTCTTAAAGATACAGCCAACTTACAGCCAACTTACAGGCAACTTACAGGCAACTTACAGCCAACGCTGATGCAGAGGAACAAAGTCACCTGAGAAGAGGAACATTCTCTAGTGTCACATTAGGTTCTTTGGGATTGAAGCGTTAAATTAAATCCCATTCAAAGTCCATGAGCTTCCTCAATAGTGTGGAGACACGTGGGTTTACGGTGGATGTCTTTTTCACCGTCACTTTCCCGTTTTTTTTGGAGACGACCTCTCCCCTTGTGATCTTGGTGCCCCTTTCAGGGTTTATCCCTATGAAACGCCTGGAAAATAGAAGAGGCATAAAGTCAGGAAATCTATTACTTAGAGAACATAACTTCTATTCATTTTTATAATAATTACTGTTCTAACCTTTGAATGAACTCCAAAGTGCAGGCTGCCTTGTCCGGGTACTCCAGGTTAAAATTATAATAGGTGGAAAATACAGCTGCAAGTCCTGTCCCGAAGGTTGGCTGGATCCCATCAGAGACGATGCTGCCCTCAAGGCTCACTTTCCAGTGCCTGATGCAGTTGCCACCAGTGTCACCTGAAACTACAATGGTTTTAGTGTAAAATATATATAAAGTGTAAATATAATATAGTCAGTATTTATTCTGCTGTCAAATGACAATATATAAATCCTTCAAAATACAGTTCAAGAAGATGGAGAACTATGATAACATGAATAAAACTTCAGGTGACATACCACAGAGTATGAGACGAGGCGTGGCAGGAAGGGAAAGGGTTCCCTCTATGTCAGCAGACGTCATGTGTTCCTTTCACAAACAAACATAACTTATTTGGTTATATTGTTCATTTTACATTTGTATTCTATGTGTTTTAAAGGCAAACTGGGAAATGCAAGCATAGTGTATGGACCTGGGCTCAGACCTGGGCTCAGACCTGGGCTCAGACCTGGGCTCAGACCTGGGCTCAGACCTGGGCTCAGACCTGGGCTCAGACCTGGGCTCCAAAAATTGAATGCCTGATGTCCTACTTTACACTGCACCCCATGGCTGTGCTGTAGGCTACTTACTTGTGCTAGCAGGACTAAGCCGTCGAGTTGTTCTCCAAAGTGTGCCATCAGGAGCTGCAACACCACAAAGGGGACCTCCACATCTGCGGTCAACTTGAGAACTTCTTTAACTTGTTTGTTTGTTGGTTTTATTTTGAAGAACTCAATAATAGCCTTCCCACATTCCTCCATTGCCATCTCCAGTGTGCTCAACAGTTAGAAGTTCAAAATGACTGAACAGGCCTTTTTGGGTGAAAAGGTAGGGCCACTTTGTTTTAAGCTCAGCGATGTTTGGAGATGGAAGAGCATTAATGTGTAGCCGCTGTAAGGCGAAAGTCACGTTCATTGTTTCTTTGACATCAGCTCTCTCGCCTCCATTCATCCCTTCTCTTGCATATATTTCCAATAATTGTTTCCTTTTTGTCTCCTATGTCTCTTCGGTTTCCTCTGGTGGTAGAGCAGGTTGAAAACGTGTACACCCATAAGTGTCTGTGGGTCCTCTTTTCTTTCCATTGCTGGAGCGATGCTGCTTGAAGAAGGTGGGTCGATTAATATTTTCGATTCTATTCTTGATCTGCAGTAGAAGAGAATCATATCCTCCTCCAACTATTTGGCCACTGTTCATCTGATCTGCAAATGTTTTTGGATATTGCCTCACGATGTTTCGACACACCACTGCACACTGGGCACGGGTAGGGTTCAGCTCATTTTTCCTCATTTTGTCTGCAATTATCCTCACCATTTGTCGGCGTCCTCCTGGTGACGCCCTTTTTTCCTCTACAATAGCAGATTGTGTGTCTGCTGGCATGAGATTCCAGGGAACTTGGAAGGTTTCTGGCCATGTTTTTAGTATTTGGGAGGTGCCTGGACTTTCTTCAGATTCACTAGAGAATGGGTGGCAGGATGAGGATGAGCTGCATGGACTTGGGATTGGTACAATGATGGTGTCATCAGCATGTCACATCTTCAAGATTCAGCGTTATGGATTCCGTCACTAAATTGGACACATCACATAAATCAATAGGGATATGAAGAAAAAGCAATGATAAGATGATGAAAATAAAATAAGTTTAAGCAGTACCCATTTTGAAGGCCTCCATCAGTTTTCTTTGCTGAATAACGGGTAGAACATCTTTGATATCCTCTTGTTGTAAATACTTCAGGTCATCAATGCAGTCGATACCAGAGCTAACAAGTCGCTCCATTATGTTTTCTTGGGTCTCCTCTGAACAGGTTGGTAGGGTCCTTTGGATGATACTTCGCAACTCATTTAAAGTTGACATTATCTTTAAAAAGGAAGAAATGAATGGTGAGGAACAATAATTGGCATCTGACACCATGTGTACTGAGGTAAAGGGTAGTAATCAACTAGCTCTTGTTGACTAATGCATGACACATCTCCTGTTGGTTGAAAGGCATAAACTCCTATGTCAGGGATAAACTGTGTTTGACAGTTGTTGGTGATAAGGTAGACAGATACATTATTTTGCAGAAGAACTAAAATAATTTGACCAAAAAGGAGGTCATCAGATGTATTTTTTATTGCCACAAGCATATTTTTCTTGTATTTTGTGCCTTTCACTGTTGCTTCGTGAGCAATTAAAGTGTTCAGAGGGGTGAAATTATGGCTTGAGACAGATTCTTTGATTTTATCATTATAGTCATCCAGGAAAAAAACAGCTGCTCTTTCCATTGACACAGATGGAGGGAAGAGGTCACCTGCCGTGAGATATGCCTGGAGAAGCTGTTGCCTTTCAGCAAGAGTTGAGCAGAGATTTTTGAAATTGTGGAGTTTCCTGGCACATTGTTTGAAATAGCTGTGCTTGCTTTTGAATTGTAATGTCCATAAACGAATTAGTGGGCCAAAATGGATAATGAGCTCAGGATAATGAGTCACATAGTGATGTTTGGGCCGTAGCTTGTGGTCAGGGAAAGTTTTTTTCCGGAAAAACAAATATTCTTCATAAAGAACTTTCAAGTATGCAATCTGTCCAGTTGAAATAGCAGGTGCACAAATAAGAGCAACTACTTCTCTCAGTTGTAACACTAGCTGCCAGACCTGATTTTCACTTGGAGCTATAATTTTGTCTCCAATCAGCAGTGGTTGAATTCTTATCAAACACCGGTTTTGGACAGCGTGTCCACTCAGTGTGTTGCTTCCAGGAGAGACTACACAGGGAGTGTTCTTTTGCGTCATTTCCTTTATACTTAAATTGCTTAATCCTTCTGTTCAAGTCAAGGTAGGTAAATTGCTTGTCAACTGTCACCAGATGTTTGATGTACAAAGCCACATCAAATGCCACAATTCCCTCAAGTAAGTCGTGGCCAATGCATGGAGGAAGTCCTGGCTTGCATACATGGTAGAAAGACAGCTTGTTAAAGATAGAGTCAAATTGTATGCCACCAGAATGAGCTAAGCCTGGTCCAATCTTTTGGATATGCTCCTTATATGACTGAACTGTGCGATCTGGAGCTCTGCTTAGGGGGTCATCCTGAAATGTCTTTCTGTCGATTTCACAAAACCTACAGAAATGTCCACTGGTGCTGAAATTTTCCAAAAACCCTCCAATTCCATGGGACCCCAAATTGTCACCAGAAATAGCCAGGAGAAATCCTTTGCACACTTGTCCATCAGACAATACAATACCATTGTTCTCAAGATCCATCAAGTCTTTGACCAAAGGTCCAAAAACAGCATTTTGACTGAAATGCTTAAAATCCTTTTCTCTGCAGAGAAGTCACAAGTTGCATTTGGTCAATAGTTGACCTGTTGTGAGGTTTTAGATTTCCTAGTGTAAAATAAACCGCCATTATTTTGTGCTTCTTTCTTCCTGACCCAAGGGGATTTACCACTTCAAATGCATCTTGATAAATAATTAAGCCTAAAGCAGGATTGTGGTGGATGATGTCTTCAGTAATATTTTTACCGTCCGAGACATCTTTCAATATTTCACTCATGTCATTTTCTCGGTCATGTGTGTCATTGAACTGTTCATTTACAGATTTGCATTGAAAAAGAGCCTCGAGGGTTTGTCTTATGGGTACGTACTGAGCAAAGCATTCGATTACCCGCTTCATTTTCTCCCAAACATACAGGTACTGGTTCAACATATTTCAACATGTTTTTAAACAGAGTTTTTCTACGTTGATCTGTTTTCAGAGTGTTTGTATTGTGAAGGTGTAAAATATCCTCTTCTTTCAGATAATTAATAAGAGAAGTAATAACATCTTCAGTGGTGCCAACTGAAAGCATTTCTTCCCTCAGTTTGAAAAATAACTGTGATTGGTTAATGTCATGAACTGACTGAAAATCCTCTATAATTGTTTGGATAGTTGATGCCGGGAGAAGTAGCTTGGCTTGTAGTTTAAGATAAAATAGTGCAAGATTTTTCAAAAACATGGTCTCATCAACACTTTCTGGGTCCACCTCCATATCTTCAGTAATGCTTCCTGTGGCATCAGAAATCTGCCCATGCACCAAACTACCCTGCTCATGAGAGGAACTGGGTTGTGCACTGTATGTGCTCTCAACGGAATCTTTCAGACGGCCTCTTCCACATTGTTTATGCTTTCTTGATAAATGAGAGGAAAATGATGATACTACTTCAAAAGTTTTATCACAGTTCTTGAAAGGACATGTAACAACTCTCCCTTCTGTGATGTGAACTCTGAGGTGAGCATATAGCATACTTATAGCATCAAATCTTTCACTGCAAAAATTGACATGGCACCTCACATCAATTGGCAACATCTGAATGTTTGAACCAATCATAGATTCCCGATGATTTCTGTAGATGTGGGCTTTTAAACCAGAATATTTTCGAAATGTCATTTTGCAGTCAGGCATGCAACAGTGCAACACATTAGGTAAATTGTTGTGAATTTTTGTGTGTCTTATAAACTCCATTGGCGTGCCGGACAGTTTGCCACAAATATTGCATGGAGATACCATTATTGTTGGTGGTCTTTCACAGATGAATCAAATAATAGTAAACTTACTATTTTTTGCTAAACAGGATCTGGGTCTGTAAAGTGAAGGAAGAAAACAATTAATTCGACCTTAACCCAAACAGTGGATAAATGAACAGTATATCCATCCATTTTCTACCGCTTGTTCACTTTTGGGGTCGCGGGTGACTGGAGCCTATCCCAGTGACTTCGGGCCTTAGGCGGGGTACACCCTGGACAGTGGCCAACTTGTCGCAGGGACAACACAGAGACACAAACATTACAGACAGTCATTCACTCTCACATTCATTCACTGGGGCCAATTTAGAGTTGTCCTAACACATGCATGTGTTTGGACGGTGGGAGGAGCTGGAGAACCCGGAGAGAACCCACGGTAACACGGGGAGAACATGCAGACTCCACCCAGAGAGATCATGTGATGTTGGTCTGGTCCAGGAATCGAATACATGATCTCCTTCTTGGGAGGCAAGAGCACTAACCGCCTTTGCCACCGTGCACCCCTGAACAGTATATCAATGTATTTAAAAAAAAATGTAACTTTAACATTCTTGTTTGAAATGCACATTTGGCTGTCACGTCTTAGGACAGCCAAATGGAAAAAAATACTAAATTCAAAAACGACAATTTGAAAGCCAACGCACACGTCAACACACTGAACTGCACAAACCGAACTTAAAACTAGTTTTACCTGCCCATTATAGATAAAAGCAAGTAGTGCGAGGTTGTGTGAGGAGAGGTAACGCAGTAGTTTTAGCAGACATGTTTATCGTGAGTTTCCCGGGCACATTGAAAACAGAGGCGTTGCTTCCTCGGTCTCCCGCATCTCATCCTCACTTCAAAGTTAAAAGTGGCGCATCTGTTCTACTGTAGAGATCTGCTGTTCCTACCGGAGAAGTCCAAATGTGATTTCAGCCACAACGCATGGGTCCAAATTCAACAAGTAGCACGGTAGGTGCGGGCACGAGCGCGGGCTGCTGAGCAGGGGCGCCCCGGTACGTGAGGCGGCGCGTGAGGCGGCGCCCCGGTACGTGAGGCGGCGCCCCGGTACGTGAGGCGGCGCACACGCGTTCCGGGGTGCTTGACGCTGTTGGGGTGTTAATGGCAAACATATACACTTATACAGTAGACTATATAATGAACAAATGGCTGCGGAGCAAAGCAACTGGGACAGTCCTGCGCGCTGCAGGCGGACACGGGTGCATTGGGTCTTGCTCGTGTGCGCGCGCGCCACAGTGAACTTAACCCCGGTTAAACCAATGGATCCATGGGCGATTCACGATTGAAAACGAGAAAATAAGCAAATTCTGTGGGAGAAAGTTTTCTCTCCTTACCTTCCCACGGCCGAGCCAAATGCAGCCAGATTATAGAAAGAAATAAATCCTTTCGCATCTGGCTTCTAGTAGTTTAAAACATAACGACGTAGTGCTTTGTGCTACAAAAACTCACATAATATTGATTAATATTGAAATTTTACTTACCAAATACTCAATATAGATGAACGCTGGCGATCTGGCACATGGAGTTGGTGTCTTCGCATGCTAGGTAGCAGCCAAATTTCCCAGAATTCCAAAAATACAGTATTACCCCGTTTAGGACAGATTCTGACAATGAATTAACAGTATGGAATAGTTTGTTTGAATTACATTACAGTGCTGGTAAAAAACAAACCAAAGCTTGTATTTTAAACAAAACACATAGTAAAAAAACTATTTATAACCGTATTTCAAAATAACAGTTTATTAATGCTGAAATATAGGTGTAAATTTACATAAATTTGTTACAGTGTAGTGAATGAATGTGAGTGAATGGTTTGTCCGTGTGTCTCTGTCTCTGTGTTGGCCCTGTGATGAGCTGGCCCCTGTCCAGGGTGTACCCCGCCTAAGGCCCAAAGTCACTGGGACTCCAGTCACCCGTGACCCCAAAAGGAAACAAGCGGTAGAAAATGATTGAATGATGTTTGTGGTATGTTCTTTGTTATGTTTCCCTTTATTACAATTATATTAATTATGAATCAGATAGATATAAAACAGATGTTATGCCAAGACAGATACATACTCTTCTTTAGTAGTGTCCAAGGATTTTTTAAATTCTACTTGAATAATTACTTGAATAATTTCTTGAATCACTGCTTTGCATCTGTTAAGTGAAATTATATTGAAGTGACTGACTTTGTACACATTTTTGCTTAGACGTTGTATAAGATGATAACATCTTGTTTAATCGGTCATAAATGCATCTCAAAAACCTTAACGTTTATCTGACCTTATAGTGTGATGTGTAAATGCAAAAAGTTTGTGTTAAAAATAAAAATGAGTTCAACGACACAAGCTGACGTGACACTTCCCGCACAAGCCTTTGGACACTTTCTCCTGTCGCAGTCCGCTCTGTTCAAAGCCGGTTACGCACGGGAGACGCGCGGGAGACGCGCGGGAGACGCAGGGGAGACGCGCGGGAGACGCAGGGGAGACGCGCGGGAGACGCGCGGGAGACGCAGGGGAGACGCGCGGGAGACGCAGGGGAGACGCGCGGGAGACGCGCGGGAGACGCGCGGGAGACGCAGGGGAGACGCGCGGGAGACGCAGGGGAGACGCGCGGGAGACGCGCGGGAGACGCACGGGAGACGCGCGGGAGACGCGCGGGAGACGCGCGGGAGACGCGCGGGAGACGCAGGGGAGTCCGTGTGTGTTCAGTCAGAGGCGCCTCTTGGGGCCGCAGCGCAGGAGGAGGAAGAGGACAGATGCGGTTCATTCATCATTTATCTCATCGCTGCTGCCACATTTCTCTCCCCGCTGCTGCTCTCTGTATTCCCCAGTGTGACTGTCCCCTGGGGGCCCCGGCTCCTCCTACACATCATCAAGCACCTGCATCTATGCCACATCTGAGAGATGATCAATGACGGGACAGTATTTAAGAGGACGCAGATTAGTGCGTGAGTAAAATGCCTTGTGCTTCACAAAGTGCAACCCTTTAAACTTGAATCAGTTTACTAATGTTTCTAAAAACCTGGTTTTGTGAAATATGCCACTAGAATGTTAAAATAGTGTTATGCAGAGAACGTTTTTAGCCTTTAATTGAAATGCTTTAAAAACTGCACTTTGCTATAAAGCAACCCAGTTCTAAAACGTTGTATTATTTACTGTCGATTCGTCTTTGTATTTAATCGAATATTTAGAACTTCATGACTGTTTTTTAGTTGACTCATCTTCCAATCAATTTAAAAAGTGACAAACTTGATCATTACGTTTCATGAATAGCTGCTTTAAAATCTCAACGACTTCAGCAGGAGTTTTGCGACCGAGTGAGTAATGTTTTTACACCAGATTTATAAATAGCTGTTGTTTGATCGTAACATCCCGCGGGAGACGCACCGCTGTTTGCGCGATGCTCCCGTCGTCACCGTTGGGAATAAATATTCTCACAGCTTCCATCACACACCTGGAACTTTTACGTGGACTTCAAAGTAAAGATACACACGTGCGACTGCAAGCAGCCGCGGAACATCACGCAGACAACACACAAACACTTCAAACACCACCACGCACGAGCCCGACACACGTAAGTCTGAAATGCACTTACTCAGAAGAAGTGCAACAGGCAAGCACAGGAGGCAGGTGGCGCTCACGAACGATGCCATGCTGGTTCCGCCTAGTTAAGAGCAAAGTCCCACGCGCACGGTCCCGTCCCGAGTGCCGCTGTCCTCCTCACAGCAGTGTGTGTAGTCCGCCGCGTGAGAGTGGATCCGCCGTGCGCTCGCGCGGAACGGAGAGGGCGCGTCCAAAGCGAGAAGGCGGAACACGAGCGCGAGCGCATCCTCAGCCTCAGCAGCAGCAGCAGCAGCGGCCCACGCGACGCTCTCCAGAGACGCACGAGGAGGGGGCGGATTGTTTCCTCCCACTGACCATATGTGGCTTAAAATACTCGTGTCAACGGGGCTGATCAAACTAAAGCTGTAATTGGGAGTGTTGTAGATTTCCTTTCATACGTTGAGGAAATAAACGGTTAAACATGGGCTCATTACTTCTGTTTGTTTGGCTCAAATACTGACATATTAATATTTTAGAACGTTTCAAAATCCCGGGCAATTTCCGACTTGTATCATCTTGCACAATTGTTGGGAACAGAAGAAAATTCTCCATTTATTGCGATGTGTTTTTGTCTTAGTAGAGGTTTAATTATCGGAAAAAGTCACATTAAACCCTAATTTGAAAGTTTAGCTCTTTTTTAAAATCAGCAGTTTTTGTAGTTTTTTGTTTTTACTTCAAATGATACACCCCATTACCGAATTGTGCATATCAATAACATTCACATCAAATTGACACGTTGCCCACCTCTAACAATCAGCACAGCAAGTGACACAATCAGGTTGAACTACATTCATGAAAAGACATAAGAATGAACTTTTTTTTTTTTTTATTCCAAAATGTTTAGGGTAAAACAAACTGTAAAAGATACAATAGGACACCATAGTTTCATGAAAAGAAAGGACGCAGTTTAAGCCACCGTTGTATTCTGTGCATGAGGTTGAAGATTTTCAGTGCCGCAACTGAGATCTAACTGTTCATTTCTTTTTAATGAGAAAACAGGCTGAAAGTTTAGAACGTAAAGGGAGATGTCTCTGCGGAACATGTTGGGGATCATAATCTAGGCAAATGAGACGTTACAATAAGGCACTTGGCTAGACAAATCCAATGAAACCGACTCAAACTTGACAAAAAGGGGGTCCATCAGCTCAAGTGGTCACCCTGTCCTTAAACTATGAGCTCTGCACAGGAGCTGTACATACATTATCTTACACAACATTAACAAATGTAATGCTTTTAAACTTAAAGAATTGCTTAGAAACTCGAATCTGTAGAAGCTGCAGGACCAGGAATGGTTTCTGAATCGAAAAAATTATAAGCAGTAGGCAAATACTCTGCAGTCCAACTACGTGCTGCCTCCTAGGGTCTATGATGCATAACTGCACATTTACTACCATAATCTGAAATAACCTGATAAAAAATATCACAACAGTAAGAAGTGTATATTTTAGTTTGAAACCTCCTAAAGAATACACGTCAAATACTAAATGTAGGTATTAAAAGAGCGCAACAGAAGAAAGCGCAGGATTCACTGGACAGAACTGTACACGGGACAGCCAACGCGCTGCACACTGGATCCAAGCATCGCAAACTGTAAAGGGGAATTCTGTTGCGGGGAAAGCCTCACCATGTTGTTATGGAGCTGTCCAGAAAGTGGCCTAATCTTTCTAATGGAAAACATATGTGCTCAGATTTTTTGCTATTAAACATTTGGACATTTCCTCGGTAAACAGGAGGTGTTGCCCGCTCAAGCCCATTAAGAAATAACTGAATCAAAACAACCACCAAGATAGCATTGGTTGTTGCATACTTCTGGTTGCTGGGGTGTAGTACAACTAGCTCCAGGTTGTTCATAAGAAGAAAAAATGCCAGCAATCTGGCATGACAAGATTCTAGATGGTGTGGACTTTCAAAAACAAAACACCAGCCTTCACAGACACAGCAACATTATAGGACAGGCCTTGCATCAGTCCCAGCCTAGAACAAGACCTGCATTATTTGCTAATGTGGAATGGCTCAGGCTGACATTCATATTGTCTAGTGTCTACGTACGTCAAAGTTCAAACATAATTAACCTTTTCTGTCTTCAAGGTAAATAAAAGAAAACCTTGCCTCCATTGAATCAGCAGCTGTATCTTGTAATCAGTTGATATGATAAAAAATGTAACCAAAAGACAAAAAGCTGTCAGAGGAAGATTCTTTCTGGTACCGCACTGTTCTTCATGCCACATGCATAAACTATTTCTCTTACTTAAGTTGAACACAAAGAAGCATGTAAAATGAGGGAGCTTGGAGCAGTTCCCCGGTGAACGCCAGTGTGACGTGTCCCGGACAGACACTAGTGGTTGACCAGGCCCTGCAGCATCATCATGAGGCGGCGCGCCCTCTTGCTCAGGGCGCTGTGGGGGTCCTGCTGCAGGTACGTGAAGAGTTTGGGACGTACTTGGGCCAGCACAGACGTCATGTGATCGCGGGTCAGAGGGTCGCTGTGGTCCAGATTCATCACAGCATCCTCCAGGTAACTGCAAACAGACCAAAGCGGGACGGAAAGGTCATTTAAAAGAAGACATGAAGAAGTTTAGTTTATTCTCCTACTCAATTATATAATCTATGACAACTGTGGATCATTTTATTTTTAGGACATTTAAAATCCGGTCAAAAATGTGGTGCAGACTATCACCTGCCCCCTTTGTTGAGATGACATTTTGTAAGTGTAAAGGGATGTGAGCAGTGTATTTTTCTATTACATGAGCGCAAATGGCTACAAAACGCTGCTGAATCCTAAGAGTAATGAGGTCTTGGTTACAGGAGAATGAAGATCACTGAAACATGCATGGAACAATCCAAATACTACTTTGAATGGAGAAATGAGAATCCCAAGGGAAAACATATTTAACATAACGTTTCCATTAAGAATCTAGGAGGGTTACGTATTTATAGATGTCAGCAAAGGAATAGACACAAATTTAGTGTAGTGATTATCATGGTTAAAATGATTAGCAATAATATCTTAGTTAGACAGTAGTAACACACATAAATATACACAAATATATGCACATATGCACACACAATCTGCAGAGTGATTCCAACGCATACCATCCTGTCATGCACAGCAGCACTCTTAAACTTGGCGGGCTCCATCTTTCAGTTCATTCTTATGCTATTGTCTGCCACTCACATCCAAACAAGTCACTTAGGACAATAAATCAATGAATTATTTATTAAAAGGATGGCCTATCCTTAACCAGGACTATGTCACAAGAGGAATACAGAAGATAGAAATGTGTAAATTGTTGTGTGCAGTATAAATTATGTACGCAGCAGGCCTAGTTCTGGATAAGCATAAAACAATATGAATGAGGAAGGGCATCCCAGGGAAAAGGCGAGCATATCACATGTTCAGTCCAGTACCTGGATACACAAGCTTTAGTCATGAGACAGCAGGTAGTCCAGAAGCTGGACTCAACCATACAGCTCCTCAATAAAATGGCTCTGAACACTTTGGAAGTCACGCTCTTTCATTTATTCCGGAGTAAAAAGCACCACAGGAACAACACGCACTCTTGATTAAGTGTCCCTGGCTTTGACTGCAGGGGACAAAGACACAGCCCAGTATGAATGTCAAGCGCTGTCCTTGATCACACTGCCGGCTGCTGGCCCCAATGTGACTGTAAACCTTGTGCTGTCACCACATCATGGCACAAATTGAGTTTTGCTACTGTCACCTGCGGCCTTCTATCACGCTCCTTCCTCACAGTGAATTTAACTCAACTGATCCCACCACACATCAGGAGAATAAGGCGTGTGCCTTCCCTTTCCTCATTCAACCCTCAAGATGATTCCAGGACTCTGCATACTATAACATCTACATGAATGATTACCATAGTACAAATCTAGAAAACTCACTAGAAAAGTATCTCCAAGAATAATGGTTCTGAGCCTGGGCACCATGTTTTCAGTTTAGAGGCATTTGGAATAAAAATACAAATAATCAAAGTGCTGTAATATTAATCATTACAATGCCAAAACAAATGGGGCGCTAAGGAAAAGTGTAGTGCGTCAGACTGATCCACAGCCGTATGTGTGTCCAGATGGTGCGGAGGCTCGGGGAGGGGGCACAGCCACACAGGCATTGACGGCACATCCAGACCTGAGCACAGCTGTAAAGGGACCAAGCTCCACTAAAAGGCTGATCATGGAGGAAAAGCCCCCAACACCAAGAGAGGACTGCTGAGACCAAACAGAAAAAGAAAACTTTGTCGTTTCATAAGTCACATTTTTAGCAGCAGTGTTATATGTTTACTAGCCTGAATACACAGAAGGGCATTTCAAAATAGTTACTGTTATTCTATTATAAGAAGCAAGACCACTTAAAAGTACTAAAGTCTTAAAAGCTAGTTCTCACAGTATATATTCCAAGCCTGGTCACCACCTTCACCAGGCCTGTTTATTTCAGTGGGAAGTGGACAAGCTCCTTCGCCATCTACCATTTCGAACAATTCAAACTCCTCTCACCTCAGATTAACAGCGTTTAGAGCTTCACGCAATAATTTTCCAAATTTCAGTGCAATCTATTTCTTCCTTGTGAGCAGCTATGTATTTTATACAGACTAACAAGACCTGTAGTCTGAACAGATGTGCAAGTATTGGCGTGCACTGCATTTTTTACACATCTCAACTGTAATTTAGGGACTAAACCATTTTTTAGTCATGAGACATTTTCCACTGGATGGCAAAACAAGCATTATTTGTTAAATTAGCCACAAACATATGGTAAGAACAGTGTTTAACAGGACTTTAAAACCAAAGCCCTATTCGGACGGGATTAGTTTTACCTGAGGACGTGAAACAGACGTTTTTTGTGTGCATTAGGACAGGATAAGCAATGTCGGGAATTTTCTTGTTTCTACGGACTTTATTCAAGTAATAGCGGACTGGTAAACACACTGAAATACGACAACCTTTTAATTAAATCATGTCGTTGGCATTTCTTTTATTTTACGGTTGTTTTTAGCGTTGACGACATGGTTGCGATCAGAACGACTCAAAACTTAAAATCATAATTACCCAAAGCTTGGCAGTATTGCCTTTGCTTGTATTTCCGAGTTACCTTGCCCGGAATTTGTTATGTGTTTTTTACTTTTTTATTGTAGTGTTTTTATTGTAAAATAAATCAACATTAAATTTACCGGCTAAAACCTAAGCATTTATCCAGGACTAAAACAAGCAAAGAACCTCAAAGTTTTGCTGAAATACAGTAGGTAAAATTAGGGAATATTTACAGATATTTTACAGACATGGAAGATTAGCATGGAACTAGAAACATAAGATAAGATATTCCTTTATTGTCCCACATGGGGAAATTTCATTGGTGCAACGCAGGTAGATACAGAGGTAGATACAGAAGAACAGATCACTTATAGGAAGTCTGAAAAACACTTTCAGTAGAAGATCTCCTATAAATAAATAAAAACTCCCATAGACAAATAAATAAA
The DNA here is from genome assembly GCF_026437365.1 of Eucyclogobius newberryi. Classification (NCBI taxonomy): domain Eukaryota; kingdom Metazoa; phylum Chordata; class Actinopteri; order Gobiiformes; family Gobiidae; genus Eucyclogobius; species Eucyclogobius newberryi. The sequence goes on from NW_027316389.1 coordinate 21,910,006, forward strand.
TAAATAAATAAATACCATTGCATGTGATCCCGACAGTAATTGCACATGAATATGTGTCACGACAGCACATAGATTGCACATGAATTTCACAGTAATTGCACATACGACAGAATTGCACATCAGTATTAGGTTAGGTCAGTATTGCGACGGGATAACGTGACGATCTCCGGGTAAGACGACTGTTCTCCGCAGTTTCATGAGTTCCTCCTTTGTGGAAACGCGGTACGGCGCCGGAGCCGGGGGGCGGGGCCGGAGCCGGGGGCGGGGGCGGGGCCGGAGCCGGGGGGCGGGGCCGGAGCCAAAACACATCGCAACGACACGACGAAAACACTCAATCCAGCCGAATAAAGTCAAAACAAGTTAATTTAAAGCGATTCCAGTGCGTGTCCCGATCGTTCGTGAAGTTCCTCTTTCATATAAACGTGTATATAAACGTGTACCGACGACACGCCGAACTTTAGCGCGGCCGGAGGGCGCGGGGGGGGGGGGGGGGGGGGGCTGGTGGGCTCGCTCGGAGCTAGCTCACGTCACAACAACACAACGAACGCAACGAAAAACGCTCAAATCCAGCCGAAAAAAGTCAAAAACAGTTGAATTAAAAAACTATTCCAGCGCGTGTCCCTATCGTACAGTAAAATAGAAAAAATATACTAACTATATTTACAAAATATAGGAGATAAAGCACAATAAGTGTGAGAAAGAAGAGAGAGCGTTTACACCGGGCTGCCAGCTGTACCAGCGCCTTAAGTGAACTTTGTAATTATCACAATTTACCTGAGGTACCACGGTGAAACTATGTGTCGTGTGTGCATAGTTATGGTAATAATAAGCACAACAACTATAAATAAGCATGAGGCCACCAGCAGAAGTACATTCTTGCCTTGTAAGACGAAGTAGAACAACCAAATGTTTACTGATCTCATGTGCCTAGATTACATTTTTTTTATGTCTAAAAAAATAAACTTGTAACGTGACATTTCTTGTCTTCTACCCAGATATAAACATTACATTTTGAACTTCCTGGCAATAAATAATTACTTCACCAACACTGAGGCCGGTCATCACTATTGAATAGAAAAATCATTTTTGAGACGTACCTTTCCATAAAAGAAGTTAGCTGAAGATGAATGATAATTTTATATGGGGAGTGATATTCCTCACCTGATTTTAAGCTCAGAGCGGGTGGATAGGTTGGAGGAAAGCTGCTGGATGAGTGACAGCAGCACTGGTTGGCTGAGAGGACAGGGGTGCTGTCCAAACACCTGCTGGGAGTCTATGGTCTCACACACGTACAACACAAGGTTCAAGTCTGTGGCTGAGAGGGCCTAGGGAATAAACAACAATAATACTTGTTAATGCAAATTGACAGATCTTTTCTAGTTTCTCTCTCAATACCTAGTGGATTTAGTAGAAAATACAAACTTGAATCAAAATGTTTACTCCATGGTGTATTTGTAAGCTGCTCTAGCAATGGCAGATATAAGTTGCACCTTTTTTCATAGTTTTGGCCGGGGTTCGATAGATACTCAAGGGTGACTTAAATGTGATTTGTTATTTTCACACGGACAACCGCAAGAGGGCGCTCTAGGCTCTAAGCGACGCAGAAGAATCAGCACTTCCTCTACCTTTTTTGCGGAGTTGGCAGAGTTGTTTTGAAGTGACACAGAGGAAGAAGAATTCAATGTATTTTGTGATTTGGGGTGGTAATGATGCTTTGGTAAACTTGTTAACTATAGCATAAAGAACAAGCTATCTGAATAACTTAATATGCTACATTAACATACCAGACACAACAGTTCGTTGTCTGTGTGTCATGTAGTTGAAGGTGTTACATTAGCATATGTTCACCTATTCACCATGTTCTTTAATCTGTTATTTTAAATTGCATTTCAAGATTAAATGTCTGTTCTTGGTGTTTGATTTTATCAAATAAATGTCCCCAAAAAATGCGACTTATACTTCACGACATATAAATGTTTTTTTCTTCTCTATTATGCATTTTTTAGCTGGTGCGATTTATAGTCCGGAAAATTGGGGAAGTAAAAGATGTTGGATGTCGTACCTGCTGGAAGGCCTGGTTGAGCTGACCCTGCTGCAGGAGCTGGAGGATGTTGGCCTGCTGGGTCTGGTAGTCGAGGTGGGCCGTGGGGACGGGTGTGCCGGCTGCTGACCTCATCGCCTGCATGATGCTGGAGGTGACTACTGCCTGCTGCTCTTTCATTGCCAAGCTCACCTCTCCTTTAACAATCCTCTGCACATGGCTAAAAATAGACTCTTGCAAACTGTGGACAAAACGCAGGAGGGACACAAAAGAGGTTAGACTGAGGTTAGACACACTAACCGCCAGTCAGGTCAAAAGTGTCGCAGAGTGGATCACTAGAATTCATGTTTAAAAAAAAAAAAAAAAAAAAGGCCCAATCTTTCTGAAATTTTTAAATTAATAAAATAAACCTTTGAAATTCCAGCCTCTGAGCATAGTTTCTTTATTTAAGTCACCTTTATTCATTCTCTGCACAACATTGAGAGCTCGCTTTTACCCCTGGGGTGCCCGGACTTGACCAAGACTAAACCTGGAGGTCTGAACACAGATTGCACCGCAGTCCACGCTCACGTTACTGCTTAAAAAGTTTACATTTCATCCATAAACGAGGAGAGGCAACAGCAGAGCAATGGGAGCAGATGATCCTGAAGAGCACACCCACTGACTGCTGATGCATTACTCTTGGTGCCATGCCTCTGAGGCCCCGGTGATAGTAGTCACCCAGCATGGGGAATTTACAGGCAGAGATGTGCTGCGTGGACTCGGTGCGTTTTTCTTCACACCACTGTATGTTATTTACATTAAGGCCACATCTTCAAATGAGGTGAGCTTGCTTGATGGATTTACCCTGTGCTTATCATATTGTGTGAGCTTCTTTACTGCATAAAACAAATGAGAGGTTCTGACTCCGCGTGTCTCAAAGAAAGTGTCGCGAACGTTGCGCGGACACAAGCACGTTTGACAGGAGATAGTAATTTGATGCTTGCATTTGTACTCGTGACGGTGTGGAAATGCAGCGCAGAAATGCCAGTGCACTCTGTGGACTGTCAAGACTTGTCTGCGGTGCCTTTAATGTTTTTCTGCGCACAATCTGTCAATTTCGCATCGAGACATATCAAGACAAGTGTAAGATCCCTTAGTGTAGATAAAAGCACCAGCCTGGCATACATACTTTCCCATCAACATCTGGACCTGGTGTTGGACCTCTGCCCGGACGTTAGCAGTGATACTGTTGCTCAGCTGCTCAGTGGAGTTTTGGAAGCCGTCAATCATCTGCTGGAGCTGACCAATCATGGGGTCTCGTGCATCCTGTTCCCTTTGCTTACGGTTCTTCACATGAATTTCAAGTTGTTGAATGTCTGTTGAAAATGTTTTAAAATGGCAATTTTATGGCAATGGCAAAATATATATATATATATATATATATATATATATATATATATATATATATATATATATATATATATATATATATATATATATATATATATAAGTTAACGCGATATTATTATCGTCCGATGCAGAATTTGAGCGCGTGTACATTAGAAAGACAAACGCACCAGACGCGCGTTCTCTGCGCGCCGGACTCATGTCCGTAGAATACACTCCGCAGCAGACGTGCGTCCGACTCGTCCTGCACATGCTCAGTGGAGGAGTTGTGCAGTGACGCTTTTCTCGTGGTGTAAATGGATTTTAATGTTGGACCATGGCTTTGGTTTATTAACTTTACAAAGTCAGCTGCTAGGCGCCAGCCGAGGCAACCCGCCAGGGGCCCGCGTGAGCAGGTCCAGGCGGGCGCCGTAGCTGGGGAGATCCGCGAGAAGGGGCGCGCGTCTTGAAAACTGGCTTAGTGCAGAGGAGTAAAAAAACACCCAGTTTTAGGAATCTAAAACTTTTCTGGTTCTTTTCAACGCCCTGGCAGTGGCAATAAGCTTTAGTTTTGTGTTTGATAACATTGTTTAAGTTAAAATGTACACAAATGTATTTATTTTTATTTAACTGGTTAAGTGTTTGTTTGCACAACTAATGTTATGGCGCTTTAGTGTTAACTTCTAAGAATGTACAAACTGTACTGAAGTGTTTTCTGGTTATGCTGCTCCTAAAATGTGTTTTGAGTGTCTAATGTTTAATGAGATTACAATTTTTCTGACGTTACCTCCGAAGTGGCCTGTTCATCTTTAATGATTGTGGCTCAGGATTTTGTGGCAAGTGAATACTTCATATTTTATTTAACTGCTACTGAATAAAAATGCTGATGCACTGCACACTTCTTTTGAATTAATTTTGAACGTAAAATGCGATTAAGAATTTGAATCGTGGCCCAGCCCTAATTATAATTATTATTATTTTTTTTAATTATTATTATATTATATACATACATACATACATACACACAGGATTTGTATATAATTTTACACACACATACACTTTCTGCATTGCCTTCTGAGATGAAATCACTTACATTCTTGTGTGCCCTGTTTGAAACTGTCGTTAATCTGCTGAAACATCGATTGGCAGCCTCTCTCAAAAACAGGAAGCACAACAGTCTGGAAAGCATCTTTATAAGCAGCCTGTATAGGTCCCTGCATCGCCTCTGCTGCAGCTCGGCCAATCGCATCTGTTGTATTCTGGAAAATGGTTGAAATCAAACTTTTTATTGCAGAGGAAAGAAAGTGCCATTGAATATGAAGCACTGGCATTGTGCCTATGTCCTACCTTCGATTTGACCACTTTGGTGACATTGTCTTTTAGCGTGATCTCCACAGCGGTCAGTTTAGCAGCAATAGTGTTGTTCATTTGACTTGAAACAGGTTCCAGACTCTTGGAGATTGCTGCAGGGGGGGGGGAATATTTATCACACAGGGTTTGAGTAGAAAAACTATGCATTTAATATTCAATATCTAATCTGATTTTTACATGGTTCAGATGAGACAATTCAATTTTACACTGTTTACATACAAAAACTATGTAATAATTTATACATTTATAAAACTAGCATAAACACGTAAAAATGCACTAAACCAGTAGAGTTCTTTCATACTTTGTGGAACAGTTTTCTTCATCTCCTCTCGCAGTACACGGTCCATCCTGTTGGTCAGGGCAGAGGTCAGGGTTTGGCTGAGGTGTTGGCTCAGATGCTCCTGCATCTGCTGTTGTTGACTCTGACTTTCAACGAGCAGCCGCTCCAATCTGCGCTCTGAGGCCACTTACAGTTAAGGCATAAAAAATAGAGGGTTTGATAAACACCACTTTAGTTTGTTGTTTCTAGTTTTAAGGACTAAGGACATAGTCCTAATGTTGCAAATACTTTTGTTTTAATGTATTAAAATTAGATTAAATACAGGCTTATACATTTTGATATATTAGACGCACATCATATTAGGAATAGATGGAATTGTTAAGGATCAAAAAATGTTAAGATCTTATCCCTGAGAGAGATAGAGATATATATACACATACATACATACATACACACTAACTGGTTCCGCCGAATCGTGATTCAGGCAGGCAGTAACGACGCCCGTCGGAGACAATCAGAAGTGCTCAAATTACAAGTAGATGTTTTCAATGCTGAACTGTACAGCCGCTTTTCAGCATTCAACAGCTTATCTTATGGTGCGATTAAAAACAATGTAGTCTTCGCTGACAACTGGAGTGTGTTTTTGGGAAAGCCCCGGCTCATACGCAGGGATGGAATCCATGAGACTTCGGAGGGTACATCCTTATTAGTACGGAATTTGGAATATTGGTAAATTAGACCTATTTCAAATCAGCCATTTTCTCTAAAATCCTTCCAAGAGTTGAAATTAAACAGCTTGTTCGCCATCAGGACAATAACTTATTTGAAGTTTTCCGGTCGGGTTTCAGAGCCCACCACAGCACTGAAACGGCACTAGTTAAAGTAATACTTTATTAGCTGCTGATGATGAACTGGTCTCAATCCTGGTTCTGTTGGACCTCAGCGCAGCTTTGACATCATCGACCACAACATTCTACTGCAGAGGTTAGAATGTTAGATGTGATGTAGGAGTCGGCGGGACAGTCCTCAGCTGGTTTAAATCCTATTTGTCTGATAGGTACCAGTTTGTTCACGTAAACCAGAGCTCCTCACCTTGTTCTAAAGTAACTTACTGTGCCTCAGGGTTCAGTACTCAGTCCAATTCTGTTTACTCTTTATATGCTGCCGTTAGGTAACATTATCAGAAAGAATTGCATTCACTTCCATTGCTATGCAGATGACACACAGCTGTATTTATCAATGAAACACAAGAAGACCAATTAAGTAGAAAGACTTGTCATTTGTGTGAGGGATATAAAAACCTGGATGACACTTAACTATCTGTTTCTTAACCCTGAAAAAACCAAGGTCATTGTACCAGGCTTTTAAAGTCTACGAGATGCCTTATCTGAGCAGATAGTCACGCTAGACAGTGCGATTACATGCAAAGGAAAATAACGAATTATTGCTTTAATCCGATACAATCAGACATCTTTGTGAGCATGTACACCTTACTCCGATAGAAATCGGCATTCAAAATCTCCGATTGAGGCACCCAGATTATGCGATTGCATAACTAGACAAGTATTACCAGTCTGGCTGGCCCCTTATGGTCTTATGGTCAGGCCAGTTAGAAACACAAATAAAGACATAGTTTCCCAGCTACGCTGCCCTAGGAGAAACTATGCTGGGGGAAGTATGGCAGCTTGAGCACTCTCCTTGAGCACTTTTTCTATCAAACAATATCTAATATTTAATTTTACTTGCAATTTGTTCATTGCTTTTCCCACTTCCCCGCCGGGAGTGGAACAGGCACATTGATGACCAGTGGATCCAGATCCTCGTCAACTGCCTGTTGAAACGGTCTCTACTCCATATGGACAGTTCTTCATCTGCCTGGAAGAACTGGTTCTCCTCCTGAGTGGCTCCAGCTCCTCTGTCTATCTCGCGTCCGCCTGTCCGTCTGAGGGAGTCGGATCCGTCTTTCACTGTGGAACTCCTCCAGGTTTCTAGTTTTTGCCAAAGAGGTTTGGTATTTTTTCCTGGCCGAGAAGGAGGTAGGAGAGATATTGCAAAGTCCCTATGAACATTGTTTACAGTTTAACAATGTTCACTGTCACCCCTCGAGGCAACTGCTGTTGTAATTTTGGGCATTACAAAAATTAATTGAATTGATCAACCGTAGTCACCGTGGACTCATCACATATCAAACCTAAAAATATTACAGGGAAGGATACGTTCTTTTTCCTGGTAGCTGCTCAAAGCCTGCTCAACCTGAGACATAATAGAGCACTTCATGGTTTCAATCTGTCCACGAAGATCACTTAACTCCCTCTGCTGGTTGCGCAATAGCATCAACAACTCATCCTGCACCTCAGAATTCACCTGTTAAAAAAAGCAAGAGGTTTGTACTCTACATGTTCATTACCGTGTTAACAATATGTGTTTTACACATATTGTACAAACATAAAGTACAAACTCAGATTTAATGTCCCAACACAAATGATAAAACCAAATCTCCTTACCTGTCCTGGACTAAACTGCCGAAGCTGTGACGGTTCCCTGCAAATAAACAATGTTTTCAGTTAGTTAAATCTGTCACACAGATTATGCACTGGTCATTGGAACATTATCCCAATCACCTGTCTTCTTTCTTGTTTTTTCGTTTTAATTTAGGAGACCCCCGTGGTGAGCCTTTCCATTCCTTTGCCTGTTTTCTGTGAGATGAGCGTGATGCACAGTTCCCTGAAGATGATGCCAGACTGGCTACCTCATCATCAGGGTCACTACAGAAAACACATGTTTATTGAGAAATGGATTAAGGAATGCTGCTCAAAGTGTGGGGCACACCCATTTAGGGGGTTTGTGTGCACATTAACTGCAACTGTAGTGTTTTGACAACAGCCAAATGCCCAGCACCTACACTGGGTCAATCTCTAGAATATATATGAGCGTTACATATGAGATTACATATGAGCGTTAGGTGTTAATGGTCGGAATTTACGATTATTACAGCGACACACATGCATTTATTGGACTCAGCGCAGGTTTGTACATTCACTTCAAATAGTTTAAGTCCATCAAAGATAATGTTTTGCCAACAAACTTTCAAGCATATAAAATTTGCAGTTAAAAGGCAGAATAATAAAATCGACTTATAATCGGAATTTAAAATAAACTGATTGTGACACACTTTTATATAATATTTTTTTCACATAACTAAATATATATGGCACCTCCAACTTCCTTATACATCAGCCTTGTATCGCCTCCAAAATAAATGCAATCTATTTTTCACCCGAGTTTGTATTCCCTCTTTTCCAATAATCTCGTTCTGGTGATAATCCCCTTAGCTAAAGCATTCCGGAAGCCAAAGTGCGCTGGACCACTTTGGAAGCTACGACCACAGAGCACCCGCTTCGGACCCCTTAAGCCGGCCGCTCAGTTCACTTGAGACAGTGGAGACACTTTCGGACAATAAGTAACCCAGTGCTATACTGACCTCTGCTCTGTTCCAGGCTCCTGGCTATCATTTGGAGTGAGATGATAGGAGCGTCGATGGTAAGGTGAAGTTAGGTGTCCATCTGTGGATTCCTCCCTTGAACTGTAACAAGACATTAAGAATAAAACATAACCACACATTTGTTACTTTGTCAACTCTACATTAATAGCATGACTGATATTTTATGTATGATAGATTACCAGTCTACTATGCCATTGTCCCGAAGGCTGTTTCTGGTTTCTCTGGTAATATCAGGGGCAGCTGGCCACGGCGTGTGGCCCACAGTTCCTTCTGAGGCTCCAGAGCAGATACCAGGGTTCTCTTGAGATAAAGCAGTCTCTAGTAAAGATGGAGTGTGACTAAGTCTGTTTTCTGCCTCTGATGACCCACCAACAGAGCCCTCAGCACCTCCAAGTTCCAGAGGCAAAAAGCTGTTACAGAACACACACAAATGTTCATTAAAACAATGTTAAGTGTTAAAAGAGTGCAATAATAATGGGGTTGTTAAGAGATGTACAGTCTTATGTAAGATTAATATATTGGGATTCACTAGGAAAAATATTTTTTTACAATGCCTGAATGAAACGTTGGCACTCTGTTTAGATAAAACAGTGGCAACTTGAAAAGACCAAGTGACTTTCTGGAAAAGGTAAGCTAGATGCAGCTCTGCCAGAGCTGTGGAACAGAGCATTTTCAACCTCCAGTATGTGTGAATTATACAAAACACAACTCCAGGTTCATTATAACATAGATAAAATCTCAAAGACAGTGAAGCATAATCTGTAATCTTCCAGTGCCGTTTATTTGAACAAATTACACACCTGTTGGCGGCCCGTGGTGAGGTGAGCAGATGCAGCGCTGAGGCAGCAGAAGCCATGCTGTCTGTCTGCAGAGTTGAGAGAGGTAAAGAGTCCATTGTAGATACAAGTCCACGCTGAAGCGTCTGAGCGTCCTGAGACATGACAGTGGATGCAGACGAGATGACATCAGGGGAGCGGGCACGGGTAGGTGAGGCCAAGGGTGGGAGAAGAGGAGGGTCTAGGACCTGGGAGCCATCCACAACAAGTGAACCACTGGGAGGCTGTATACAATGGCAAAAATATGAGAAATTAGCCTTTTTTTTTTCTTTTTTTTTTAAAAGGAAAAAAAAAAGAGTGAAGACTAGATGGTCCATGCTCAACCTGAATGCCATCCAGTGCAGAAAGAAGCGCAGAGGCAGCTCTTGGACTGCTGCAGGATGTAGAAATGCCCAAGCTGCTGCAGTTGTTCTCCACTCTGTTAGGACTCTGGCTTACCAACTCATCCAATGCTCTATGAAAACATGATGACCCAAATAGTGATATACAGAGAACTCGGAGGTCAAAAGTTCTATGACAAAAGCAAGTACCTGTTGGTTGAGTCGGAATTGCTGCTTATAGCGGTTACAATTGTGAGACTGCTAGCACTACTACCAGGTGATGCTGGAACCTGTAAGGTTGTGAAAAAACATCAGGGGGTCCTCAAATAACACAGTGAAACATATTAAACAATTAGATTGACACCTTTTAAATGCAGATTTATATTTGTTTGCCTATCAAATTTGTATCTCGCTCTCTGTCCTAAAAATAAAATAATTATTCATAAGGTAACTTTATCACTTTGGTCTACTTTTTGTATTTGGGGGTAACTAGCGGTTGTTAATATGATGGGCTAAACAGAAAAACAAGTGGAGAACCACTGATCTAAACCATGGCTGTAGCTGGTATTCATTTAGCTATGAACAGCAGGCGCACACGGGCAAACGGCGCTTGCACGGTAATTTTTTTAAGTACTTTTTGCGGACAAAATTATTTGGACAGGGTGTTTTCAAATCCTATCTAAAAGCCTGGCCAGGTCTAGAAAGAGTTCTGGTCGTTCCAAACTCCTTCCATTTAAGGATTATGGAGGCCACTGTGCTCTTAGGAAGTTTGAGTGCTGCAGAAATTCGTCAGTAACCTTGGCCAGATCTGTGCCTTGCCACAGTTGTCTCTGAGCTCCTTGGGCAGTTCCTTGGATCTCAGGATTGTCATTTACTCTGACACTGAGCTTTAAGGTCTTTTATACACACACACAGGTGTGAGCCTTTCCTAATCTAGTCCAATCAGTTTAATTAAACACAGCTGGACTCCAGTGAAGGACTAGAACCTTCTCAAGAGGAGCAGGAGAAATGAACAGCATGTGAGTTACATATGAGTGTCACAGAAAAGTGTGAATACTTATGACCATGTCATATTTCAGTGTGTTTTTTTTTTATAAATTTGCAAAAATGTCTACATTTGTTTTTTCTTTCAAGATGGGGTAATGGGTGTGCATTAATGAGTAATAAAATTAACTTTTGATTTTAGCAAATGAAACTGATTTAACTGGTCTGAATACTCCAACTGTATAGAACACCAATTTCAACAAAAGGACAAAAGGAAGATTCCTTATGGTTTACCCACCGAAGTGCTTGGTGTCATAAAGGCATCAGGAGTCATGAGTTTGGCTCCTGAGTTTGTTAGAAAATCAGCTGGACTGGGAAGAGAAGAAATTTTCCTCAAATCAGTCTGGGAACCACTCCCCGAGTCTTTGTCCGAGCTCTGGTCTGTCAAATGGTCCGAAAACCCTGCAGTCAGGTTTAGGTTTAAAACATTGTATGCAATAAAAAAAATGCAAAAGAGGCATCAACTAGGTACTTTGGTGGTGTTGTGTTGTGTTGTGTTGTAAAACCTACCAAAGCCATCCTGAGAATCTGAATGTGGCAGGAAATCTACAGGACTAGAACACACATTTGGTTGAAATAATATTTGGACATCTTGTAGACTCCTGTACAATGGGAAAGAAATAAATATTAGTGAAAGAACAAATACAAAATTTTAAATAAAATATCTGAATTGTGACGCATACTTTGTGTGGACACAATAGAGTTTAATCTGGATTCCGGACTTTGATTCTGCAGGTCCTTGAGTGCCTTCTACAATGAAACACACCAAAGGAAATATTACAATTGAAAACAAAATGTTTACAGTTAAATTTTAACTAGGCAGCTTAATAAAATATGTATGTATAAAAAATATGTTCCATAGTGGCTCCACACACCAGTAGTCAAACTTTCGCCTTCTTCCTCTGCTGGCAGGACCTCAGTATGGCGGAAACGAGTCTGCAGCACATCTCTGACCCCAAAACTGAGTACGGGGTGAGTGAGGAGAAACTCAGACACAGCAGTAAAACTGGCCATTCCCTTCTCAAGGTCCTGCTGTAACTCCATCACATATAGAACCTAGCGAGACAAAGAGAAATAGGCAATAGCAAAAATAAGAGGCATTTCACAGTACAACAAACATGTCATCTGAGTAAATTATAAACTAAGCAATTTTTTCATTTAATTTACCTTTCGATGCACATCAGTGAGAATCAGATACTCGGCAGCGAGGTCTAGGCTCGCCTTTAGGCTTGGAAGTACAGTGGAGTTGTAGGGATCTGGGGAAAACCTAAAAATAATTGAATATGTAAGTATGTTTAAAAAAAAAAAAAGCTTTTGTCCCGTGCTGTGGACATTCAAAACGCAGCTAGAGTAGGAACGTGTGAGCTACAGAAATTAACTGATGTTTTATAATGCATCTCTTTTTACTACTGCTTTTATTTAAGTATTATGTTTTGATGTGTAGGGGAGTGGATGAATTTCTACCTCTGTAGACAATAAAATTATTCTATTCGAATACAGTCATCAATTGTTTCAATTCGTACACAAGTCTATATACAATGTTTATACAAACTGGCATTGGCCAACAACATTAATTTAAATATGAGGTAAATACAATACCTAATAGTCTGTAAACATGTCCAGGACACAGTGCACCACATCTTTAACTCCTGATTCTGATCCGCTCCAGTAATCAGAAAGCGCCAGAATGGAACCCTTTAAAATAAGCAGATAAGTTTACAAATGCTGCCTTTAATGACATTAATCTGCATACTTACTCTGGATCTTGTCTCTTGTGGTTGTCGCAGAACAAAAGACACGAGAGTGGCTGACCTCCATGAGGCCGTAATTCGTGGAGACATCTTAACAAAAGAACAGAGACAAATTAAGAGAAGTACATTTTAAAAGGAATTTATATAAACGCGGTTTACACTTACCTCGGCTTGTCCTGTGTACCTTCGATGTATATTTGCCAAAACTTGATATATCCATCATGACTGGCTGTTGCCAACACAGTTCCATCTGGGGAAAGTGCTCCTTCACTAACCCTCTGAAATCAATATTACATTTTGTATGCAACTATCTATACAAATGCAAATATCTTTGGTTGGCGTGAATAATGAGGATTGTACCCGAGTATGGCCATTCACTGTAATTAGGCCTTCACTAACATCTACTGCATCAATAGGCCATGTGCTGAAGTTAGCTCGTAGAACTTCCAGGTCCCATACCTCAGCCTGAAATTACATCTCTCAGAGGATTAGAATTGACGGACTATTCTTATTTTCCAACATTTTATGTCAAATAACACTTACCCCATCTTCATGTAGAAGTGCCAGTGTCTGACTGATGTCATCCAGGTTCTCTTCATTATCGTCCAAGATAAATGGGCACCAAATAAGTCGACGATGAGGATTCAATAGAGTTTCTTCTGGACGACGAATATGAACAATGACTTGGTCTCTTTTGGAAAGAAAGTTAAGGGGCAAAAAAACTCTCAAAAGAAATAATTTCAGATCAAGTTTATTTTATACCGAGTCCAATAATTGACAGAACACATATTTTGATAATCATTTGGTAGTAATCATGCAGGATACAGGATTTTGTCAGGTGAACTGGTGAGTTGCCAGACGACCAGATTACCAGCTTCATCGACACAGCCCAAAAGAGATGAGTCAAGGTGGGCAAAAGCCAGATCTGTGACTGCTCCAGTGAATCCTTTCAGCAATGCACGCTCAGTAGAACCGACACTCAAGACACGAATCATTGCTTGGTTGTTAGCGCCTAACATTAAATCAATGAATAATTGTAAATACTTACAAACACAACATTAAATCTAAGAAAGAAATTAATAATATCATCTTACCTTTAATAGCATAAGCCAAAAATGAATTTGAGACGGCAATAAGTCTTCCATAGTAATATTTGTGTTCCCAATCGTACTTTGCCACTGGCTGAATCTTCACCTGAATAGAAACACCAATTAGGCCAGGTCTAGTTAAGAAAAATGTAAATTCCCTAATGTTAATAGTTATACTGAAAGATACCTTGTTACTGCCACAAGCTTTGCTGTTGATGCTCGAGTCTTTACTCGCCACTATCTCCACATTGTTAGAAGTCATGGGCTTACAAGTAGACCCGTTATCACCAGAAAGAAAACTACAAAATAAATTGTATTGGATCAAAATCGATTATCAGAGATTTCCAACAGGTTATCAAAAAAGTAAGCTCACATTATCTGACTGTCCTTGGAGATGCTCATATCTTGGGAAAGGGGCCTGGATGATTCTGCCATGAAAGAGCGATCAACGCTTCCAAGAAGTCCTGCAGCTCCCAGTAATCCATTTAGTTCTCCATTAAAAGACTTCCTCTGTTCATCTGATGATTGGGCATCTGAGAACAAAGACAAAAAAGAAAAGAGAAAGACAAAAATAAATAATATGATTGACCTATTATTTTCAAATTTAATAAACGTTCTACTTATTGTTTTTATACAGCATGCTGTAGTTGTTGTAGAAATCAACCAATTAGACAAATACATTGCTCAATATTTTAAGTGCTTAGTTGAAAACTAGTATATTTAACGTTAGTAAGACGTTTTAAAAAGGTGTGCGTGTCAGACCAGAACCATAATATTCAGTAAACTTTAATTCATACACCCTGTGCGCACTGATTAATATTAGTGCAAAAAGGTCAAGAGTATTTGTCTGGATGGTATGATACAACAATAGTGTCATGGTTTAAGCTGTTTATCAAAATATAGCTCAGCTACCTTCCCAACGCTAAACGAATTGTGTATTGTACTAACTTAAAAAAAACTGTAGGAAGCAAAACTGTTGATGTAAAACCTAAAAAGAAATTGAAAGTAAAATGTAAGATTAAAGCTAGCGTTAAATCGTTACAGCAGCTACAAGCTAGGTGTACATACAACTACGCAGACACAGCTCCGACCTTATCTAAAAACAATTTTAATGCTTTCCATTGCAGTTATCAAAAACGTGTATAGTTAATATTGTAAAATTCATATCGAGTTATAATATACAATAGACAACGTTAACTGCATTGACACCAATGTAATGTCAGTCCACACGTTTGCTCTGCACCAACTTAGCGCGTTAGCTTTCCGTTAGCTTCTTGAGGGCCCCAGCGCAGCGGTTCATCCGCGGAGGTAACGACGTCACTCACCAGAGCCGGTGCGGTCAAGCTTGAGGATGTCCCGCAAATGCTGGGTTGCCCCCTCAATGTCAATATTTGAACTGGACGCCATGGGCGATGCAGGAGAGTGGGGTTAAAATAAAGGAGATGTTTGTGTGTTCTTGTATTTTCAGTTCACTGTAAAAGCTCACCCGGAGCAACCGTCTAAACTTCCGTTACGTCAGCAATTGTGTCCGACATTACACGTTCTTTCTTTGGTTCCTACCTACATTCATAATTTAAATGCCATCACCGAACTTCAGATTAATGCTCAGCGTGAAATATATATTTTTTTCATTTTGAAATCGGTGGTCGAGTGGTTATGGCACAGTACATGTATGCTAGGCTCGTGTGCATTATGTGTCCCGACTCAGTTTACTGTATGTCCTCCCTACTCTCTCATCCCCATTTCACACTTTCATTTCCTGTCTAATAAAGCCTACGGGCAAAAAAAATCTTGGTGCAAATGATATATATATATATATATATATATATATATATATATATATATATATATACCTGTGTCATTGATCTATTAAAATATCTCAATCAAGGCCTATCCATTAATATTAAGTTCCTTATAAGTTACTTATAACTTGTAATTTGTGTTATTCATGCACATAAAGTTGGTTTTATTATTAGTATCTTGTCCATATGGGGAAAGTAACAACTCAAGTGCACTAATTTTTAAGTTTCTAACTTACGATTCTGGCCATTCACAGAATGCACCAGACCACGGCCTCAATCTCTTAGCATATGATTGTGTAATTTGTGCAGCCAGGCACGAAGGAAGTACAGTGGGTGTGCAGTGAATCATGCCAGTCCCTGGTGGTATCCAGTTTTTCATACCTAAGACTCTTTCTGATGATTCAGATGTCTGCCACTGTGATGCTGACTGGATTCTTTCAGCGAGGTTGCTGTGGTGCAATACTTCATTCACAAACTCTGTAAACAACAAAAAATCATCTTTTTACATAGATCAAATAATTTACTCTTTCCCAGAACATCACACTGAGCATCTTTAAAGCTCATACATACACCCATCAGTCCACAATTAAACATGTGTTTGTTTTGAGAGGAGCCAGCACGTGATCAGCACTGTTGGTAACATATGACACTGACAGATAGCCACACAAAGCTGCATTTCCAAATGTTGTCCAGGAGTTTGACTTACGTTGGTATGAAACAGAACTGTGAATCCCAAAGAAATTAATGGGGAGACTGCTGGGATCAAAAATGACCCCAAGGACTTGAAATTAATTAAATTAATTACAATCCTCCCCGTGTTACCATGGGTTCTCTCTGGGTTCTCCGGCTTCTTCCCATCGTCCAAACACATGCATGTGTTAGGCAAAAATTGATGACTCTAAATTGGCCCTAGTGAATGAATGTGAGAGTGAATGCTATCTGTAATGTTTATGTCTCTGTGTTGGCCCTGCAACGAGTTGGCCACTGTCCAGGGTGTACCCTGCCTAAGGCCCAAAGTCACTGGGATAGGCTCCAGTCACCCGCGACCCCCGGAAGGGAACAAGCGGTAGAAAATGAATGGATGGACAATTTAGTTACAGAACATTTTGAGTTATATAAGACATATTATGCCTTTTCTGGTATTTTGTAGGGGAAAGGTAAAATGTGTCATCAAAGTTAGAAGGGCAGCTATTCACTGTGTAAACCAATGAAAATTTTTGCCATATATAAGATAAGATAAGATATTCCTTTATTGTCCCACATGGGGAAATTTCATTGATGCAACGCAGGTAGATACAGAGGTAGATACAGAAGAACAGATCACTTATAGGAAGTTTGAAAAACACTCTCAGTAGAAGATATATCACATGATCTGTTTCAGCATATATATATTAATGTCATAATGTTAAAAAATACATGTCTAAAAAATCTCGAAACCCTCAGCTCATCTTCCCAACACCCACTTTGGGAACCACTGCAGTGTTCGATGGTGTCATCAGCATAAAAATTTAATTTTGCCATTTGGCACATTGTTCCACTCTGTTAATGTCAAGAATTTTCAAAAGTGGCTCCACCACTGTCTAAACAAGTGGGGCCTTGCCAAAGTTATCCCCAGACAAATCAAAATTGCTGAAACAGATCATGTGATATATGGCAACAATTTTCATTGGTTTACACAGTGAATAGCTGCCCTTCTAACTTTGATGAAACATTTTACCTTTCCCCTACAAAATACCAGAAAAGGCATAATATGTCTTATATAACTCAAAATGTTCTGTAACTAAATTGTCCATCCATTCATTTTCTACCGCTTGTTCCCTTCCGGGGGTCGCGGGTGACTGGAGCCTATCCCAGTGACTTTGGGCCTTAGGCAGGGTACACCCTGGACAGTGGCCAACTCGTTACAGGGCCAACACAGAGACATAAACATTACAGATAGCCATTCACTCTCATATATATATTAATATATATATTCATATATATATATTAATATATATATAAATATATATATATATTCATATATATATTAATATATATATAATATATATATATATATATATATATATATTATCTATAATATATATATATATATATATTTTAATATATATTAATATATATATATATTATATATATATATATATTAATATATATATATATAATATATATATATTTTTTATATTTATTTATTTGTTTTGATCTCAATGAGGGTCTGCTGATTAAATAAAGATACAAAAGATTGCTGCGGTAAAGTGAGGTTGATATAATTTTCTTTAACATTTATATATATTCCAAACTCTATTTACCTGCACATTTTACCTGAAGTTGCAGTGCTAAAATGGGCCACTATTTTTTTAAATAAATTGTATTTTAAAATTCACAACATGAACATGAAGCTCTGCATTTTCAACGCTTCAAACAACACTTTTAAACATGTTTGTGACAGATTAACACAGCAAAAGGTTTATTTTATTCCCATGCTAGATCACCCTTTGGTATGCATGAGCCCACAACCTTTACATGAAAATACCTACCGTTATACAAAGATCCAGATTTGTCATTTATGTTAACGAAATATGAGTAAAGGTCAGAGCTGAATTGTTCATTTGTTGTAATTGGACATGCACCTGACGAGTGCCCAGGTTCCCCTGCAGATGTGCAGTGTTGACCCATTATGGATAAAAAAGTATTTAAAGGTTTACATTGATTTTAACAAACATTATGGCAGTTTTAAAAATAGAATAGAATAAAAAGTGGTCTAATTCGCCTGATATAACCCAATTAAAGCTGCTATAATATACATAGAAATTATTTTACATTTTTAAATCCAAAACTGCTTGATATTAAAAAAAGTAGTGGATTTTAGAGTCTCTAAAAAGCACAGTAGGAGGTAGAGTGTTTAGCGACCAAGCTCCTGTGTTATGGAATCAGCTCCTGAGTGGGACAGGATGACCTGTGGACCCAGATGCTCCTCGAGTCCCTGGAAAAGCGGTCCATGTGAACGGATCTTCATCTGCCTGGAAGAACTGGTTCTACTCCTGAAGAACTGGTTCTCCTCCTGAGTGGCTCCAGCTCCACTGTCTATCTCGCGTCTGCCTCGCGTCTAAGGACAGGGGACCCTGGAACATTGCCCCTCGTCCCTATAGACATTGTTTAATCCGTTTTTCACTGTCGTCCTCCGAGACAACCGCTGCTGTGATTTTGGGCGTTACAAAAATAAATTGAATTGAATTGAATGTACTTTTATTGATGGCTATGGTAAATGTCACATATTCGAAATTAAGCCCAGTGCAATGGGTGGAAAAAGGGGTTTGTGAAAAGAAAAAAAATTCCGAACTCAAACATGCACAAAGCTAATAATGAGCAGCAACAAAATGGGAAAAACAAAATAGGGTCATAATAAATTACTTTAAACATAATACAAAATAATAATACAATGATTAAATTGTTGATGATACAATTAAAGTATTATTATTATAGTATATATTATCATTGTATTATGTATTATTATATTATATATTATCATAATATAAGCTCATTCTGACACCATGGGATGTTCAAATGAAATGCTTAAAAACAAATTAATTTCATTTATTTATATTATTATTAACAGTAGTACTAACAGTAAAATTGAATTCTACATTAACATATTTAAAAAAAAGAATGCAGTAACAATACAATTGCTATGATTAAACATGTTGTATAATTCATTCTTTATGAATTTTAATTGTAATAAACATGGCTGTGGGAGGTTAGTCAAAGATTAACGATTAATGGGCAAACCCATTATCACATGGAAGCTCATATGCTTGTCTTTGTCCATCTTTAATGAGGGGAAATGTCTTGGAATTAGGTCATGTTGACAGACATCACGCATATTTTAAGGTTCTTAATGATGAATGTTTCTTCATGTTGGACTGGACGATTTCTCAATAACCTGGGTTCTTAAACACTGGTCTCAGGAGGATGTGTTTCAAGAGGAGGCCAATCCACCATCCAGGGCCAAAAGTTAGAAGTAGATTGGAGTTCATGTGAACAGTATACTAGACAGGACACGAGGACACAAGTAGACTACTTTGAGAGAAATCCGACATCTTTCAATGTATGCAGCACGTGACTACTACCAGTCTGTACTTATCTGTGGTCAGCTACCAGCAAGGGCCAAGTGACCTATGGTCATTATATGATCAGCTGTGAACTGAAGAGGTTTGTCACAGTGAGGGACAGGGCAATCCTGTTCGTCTACTTACAATGTGATATTACTATTCAGAGTTTTATACTTGTTCTATGTTATAAGAATTGTTTGTGTACCTGTGAACTGAAGAGACCAAATCATTTCTCTTATTTAAATACATTTGTCGAAGGAAAATTCACACTTCACACTGGTTTAGACTTTATCTATTTCTATTCTTGGTTAAATCCTGATCTAGTCAATTTTAGTCCCATTGTAGTTGTGAGTTCTGCAAATGTGAATACAGCCAACCTGGTGGGCTGCTTGCATGATGACACTGCATTTGACATTCCTTCACTGGAGACAACTGAGATTCCACAATTCACTAAGCGCATGTTTGTAGGGAGAGGGAAGAATTAGGTCATTGGAACTGACTTCACAGGGTTGTTTCAACTTCAACCAGAAACTGTAAGAGACGAGAACCAGGGCTAAAAATCTCTCAATTGGGAGGCAGATAAAAGGCACGGTCGAGATACGCTGGACCTGATCTCGACCTGCGCAGATCCGATCGGTGTTGATCAATTTTGGAGTTTCCGGCTTAACCCTATGGATCTTCATCATGGATGTATTAAATAGTGTTTTTTTTCTACGACTTCATTAGACACTTCAATTCTCATTGATCATCCAGACGAGGCGTAGTTAAACTCAGACGTGGCTTTTATATAGTTGTCCAATCACCATATAGTACGGAATTGTCTGGGGTCAATTCATGGTCTTTTTCTGTAATAACATGCACTATTAATCAAGTCAGTGTAATTCCTCATTCATCCATCATAGAAAAAGAGTCAAGTGTAGTCCTCTGTTTATCAACGGAAAGTCATTCTACCAAAATTAACTGAAAGATTGGCTATTCTATGAGTGTTGTAGAAACATTCACATTGGTAAAAATAATGTTTTGAAGATGTAAAGTAACTTGTTGAATGAGTTCTTGCTTGTAAAGATGATTTTGAGCACTGAATGGACATGTACGCATGTCGAGTTATATGAACAATGAACATGTAAAATGATGGAGAAAAAAAAAAATTAGCAAATAGCCAATAACTTTTGTACTTACTGTGATGCCTGACTTTATTTAATCTCTCCCCTCATACAAAGAATCGTCCCTCTCATTCAAGTGACTTCTGTTCTGTTGACATCAAGAAATTATATTCAAGACTGGTGATGAAATGTGTACTTACCTATATTTTATGTAGTTGTGCTCAATCGAATCTGTAATAAAAGATAACAAACTGAGATACTAATTGTTGAGTCAGGGCTTGATGGGCTTCCCTCTTGACGATCAAAAGTAGAACTCAGTGGTTCCTTCTGCCATTTTTCTCCAAAAAGGAGTGGCTGACACAAAGGCAGAAGAAAAAAAAAAGCATCAGACATTGTAATTTAACTTTTCTTCCCCTTGGACTAAGTCAATTGCCATGTTGGCTATTACATAGAAATGCTCTAGACTACACATGACTGCATGCACTCTTCAGTCTTCAGTCTCTTAGTCTAGAATAGTTTGTATGAACTTTTGAGAAATTTTCAACTCTAACACTTGAACCCCATGAAGTCTTCACTACTGCGATATGTTTTAAATAAATAATACACAAACAGTGTGTACAGAGTAGTCGACTCCCAAGAAGATCGTGGGTTCAATTCCCGGGCCAGACCAACATCACCTGATCTCTCTGGGTGGAATCTGCATTACCGTGGGTTTTCTCCAGGTTCTCCTGCTTCCTCCCACCATCCAATGGTTGTGTGTGAGTCTCTGTCTCTTTGTTAACCCTGCGATGAGGTGGCCCCTGTCCAGGGTGTACCCCGCCTAAGGCCTAAAATCACTGGGATAGAATCCATTCACCCGCGACCCCAAACGGGAACAAGTGATAGAAAATTAATTAAATGAATGAATTAAAGAATGTACTTTAGGAGATCAAAACTGTTTGGACTGCATCCATAGATAATATTTAGTTTTAAGTAACAGTACTCTTGTGCTATTCTATAACTGATAAAGGTTTTGTTGCCATTAGCCTCTTAAATGAACATGGATTTTCTAGCACTGCTCCCATTCAGATATGATTTAGCAGACTCTTAAAATTACACTTGTAGTAGTTTCCCTTTTTCTCACACTTTTTTTTCACTTGAGTGATTTCTTGGAATAGCCAACTACTTTAAAGGCCTTGCCTACTTCTATTTTAGTATTGATTTTGAAGTAACATTACTCTTGAGTAGCCAACATTTTTGGCTGCTGCTCTATCCACCTCAGACTACATCTGACATCATACAATGCGCTACTATAGTGTTTGTGCCAAAATAAAGTCACTGTGTCTATCATAGGACAGCTCCACAGTTACCATGGTGACATAATGCATTCATTAGAAAACACAGCTTGAAGTGGTTAGACAATTCAGGAGCTTTAGGTGATCAAAGGGCACTACTAACTGGTAAAGGTTGGTTAATGCTAAAGCTGCTGCATGTGTCTTTAGTGTTGTTTAAGAGGGACTTGTTTAACACAAATCCACTCGTCTGTTGCAGTTCAAACCAAGTTATTTAAGATAAGATTGCATTAAATCACTAAAGTCTAACTTGAGTGACAGTTGAGTGACATGACGACTCCAGTTAGCTTCATCCCCCAAAAAATGCTGATGAGATCAAGGTTAGACTGAACATGACATCACAACTTTCTGGCCAGAGTTTTAAATGCATTTGGTTAACTTCAAACAAAACCTTAGTTAATATGATTATATTACAAAATGTTGTGAATACGTTACCCTAGTCTGATATGAAGTGTATCATTTTAATTTGAGTGGATGTGGGGAACTAATGTGACATGCATAGGTAGGCCTAACGAGCAACAAAGCCAAAACTCATCTATTTGACATTTGAAAATATAACATTTAATCACACATTTTTACACAACTTCCAGTGGTGGAAACTTTAAAGGACTTTGAGCTGTTATTTTCAGATTTTTCCTTATATCAAAAACAGTGCATCTACCAAAACAGTTATACCTGTCCTCTTTATTCTTTCCCTTGCTCTAATCTTGCACTATGAGAGAAACCATATGAGAAAGTCCTAAGAGTGCTGGCCGGTGGCCGAGTGGTTAAGGCGACACTGAATATGCAGGCTCCACGTGCAGTTAGCAGCAGCGTCAATAGATTGAGTCACGACTTCGACATATTGTTGCATGTCCTCCCTTCTCTTCCCAAGTTCAAACAAAACTGACCTGTCTAAAAGCCTTCTTACTTACTATACTTCTATACTATATTAGTTTTTATCATTATTTCTAATTGAAAACTAAAAATGCATTACTCATTCATTGGTGCAAAAGGAGCAAAAAAAAGTACAATAGGCTGTAATTACAGGCATATAAGCATAAACCAGGACAACACATCTGCCTTTTTGAAAGACAAACTGTTAACCAGCAGTTTGTGAGCAGTTTATAAAAGTTGTGATGTCATGGGATCGCAACCCCTTTAAGTGTAGGAAAAATATTTTATAATAGCACCCAGCAATTCCTTAAAATAGACATCGACTCATGCTGGAGTCAGGTGAGATCTCCAGTCTGTATGGCTCAGATGGAAATGTCGGTGTAATCCCTCATTCGTCCAGGCGTGTTCCATAGTAGAAAAAGCTTCAGTTGTAGTCATCTGGACTCAGTTTGAAAAAATAGACGTAACAGGAAGATTAAACCTTAGCCCTCCATTTCTGTTTAAAGAAGGTCTTTCTTTTTTAACAAAAATAGCTTCCTTGACTCCTCTTTCAAACCATCTTTTCTCCCTGCTTAAAACCTTGTTCCTGTTATTTATAATGGGTTACTGAACCCCTGGAAAGGTAGAGGACCAGGACAAGGACATTTAGATGCTAATCAGGTACTCAGGGTGGTTGTGCCAGGGTCTCACAAAGACAAAGAGGATTCTAATAGCCCATTAAGATTCTGAATAGGCTACCTCGGTAGATACAAGGGGGGAGTTTCTGTTGAAACAAACAACTCTTTCTACTTCAGGAAGGCTCCCCCCAATGGGCGGGTCTTACCACAGAACAGTATTAATATCGGAGTTCTCGATCTAAATTCTTTTATTGACAATGACTCTTGGATGAGAGTCGAAACGTCTATTTTTTCAAACCGAGTCCAGATGACTACAACTGAAGCTTTTTCTACTACTCAGATGGAAATGGCAAAGCATGTTTTGTTTTAAAAAAGGAAAAACTACTTGATATAAAGCCATTGACATTCTCTCAAGCAAGGGCGCGTCGGTTAAAATATACTAAAAACACATATGAAAAAAGTCCAGATTTATTGTGAATTGTGGCTGTAATCCATGTTAACTGCTTGACATCTGTATGAAAGGAGAGACCAAGGGAAAAGAATATATTGTATAACAGTCTTTCACACAGCAAGGACAAACATTGTCCTCTATGATTCTTTGGTTTGCAAGAGCAAAACCGAACGACAAACAAAGAACCATGGCAACAGTAGTGTAAACAATAAAACTCAATTTAACAGCTAAGGAAAGCTAAAGTTAACACTTAAGTGGCATCTAAAAACAATTACAACACACCTGTACATGAACAAACCAGTCGACAACAGTGCAAGCAGAGCGGAGTTGTCAACAGCAGAGTTAGGAAGAGTGTACAACAGAGCAAAGATGACTTAATGGCGTTGGTATGCAGGTTTTTCCTTTGTGGTGGCTTGAGTGTAGATGTTGTAACGTTGGGCTCCCAGCTTCATGCGGATCAGTGCAGTGGCCGACAGGGGCATCTGAGTGGCCGAGCGACTCGACAAGCATGTGGCCTTCAAAACCCACAGGGATGATCTTCATTGATTACATACAGAATCCTGGAGATGAGCATTTGTCATATGGGCATAATTGAGATGTAGAGACAGAAGGAAAGAGCTTTTCTCCATCCTCAAATCCCTGATCCATCATCTCAGTGCCCTCACCATGGCTGCCCCTGCCCACCAGGGAGTTTAGCCAAAGTTGTGAAGAGCCAATCTGAACATATCATTGGTGCACACCCACGAGTCATTTACATTCTTCAGGATGAAGGTCTGATGGAAGCCCATAACAGAGTCATTGTCTGCCTGAAATTCACAGTAGAAAAAAGATTTTTTTAGCAAAAGATAGGTCAAATTGGAAGACTAAAAACAACTCTTTGTGTGTAGTGGAATATGGAACCGGTGCCAGAGGAAACCCACCCAGACAGAGAAACAAGCAAACGCCACACAGAAAGGCCAAGGAGTTAAACCCAGAATCTTCTTGCAGTGAGGCGAGAGTGGTTGGAGGCATGGTGACTGAGCCACCATGCCTCCAACCAAAGATGGCACACATACTGCATGTTTTGCAGCTTCAGCTAGTAGAAAAATCACATTTAGGCACTAAAAGTGGTTTTAAGTGGCCACAGGCTATTCTCAGCGCTGACAAAATGCCGGGGACACATTGTAGGGCCTTGAGCGACCACACTAGGTCCCAAATCCTGGAGTAAAAAAAACAATAGAATTAAGATATGAATGGGCTCCAGGTTACTTAGTACTGACATACATTTTTACATGTAGGCCAGGAAAATAATAATTTCTTGCCTAGTATGATTTGAACAGATTTTTTTTTTTTTTTTTAATACAACTGAGGCTCCAAAATTGCATTATCACATCTGGAGTACGTCGATCATACTCTATTAGCTCTGCTGCATGTATACAGCGCACGCCGACCATACTAGGAGAAGCATTTATCTGCACTGGGCAAGAAACAGCCAGGCAAAAATCCAACATGCCGTGTACTCATTTTAGATCAGCAATGACACAAATCATGGCCCCTCCACAAAGCTTGAATGTATTCTCCGAGTAGCCTGCCTGTGCATGGAGCCGTCTGGCAGTGTTCTGGTCAATGGCAGTGAGTTTTAAATACTCCAAGGGACAACTACTTCAGGTTTACAGTCAGCTTTTTGTCAATTTATTTCATGTCTAATGTTGTGCTCATAACAATATTTCTAAAAACAGAATCCTTCTGTTATTTGTTACTGTCGCTGCAGTCAGGCTACCTTGAAAACAATCAATCATCAGATCTTAAAAGTTAAGCAAAGTTAGGCCTGATGAGTTCTTGGATTGGAGCAAAAAATACTGGGGCAGTCGTTTTTACAGTTATTGTGTCATTGGGCAAGGCACTTTACCAACTTTGCCTCCAGTGTCCACTGAATGAATGCGAGCAAGTTATGTTAACTCATGCAATAAATCATAGAAAATGTAGCATGCATTAAATTTTCTTTTATCATGCATTAATCATGAATTGATGCAGATTAATCATGCAGTCTGTGTAGACCAAGCTCTTTTACATTTGCTTTATTTGAACGAAGGAGGAAAACATTTGCTTTATTTGAACGAAGGAGGGAAGTATAGGAGCAGTGCTGATATCAGGCAATTAAATTTACACATAAAATCAGTCAGTTAGATGGACATGCCCAAATCACTCAGGGGCTGATGTTTACAAGCGCAGAGCATATGAGAGCGGTGCAGCTTTGCCAAACAAAAAATGACACCCATGAAACCAAAGATGCAGCAGAGATCTCGATGCACCTTGCTGAAAATAAAGCTTGTGTGCAAGCCCTAAAGTTAATGGGCCAAATATTCCACTATTACTAAACCACTAAACACCAGGACTTCAACATCAGCTTGCATATGTCATAGTAAGAGCCAGTTAAATCCACAGGTGACAAAGAAGGGCCTTGAACCCCACCAAGCCTGTTGATTGGTCGTGTACATTTACTTGAAATACTGAACTAGACTTCAACTATAGCCAATAATAGGGCTTTTAGAATTCTTAAGGAAAAAGAAAACATTCTTAAAGAAATTGTGCAAAAACACAACAAAAAAAAAATCAAACTTTCTAATTTAAAGAATGACAAAAATGTAAGTGCGCTGTGCAATTCATCGTATTAATATGTCAAAAGTGTGATTAATCTGACAGCATAGTTGAGAGAAAGCAGGACCTTGTTTTTTTGTTTTTGTACCAAAATCCACTTTCTCTCTGGTCCAATCATTGCGCTGCTGCGTGTAGCGCTTCCTTAGGCAAAGCTAGATCCCTTTGGGAGGTAGTACCTCACGTGGGCTGCTTTAGACCCCTCAACAGGCCAGTAAGGGTCACTTTGGACAATGGGAACCATTTCTTCTCTCCATTCTGCCCCCAAGGAGAAGCAGCCATTTGTTATGCATGTATTACTGTAGAACCAACACAAAGGAGGACATGCAGCCTCCACCTGGAAACTGGCAGTCAGTCTGACAATCAACCTTTTTTCTTTGAGGCTTTTCATGACAATATTGAATAGAACCATCTATCCCTAAAGCTGGACACCCACATTAGGAGTGACAAATAGTGTTCTTTCACAAAGCTCGTCATCACAAGGATACCATTTGTTGGAAATATTTTGAGGTTTCTTATAAACACTCACTTTTAGTTGTCCTACTATCATGCTCATTATGCAGAAGTCAGGTGTTGGTTGGTGGTCTTGCGCTGTTATACTATGGGCTATCTTCGTGAAAGGGAGACTCTGGAAACAAAACCGACAGAATTGTTTGTTAACATTGACTTGCAGTATCTTTGGCTTATTGACATCTATACTAATACAAAAAGCCTTAGAAAAGCAGTTCTCAAACTTTAAGCACTGAAATACCCTTATAAATATTTTAATCCGTGGCACTGCTGTGTGCTTCACTCTAAGAGGTCCTCCTTTAGCAACCTTGTGGTAACAAGGTTGTAAATCTGGGTGTGTATTTGTCCGTAATGCAAGAGGGTTGACAGTATTTAAGAATCTGTGCAGAGTCTGCAGACAGCTCAAAATCTGACACACACAAGCAGCTAGTAACAAATACATATAGCAACTGATAACAAGTTCTATTTGAATAAAACATCCCAAAATATCCATGATTTAGATAGCTTTGGCTAATTAGAAAACAAACACACTAAGAGTGTATGGCATGGAGATAAAAACTAAATTGTTCTTGCCATTAATTAGTAAAGATATTAAAATTATGAATAGGCCTATAAATTAACACGACTAGGGTGTGAAATGGGGGTATTAGAGTTGGACTAATCCCAGGCATCGAAACCAACAAGAGAGAGCTCTGGTTCAGTGTAAAGCTACGTACACATCGCGGTGTCAAGACTGAGCTAAAATGAAGGGAGCGGGGAGTGGCTGCATGTGTTGTTGCTAATCCAAGTAGACCTCCAGCTTGGTCCAATCAGAAAGACATGAAATTACAACTGAAACTAAAGAAATTAGCCTCACATGATTTAATTTGTGGTTACTTATTGTAATGATTATACC
The DNA here is from genome assembly GCF_026437365.1 of Eucyclogobius newberryi. Classification (NCBI taxonomy): domain Eukaryota; kingdom Metazoa; phylum Chordata; class Actinopteri; order Gobiiformes; family Gobiidae; genus Eucyclogobius; species Eucyclogobius newberryi. Next base: position 21,937,929 of record NW_027316389.1, read on the forward strand.
TGCTGCCAATCAACAATTACTGTTCATTGCATTTTTGAACAAGCCCCGTCAAGTGCATTCTATTGGAATATGTCCATTGTTGTCCTTTCTGTTTGCACACTAGACAAACAAGCTTGGTTTGAAGAACGCAGCAAGAATTTCCCCTTGGGGACAATTAAGTCTTAAATCTTAGTGCAGCCTCTGCAGCTCAAGTGTATTTGGCAGGTGCTGAGCTTTCAAATGAGGCATGGCTTGTTCATATATTCTACAAGCAAATGTTTAAAAGACAAAATTCCAAAATAAAGATTAATCATCAGTATTTTTGATCAAAAACAAAATACTCCTAACAACATTCACAATATTATAAAAAATGTAATATCTGTCCACGTCTATTGCAAAGATTAACATGAGATTACAAATGTTCATATCACAGGGACAAATACATACACCTGTTTTATGTTGCATCTGCGCTTGTGGGGAGCAAACTTTTGTTTTTGTGAGCAAACTGCTTTCCATTACCAGTTTGATCTTAACACCATTTATACTTTAATTTATAATGTTGACATGGTGGTACTACATGACTACTCACTACCCACTCAAATAGGCCCATACAGTGTTCCTATAGCCTAATAATATTTAATCAACCATACAAACACTATTAAAACTCACTAATAACAAAATATACCTAAAAGTAGCTCAAATAATTGTGAGCACACCTGCTTTAAAAGGATTAAGGAACATTATTCAGAGTTGTATTCAGGCTTGATAATTAAAATATCCAGAAAACTTACAGTGAGTTTTTTAACAATGTCATTTTTCCCCTGGAACTGCTGTCCTTCCCATGTAAGGCATGAGGCATCCGTCTGTATGGAGTAACAGTAATACAAGAAAGAGATTAATGCAAGATCAATGAAACTTTACTTATGCTTTATGGAAATAAGTACATCACACTAACATATATAGCTCCAAGTCGTGATCTGTCAGAATCAAACATTTGATAGTAGTGGGTCACAAAGCTGGACCCAATCTGTTCCCACACAGGCTGGTCCACCATGTTGGTTAGCCCTACAACACACTGAGAGAGGAGAAATATTACTATTAAACAAGATAGATGGATGGATGGATACACAGATGGACATTAAATAATGCTATGCGTAAACAGGCAAAAACATGTACAGCGAAATCCAGACCGATAGCTAAGTTTTTCAATAAGTGATAGCTGGAACTATATTTTTAAGGTTTCTTTGCACTAATGGGAATGTTGTAGTTCCAAATAACTTTATATATGATCATTTATCGAGATATTTTGATTGTAGTGATATGCCATACTTCAAAATGTGTTATTGTAATGGCCTAATCAGTGTTATCCAAGTATTACCGATGGCATTTGATGTTGAAACGTTAACAAAAAATACAACAACATCAATGTGGTTAGTGCTTTGAATCTGAACTGTTCAGAAACTCAAATCCCACCATGGATAACACAGTTGGCTTACCAAAGCTGATCTGAACCAGGCATGTTTTGCTGACCACATCGTATTAGCTGCAAGTGTGACACTGACAGCACAAGTCATGCGCTTTCACACAACTAACATTAGTCTTCCTACTAGATGCCGGTACAAACGTCAATAGCAGCAGTTGGGATCTTAACATAAAAGTTAATCAAATATTAGAAGTGCATATGATTGCTCTGTAAAGACTAGTCTAGCAAGGGCTAACCAGATGCTATTAGCTTGTTTGATCTTCATTGCTAGCATAATAAACAGATAATACTCCATGCTTTGCTAGTCTTTCTAGTAGGAGATAAAATTAGCTTTCGTAGGGTGTTCTGAGACTGCTTGTTTCGCAGCACAGGCCTGTTCAGTGGTCGCTAAAAATATCTCATCTCCTCCAAGTGTTGATTCCTCTACAGGCCCGCGATACTTCTGGAGCCCCGGGCAGCTCTTACTCTCCATAGGCGTGCCCACCGTTTCAACCAACAGCAGCAGTCAATGAAAGGACTACTCTAAGTCACTACCATCTTTCAACCAGTCTGCAGGAGCCCTGGCCATTTACTTATATGTTTCCATTCACTGCATGTGATAAGAATTCTTAAAACCAAAGTAAGTATAACTTACCTTAGACCAAAGCCGAGGCCGGCCGCACGACCACAAGTGCTGCTGCTGCTGCTGCTGCTGCTGCTGCTGCTGCTGCTATGCTCACCCCGACGAACAGAGGGCACGCGCTCAAAGAAGACATACGCGCGGAGAATTATGGGAGTGTAGTCTTTCCATGCAGTAGTCGCGCTCGGGTTTAAGCTGCGCCGCGTCTGGATGATCGACCAAAGTTGAAGTGTCCAATAAGAGCATAGAATAGGGTTAAAGCGGAAACGTGCATCGATCGGATCTGCGCAGGGCTGAAATAAACTCTCTTCTTCTTAATTTATTTTTTATTTTATTTTGCATACGGTATAGCGTAAACACATACTTTGAAGACGCACAACTACAGTAGGTGGCGGTAAATGCACATTTTAAGTTGGCTGCCAACCGCCATTAAAAGTAACACAACAACAAGGATCGGCGCAGGTCTTGCTTATCCTACGGACTGCTCCTCGTTTAAGGCTTTCCATATATAGTCACTGCTTTCAACCCATGGATCTACGGTTTCCACGCACCACCAAATACATAAGCAAAGCAACAAACAACAGACATAATTTATTATAAGTTTAAGTGAGTCGTAATCCAACAATATTGTGCTCCTTGGGTGTAAAGTTATTTAAACAGTAAATGATTGTGTTGCACAGTTGTCACAAACGTCATGCCAGTGGTGCATTCCGGAGCGCCGAGATCCAAAAGCTAATGGGCCACTGTATTAACCACCTTTAGGGGGCGCCAAAAGTGGCCAAACAGGGAAAACTGATCAACAACAATGATTATCAAATAACATTTAAAAAAAAATGTTATTAAAGACACAAATACAGACACGTGATTCAAGAAATTATCCCTTGAATGGGAAAGATAAGAATCCTGAAATAGTGTTATTCCATTGTGTGGTTCATTGCAGTCTTAAACAACTAAAATTAATTGCAGAAATTAAATATAATCAAGTGACCCTTTGGTATTTGCTCATGTTTAGAAGACTGACGTTTTGTAGCCATTGTATGTATTTTAAATAAAACAGTTATACAGACACTGTACTTGGCAAGGTGCTGGATTTGGGAGTCACAGGTTGTGTGTTTGAGCCTGGCTAGTGTCCAAAATCATGTTTTGTCACAGTTTAGACTGCTTTTTTTTCTTTACTTTTTTTTAAACATTCAAAATCATAGTTTGCCACCTTCTAGACTGGTCACAAGTGCCCAGCCACTTGGTCGGCAACTTTCTAAAGTGGTCTGCCACTATCTAAAGTGGTTGGCTACTTATGTGAATATGTGTAAATATGTGAAGAATTATCAGGTAATTCAGCTCATCGTTAAGCACACAATCTGTACAGTACAGTACTTACAAGAATGCTTTTAGACTGGTGTCATGAGCTGGGGAAACAACTACAAACAGTTGCTGCCAGATCCTTCCAGTGGACCTTCAGAATAATTTATCAGATTAGCATAATCTCCTGGATCTTTTATCCTCAGAAATCAAGAGAAAGGGGAATCCTTTCCCCAAATTGGGAATCAACTTTTTTGTCCAGTATAATAAATTCAAGTAGATCCTTATTCATGATAAATTTTGCAACACAATGAGTTAAAATAATGTTGGGCTGTATTATTCTCATTGGGACAGGAGCAAAAGAATAGCAATTTTTACTTATTTTTCAACTGTTAGTAACAAATTCCGATGCAAATTATATGGCTTACACAAATTGTTGAACGGCATCTCTAATTATACAGTGTAATAAAATAAACGCTATATATAGCTTTTTATGCTATATTCACTTATACTTGTCTAGATAAAGTGTGTTTTTAACATGTTTCATTGTGATAAGACCGCAAAAAGGACTCGTAATTACCGGTACCACTTTACAATTGGAAAGGATCATCTTTTCTAGTAAGTTAAATGTGTTTACAACTGGGTTTAAATGAAGTTTGGGATCGAACGTCAAAAATGTGCAAAACGTTCATAGAAAATTAAACGTTCAAGGTAAATTAAAGACCCGTGGAATAACCCCATGGGAACAACCACCTAATTAAGTAATGTAAGTAAGACCCTTGTCAAATTACTGCCGAATTTCAAACCTCATATCCAAAAATTCTTGAAAAGTTTGTTTTCTTCCAACGTCACAATCATTCCAATTCGATTTCCATCCACAGCAGAGTAACAGCTCTCATCAGAGTTCCCAGCAACCTACTGATGGCCTCTGACTCTGATTCCACATCCCTTCACATTCTTCTCGAGTTCAAGTGTTCATTAGTCCATAGCCCCCTGCCTGAGGGGAGTGGCTCAAATAGTCCATGTCCAGGGTGAGAAGGGTCGGCTGTGGTCTGACCTGTTCGTCCCAGCGTCCTGGAGACCTACAGGTCCTGCAGAGATGGAAGTCTGCAGCTGATCATTTTAACAGAGCGCACAATGCGCTGTAGTCTGTTTGTCACTGGCTGTGGCTCACGGTGATTGAGGAGGTGAGGATGGACTCAATGATGGCTGTGTAGAACTCCACTGTCACCTGTGTTGGCAGCTTGGCTTTCCTCAGCTGCCACAGGAAGTACATCCTCTACTGGGCCTTCTTGATGAGGGAGTCTGTCATGTGAGAGGGGGCTGGGGGCTGTGACTTTCCTGTCCACGATCATCTCCACTGTCTTCTGGGCATTGAACTCCAGGTTGTTACAGCTACACCAGGACACCAGTTGATCCACCTCCCTTCTGTAGGCAGACTCATCCCCGTCCGAGATGAGCCAGATGAGGGTGGTTTCGTCTGCAAACTTGATCAGTCTTGTCTATAAGCTCCTGTGCTGATAGTCCGTGTGTCTGAGACATTCTTCCCCAGGCGCACGCACTGCTTCCGAGGAAGTTAGTGATCCACCTGCAGTCCTTGTTCCTGACCCTGAGTCAGGAACATTGAGCTAGGAAAGCTTGTCCTGGAGCAGAGCAAGGAGGATGGTTGAATGCAGAGCTGAAGTCCACAAACAGAATCCTGGCATTGGTTCCCGAGGAGCCCAGATGCTGCAAGATGAAGTGGAGTACCAGGTTGATGGCATCATCTACAGACCTGTTGGCTCTGTAGGCAAACTGCAGGGGGTTGTTGTCAGAGAACTGCTGCTTCAGACGCGTATTGCACTGTGATTTAGCTCTTGACAATCTCTGCTAAATCAATACTTTGCATAACCCCACACTGTCACCTGTGGGGTCTCCGAGGGCAGCATGCTGGGTCCAACCCTCTTCACCATCCACATGCTTCCTCTTGGGTGTGTCGTCAGCAAGCATGGACTTAACTTCCATCAAAAAGTCACTTTCTCTGGGCCCCCCTCTGCCACTCTCACCTGCCTCAGCTCCTGCCTGGAGGAGACAAGGGAATGGATGAGCCAGAGCTTCCTTAAGCTGAATGGCTCAAAAACTAAAGCCACTAAAACCGGCACCTTTGAACAACTCTGCTGAGGTGATCGGCTGCAGACTTCCATCCCTGCTGGACCTCTATGTCTCCAGGGCTCTTCTCACCCTGGACACGGACTATTTGAGCCACTCCTCTGAGGCAAGAGGCTGCCGCCACAGGGAGTTTCTTTTCCTCTGCCGTTGGACTCATGAATACTTCCTAAACACCTGTCACCAGCTATAATTTAATCAATCACTCACTGCACTCTGTGCACTACATTTGTAAATTTAACTGTAAATTTTGTGTACATAGTAAGCCTATTTTTTTTACATCCCATAGTAGATTTAAAATATTTTTCTTTGATGCATTTGGTTTTTGATGTTATATGTATATGTTGCACTAAATCACCAAAACAAGTTCCTATGTTTGTGAATTTTGTTGTACTTTTCTATGGTGTTTTATGGCGGCTGCTATCCAAGTGTTACATTACCGCAAGACTTTATTCTTTGGACTTTATTCTTCTTCCTCTATGGTGTTTTATGTCGACTGGTATCCAAGCGTTACATTACCGTCAGACTTTATTCAGACTTTAATCTTTAGACTTCGTTCTTCAGTTCAAAGCCCACGAGTTCAAAGCACACGAGTTCCAAAATTGATTCTGATTGCTCATCGAAAGCCCAGAAAACACAGCGAGTTAATATGTTCCCATAGCAACGTAAAAGAGCACGCAACAAGGTCCTCATAGTAGACCTCGGAGCGCCTGTCTAATAAATATTGTAATAAATAGTCTAGTCCAAAAATAACATCGATTTGTGTTTCTAGACACCAATATATTCATATATAATAATAACAACAACAACAACCACCATAAAGTGTATATTTTTATTTGATTCCCTATACAAAAATATACATGCAAAACATTAAACTTAACGGGCTAAAACAATTCAATAAATATTGCCATAAATATCTCATCTTAGTGAATTACTTTCCAAGAGATAACATTCGAATCTAAATGTATTACCGCCGAACATAGGCAGGACGCACAAATGCGACTGAACTACAGTACCCACACGGCACCGTCCGTTCCAGCCTACAGTACATTCTGCTGCTTATCCGGGGATGTCACACCGCTGCTATTTTCTCCCCACAGTCCCTCTCGCTCTCAGCTCTCAGCACCAGCGGACAACGACGGGGCTTTGGGCAGCAAGAAACGCACTTTAGACACCAGACAAACGCCAGTTATGGCAGAGGTGGTCGGAGTCGGGAGCTTGCCCGCAGTGGATCCTGTTTTTAATTACCAAGAGCACGAACTCAACGACCGACTAAAACGGCTCTACCCGGCTGTGAACGAGAAAGAGACCCCTTTACCCCGATCCTGGAGCCCCAAGGATAAGTACAGCTATATCGGGCTGTCACAGAACAACCTGCGAGTCCATTACAAAGGTTAGAGCTGGTGTATCCTCGCGGGGCTAAAGAAGTTGTTCAACGACCGAAACCCCGAGTAGTTGCGGAGGGTCTCACACACACACACACACACACACACACACAACACGTACACTATGCGATTATGTTGGTTGGTTTTGTGTGTGTGTGTGTTTGTGTGTAGTCCTGGTAAATCTAGTCTGAGCTGCCTCCCCTGTCCTATAACCTGGCTTTGTTTCTCAAAAGCAGAGGAATGTCAAAATGGGTGACATTGACACCATCGTTAACATCAACCATTTTTTTAACCCAACAAACTGATAATAATGTCCAAAGCCGAGGCTTCTCTTTGTTTATCTGACGTTTGTATTGTAATTGTTTTTCTGGTATGGTCTAGTTTTACGGAAAGGCTGCAATGACATTCTAGTACACACTGGCAGTGACATGGCATTAATAAAGGCAATTGTATCTAAAACGGGGATTGCTAAAGCGAGATAACCTTCCAATAAGCAATATTAGCGTTAACCTTAGTTAGCCGATGAGCTAACTAGCTAACGTTAGCTAACTCGAGTGTTGTTTCGGGTTTTAAGCTTTGCCACGATGGAAATCGCCTATATAACTTGTTTGCCTTTAACCATAAAGCAATCAAATAGATCCCAGATGATTAAATGTTTTGGTAATGACTTAAATGTAATAACAGACTTTTTCATTTGTGAAATTTCTTCGTGTGTCTTTTTGTTAATGGGTTTCAATAAAGCTTGGTGTTTGTTTTTTCCCCCTTCCTGATTTGAGTAAAGAGCAGTCCGTCTGTTTGGGCCCGAAGCAGTTTTCTGAGCTGATGGACGAGGCCTTAGCGCATTTCAGTCACATTTCAGTTGGCCAAATGTTGTCTTCTTGTCTTTAAACAAATGCAATGCTTTGTTATTGATCAGGTCACATTAGTCATGAGTAAGTGCTCACTGTTAGGCCTGCTCGGCCTGCCTACTGGCTTGTTTCACAAGTAAAAACAAAGTGTCATCTGCTCCTGTTAAAGCCGCCTTTTCATCATCGGTCACCACATCGTTCACGGGGCTGTGCTAGCGCTTTATGAACGCAAGTGAAACCCGTGAAAACCGTGTGAGAGGATACGTTAGCCAGGGCAGGGGGTTCAAAACATTTTCACCAAGGGCCGCATATTGAAATGTATTTGAAATGGTGGGCCGCAGACTGATGGTTTATACAGTGAGTCATTTATGTTGCTGCCTTTTACACAGCTTTGACAGGGCCACTACTATATACTATATATACTTTGATAAGGAATGTGGATTGTAGGTCTGTATTTCAACGCAGTGTTTGCTATTCAGGTTATAGTCGTAGAATTACTTCAATTTGTTGTAAGAAGTTCTGCCTATGAACATTGGGCCAATTCATCAGTAGGCCTGAGGGTCAACACAAATTAGTCTGGGGGCTGCATTTGGCCCAAAAGGACACCCATAAAGTAAGTCCCCCAGGCCTCATCACAGTCACAGAGGTATCCTGCTGTATATGTCTGTCAAACTGGGACAGTATTTAGTAATTACCCCTTTTATAACTCATTGTGCCTGGTTGTTAACTGATATCCTGCCTGTTCTGGACTGCCCCCAGATTGTGTATTATAAAAAAGGTCACTATACTATACCATACACTACACTACACCATAAGCATCTATTAAAAGTTGGTTATGGGCTCAAATGAGACTTTTGTATGACACTGCACGATTAGGATGGGTTGTCGCCATAAATAGGCCTACTCTATATTAGATGAAATATCTTTTATCCCCTGGTAGCCTCTGCTCCCTTCTCTCACCCTTGAGATTTTTGATGCTATTTTGACCGAATGTTCCATTTTGTATTCGTTTCCTTAGAGTTTGTAATTACCTTTTTAGTGTTATGATTATTATTGTTAGTCATGGTCTCCAACTTTTTTGTACCATTAACTCTGATGATGGGCACATGATTAGTTAATTTCTCTCCCAGCCAGGACTATCAGAAATGTGCTAAAACCTGCCTTTAAAAACCTTTGTCACGGTTCCTTGTTTGCATAAAATGTTATAGCGCTGTAGAATTAAAAGAGTGCAGTATTACTTAATTTATCCATTGTTTGGACTTTTCACTTTTCATTACACATGTTGGTTTTTTTGCAGTTTAAAAAAAATACATATATTAGAGAGGATATACTCTCAATATTATAATTTTTCATATGTCCAAAACAACTGAGATATTCGCACCTCTAGCATACAAAGGGCTGAACTATTTTGGAAACATTTCTTCTTGCATCACATTTAGATTTGTGGTTTATGTTTAGTTTTAATATAGGACTATGTTCTCAGTGGACATAACATGTTGAGAATAGCCTAGATCACAATTTCGCCACTAGCCTACAACTAGGGATGTCACAGTATAAATCATTTTAGTGTTCCAATGCCACAACCAAACAGTGAAACTCTTAATTGACTTTCATTCAAGTAGTATGTGACCAGCGTTATTAAATCAAACACTTTCTGAATTATAAAGTAAATCAATGTGAAATCACAGCCAGATAAAAAAAACACTCCGCATTTAGGTTAATCTTTTTGGATATAGATTGAATTAATACTGCTTTTAAATTGATCTGGATATATTTTTTCAGTTCTGACCGGAATAAACACGGTTATTGATTTAACCAAATCATTTTCACATTGCTAATACTAAGTAGCTTTATACTGTCTTTAACTACAACTACCTGTTTCCGAGAGTTCATGTATGCAATCATTCATCTTAACTGTGTTTGGTCAAATCCACCTGTCGATCACTCAAAGCAAGAGCATGATGGAGGAGGCTGACCAAAAGAGGAGTAGGTCGGGAAATGTGACTGTTTGAACACCTGCCTTCAAAGTTTTTTTTTTTTTTTTTTTTTGCTTTCATAGCCATATGTCGATGCCGATTGTTTTAGAATACAGGGAAACCGATGACCAATAAACATAGCCAATATTTCTAGGCCAATATGTTGGGCCCATTTTGATATTTTTGGCTAAATTACACTGTTTAAATTGACTACAAACTTGTCCACAGCCGTTAAACCACAAACATATAAGAGAGCAGTGTCGCTCTGTGCAGTGTCGCTCTGTGCAGTGTCGCTCTGTGCAGTGTCGCTCTGTGCAGTGTCGCTCTGTGCAGTGTCGCTCTGTGCAGTGTCGCTCTGTGCAGTGTCGCTCTGTGCAGTGTCGCTCTGTGCAGCGTCGTCTTCACGCTAACGTGTGTGTTCTTTAGGCTGCAGGTTGTCTTCTGCTGGAACATTAAGGCTGATCGCCAATACACTAAAAACTGCAAATATCGTCCTTATAGATGGTCCATCGCTAATGGCAAAGATCAAATCACAATTCCAATTTTTATAATCATATTGCCTATAAGAAAGTCTGTAATATGAACTAAACTATCCTGAGCATTTTAGAGTTGTTTGTAAAAGTCTAAAGGGTCTTATGAGTTACTATTTGTTATTCCGAGTAGTTCAATACATAATAAGGATGTTGTTGTTTTGCTGTGGAAATGATGTTACTTAAACAAAGAGCATTCTCTATTCCTCTTTAATTGTATTGTGGGAGCTGTCCAGTGGAATAGGTAGACTGACACTTGTCCCCTGTCCTTGTATGTAGTTGTACAGAGACCTGCGGGCCTACTGAGGACTTGTTTCATGAGGAGTTTCTAAAATTAGACACACACACTCACTCTAACCACTGCAGCAGACAATTCACGAGTGTCGGGTCGCTGACTGTGACAATACAAATAAGAAAGTGTTGGATGTAAAAACAATGGTGTGATTAATGCACCAAATTCATTATTTCGTTTTGTTTTCTGGAATAGGGCCCCAGCAAGCCATTGGCATATTTCCTAAATCATCTACTTTTATCCACCATGGAAAAATAATCATAATTGTCACAATCACCACAGTCATAATCTCAAGTCAACAAGAAAAAGCTTTCTCTTAACAAAATTAGAAAGCACGGTCTGTCTAGTCATATATTTCTTCAGTGAGGCAGTGGATTTCATTTTTCATTTGACCCTTCCATATCACCTATCGACAAATAACTAATAAAAACAATATTGCCCATTCAAGTTTAATTATATACAATAAAATGGCATTGGAGCTGAGTTCTGCATACCATGTTCTCAGTCACAACAAGAGGAGCTTTCAACAATTGTATCGGGGAAACTTTCATGGGAATCAGAAACAATTCATAATTAGGGTTGCAAAGAGGAGGAACAATTTTTTCAAATTGTTGGAATTTTGAAAAACAAAAAAACTTTGTGTAATCTCAAAGGAATTACGGTAACTTGTGTGCACAGATGTGACTGATTTTCATTGGTTTGAAGATATTTTAGACACACTCTGCATACTTTTTGGCCTGGAGACCTAAAACCTCTTCATCATATCCAAGTGGTCACACCAGGCAACTTGAATGCAGTTCATCACTTTGCTATGGCAGTGTAAATGCAGATATTTAAGTGCATTTGCATAAGTTCAAGTTGCTATGCTTCACATACATCACATTGACACGTTCATCTTTAGGTCATGCTTGTAATCAGTTTAGCTACTTCCTCCTGTTTTGTCTTATTTATTGTTCTTAGACTATGAGGCCTCCTTATTATTGACCTTTATTTAACCAGGAAAGCCCCACTTAGATTAAGAATATATTTTCAGGGGAGTCCTGACCCCAGAGGGGAGGAGCCTATTCTACATGTTTTCAGTGGTAGGGAAACTGGAGGAAACCGGAGCAGACGTGGAAAGAACATGCAAACTCCACACAGGAAGGCCCAACTAACCGCTGCACCACCGTGTCTCCCGATTCTGCATAAACATGCAATGGCTCTGGGTACAACATCTTTAAACTGTTTAGTACACTGTTCTGACAGAAAGCCAAACTTCCCTGTCATGCATCATGATTCTAATATCCTCATCTGTTCACCCTGACCCTGAATAAAATCGGATAGGCCCACACTGGAACATTTCACAATCATGTGGCTGTGTGTTTGTTCCTAACTTGAACCATCTATGTCCTGTATGTGTCCAGATGGCTCCACATTAATGGCCAAAGCCCTCTCTATTCCTCTCCCTCTCACACACTGACACAAGGTGTCTGCTAACCGCCAGCTGCTCCGGTTAGGGTTACACACCATCTTCGTTGCATTCATGCACACACAAGTGGGGCTCTCTTTTTATGCATGCAGCCAGGCGAACCCTCAGCAATTCAATCCTGTGATTACCGTACATGTCACAAACTGGGAGGCACATGTAAAGTGTCAAAGCCTGATCGGGGGTTACACAACGCTCAGCTGAGCACACTCTCTCTATGACCCTAGGGATTGCATAAGCAGCCATCTAAATCTAAATTTACAGACTCTAATGATTGTTATGTTTCAGTCTAATTGGCCTATGCAAACACAAAGTAGCTTTGTGACCATATATATATATATATATATATATATATATATATATATATATATATATATATATATATATATATATATATATATATATATATATATATATATATATATATATATATATATATATATATATATATATATATATATATGAAAAAAATCATGAGGTCTTAGTGAAGTCTCTGCTAAAGTGAATTTTACATTTATGAAACATTACCGGTATGTTAAAAAAAAATAGAAAATGTGGCAGATATTTATTAGGCCCGAGCGCCACAAGCTGGCGAGAGGCCTATTAATCTCGTAAGGCTGCGAAAGTGCGCACGTAGTGCGCACGAAATCGAGCGCGAAGCGCTCGCCCACTTCCAAACACTCACTAACGCACTCCTCCACTCACGCACGCCCCGTGCATACTAATTAGTATTAGGAAAATGGAACATTACCGTTGTAAACGGGCGAAGCCCGTGCAAAAGTGCGCACTAAACGAGCACTTTACATTGAAAATGTATAGTTTATGATATTTGGAAAATGGGAAACATTGTTTTCGCATCGGAATATTATTCTTTCTTCTTCTTCTCGGGACCAACCCCCCTATTTTTCACCCCGTGAACATTGACGAAAAGTCACAAAAATTTGCACACCTCTAAAAATCGTGCCTCTCTACATTCTGGCTATTTCCCTTTTCTAAAATAAAAAAAATTGGCGCGTCAGCGCCCCCAAATGTACCAAAAATGCATTGAGAGATGGGAACTGACCCAAAAAAAATTTGATCGTAGAATCATGAAATTTGGCGCAGAGGTCGATGGTGACAAGAGAAGTAAAAAATATTATTACGGCAACGCCGTCCGCCCAACCAAATGTCGGCCATATTGCTTCAAAAATGGCTAAACATGACTTCGGAGTTTTTCCAAACGTCGTACTTTTACAAACTCCTCCCAGGGCGTTGGCCCTAAAAAGCTGAAATTTGGTGAAAATGCTACTGAGGAGTGGGACATCAAAAGTTATCCAAATTACATTGATACCTGTCACTGTCTCTGTGCGGCGAAGCCGCAAACTGTAGCAAGAATTTCAGAAATCTCCCAAATTTAACATTTCTGCCGTTTGCGCAGATAAAGTCCGAATTGCGTCAAATTAGAATCAGTTGTTAAACTCTTTGCCCTAAACCTACTTGAAGTGAAATAAATTAATTTGGAGCCACAGCGCCCCCTACAGATTTTATATGGAGGTTAAATATTTAGTTTTGTGAAATTATATGAAATTTGACACACAACTCAATTTTGGCATCCCCATCAAAAAAGTCAATGAGACCCATGTCATAATTGTTATGGCGTTGCCGTAGCGATGACCAAAACCTCCCATGTTATTCCAATGGGGAAATCGCCAGAACATGTTTACACTTTAGACTTTCACAAACTCCTCTTAGGGCGTTAGCCCTATTAACCTGAAATTTGGTGAGACTCATCTTCAGGGGTGGACCATCAAAAGTTATCCACATTTTTATTCAAAGAGTCACGGTGTCTGTGCGGCAAAGCCGCACATTTTGCCAAGAATTCAAAATAAAATTGCTTTTTGATGGTAAAACAAAGGGGAGAAGATGTGACAGCGTCACAGATTCAGCAGTAGGCGTAATAAAAGGACAATTGGGGCGCGTTAGCGCCCCCTCCTCTTGCGGCGTGGCGGCGGCGTGGCGAGGGCCGACCATTGCCGCTTGCGGCTATATTTTTATATTACATCTATACTTCACATAAACCTCTCAACCTTTTGCCGTCTTGTTGCAGGTCACGGGAAGAACCACAAGGATGCGGCATCAGTGCGCGCTACACACCCCATCCCAGCGGCCTGTGGGATTTACTACTTTGAAGTCAAGATTGTCAGCAAAGGTCGTGACGGGTAAGATAGTAGTAATTGAAAATGCTATTCAAATGACCTTAGTTACAAAATGGCAAAAACTTTGCTCATGTATATTTTACAATTTCCTGTGCAGATAATGATATCTTATGCCAATGAATATGTCAGCCTGTATGTCTTTTAATGTCAAATTTCAAATAGTTACTCTTCTTGCTGTAATATTTTATATAGCAAAGCTAATTGCAATATTTCTCAGAAAGATTGTAATTAGACTGTAATTAGATTTTGTCCCAAAATCATTCTTGTCTGATAAGCAGAAACACCACTGCCAGCTTTTAGTCAACATCTCCCCCATCATGTGCATTTTAAAAGACCCTATGCACCACATGAACTGCTCTGTGAACAAAAGTCTGTGCATCTAGTTTCTTTACTAACTTAAAGGCGGTATGGACGATTTTTCGGCGATTTGAGAACGCAGGCGGAAGTGCGCATGCGCACTCCCCCGTGCGGACTGATACAACACACACGTGCGTTTGTTTATTAGCACAACGGAGCGCATCGCATCGCTCGTCTCCCGTAGATTTCTGTCCACTTCTGCGTCAGCTCGAACTGTCTTTCTCCGTCTTCATTTTGCCCCGTACACTGAGGGAACTATATTATGATAGATCCATGCGCTTAGGCACGCGGAAACGTGGGGACGAGCCTGGCGCGGCTGCAGGTGAGCGGTAGGTGCGTTTTATGATTGATACGTGGCAGGACAAATGATTTATCCACGCCACGAGGAAATATGATACAAAATTTGCTGAAAAAAATCGTCCATACCACCTTTTAATACAAAATACAAAGGCTGGTAACTCTGGTTTAGTCATGGCTCAACAACAGTCAGACTCCAGAGGAGCAAGCACTTTTACTGCATTACTTTTATCTACTTGGGAGTTAAAATTATTATTATTGCTTTCAGTCTTTTGACCCATTATACCAGACCTGGGCAAACTACGGCCCGCGGGCCACATACAGCCCGTTTGTCTTTAACTGTCTTAACTGTCTGTACTTGTATCCTTTTGTATCCTTAAAATTAATTAAATAGATTCAATAGCCTATGTTTGACAGAAAAGTGATATTTTATTTGATATTTAATATATATTGGATATTTTTTAAAGAAAAAAGATGGACATATAGATACATATCTATATATCTAATCTTTTTTCTTGATCGCGGGCCGGCCCTCCGCTACTTGCCTGGATTCGAATATGGCCCTCGGAGGAAAATAAAGGCCCACCCTTGCAATATACACTGGAATCCTAACTGGAAATTCAGTTTCAAAAGTCTTGTCTTGCATAACATTTACACTCCCCTGTTCTGGTTTGGTGGCATACTCTGAGGGCATAGAGCTGTGGAGTTAAAATGTTGTCTTGTCTTCATATAAGCGTATGAGTATTATTATTATTATTAGGCCCGAGCGCCACAAGCTGGCGAGAGGCCTATTAATCTCGTAAGGCCGTGCGAAGCACGGCTGCGAAAGTGCGCACGTAGTGCGCACGAAATCGAGCGCGAAGCGCTCGCCCACTTCCAAACACTCACTAACGCACTCCTTCACTCATGCACGCCCCGTGCATATAATTAGTAGTAGGAAAATGGAACATTACCGTTGTAAACGGGCGAAGCCCGCGCAAAAGTGCGCACTAAACGAGCACTTTACATTGGGATGACGACCGCGAAGCGAAGCGGTCGTCATCCCCATATAAAGCACTCATTTGCGCTAAGTAGCTCACGAATACGTTCCCCATCTCTTGCATGTTCCGTGCATATAAGCATGTAATGCAAAAATTGAACATTATTACTGTATAGAGGGCCAAAAACACAAAGTGGGCGGAGCCCACTCAAAATTAACGATAGGTACCCGTCAGTGACCAGGGACCCACACCATGAGGTAGGAAAGCGCGAGCGCTTTCCGAAAATGTATAGTTCATGATATTTGAAAAATGGGAAACATTGTTTTCGCATCGGAATATTATTCTTTCTTTCTTTCTTCTTCTTCTCGGGACCAACCCCCCTATTTTTCACCCAGTGAACATTGACGAAAAGTCACAAAAATTAGCCCACCTCTAAAAATCGTGCCTCTCTACTATCTGGCTATTTCCCTTTTCTAAAATTAAAAAAATTGGCGCGTCAGCGCCCCCAAATGTACCAAAAATGCATTGAGAGATGGGAAATGACCCAAAAGAAATCTGATCGTAGAATCATGAAATTTAGAGGTAGATGGTGACAAGAGAAGTAAAAAATATTATTACGGCAACGCCGTCCGCCCAACCAAATGTCGGCCATATTGCTTCAAAAATGGCTAAACATGACTTCGGAGTTTTTCCAAACGTCGTACTTTTACGAACTCCTCCCAGGGCGGTGGCCCTAAAAAGCTGAAATTTGGTGAAAATGCTACTGAGGAGTGGGACATCAAAAGTTATCCAAATTACATTGATACCTCTCATGGTCTCAAGAATTTCAGAAATCTCCCAAATTTAACATTTCTGCCGTTTGCGCAGATAAAGTCCGAATTGCGTCAAATTAGAATCAGTTGTTAAACTCTTTGCCCTAAACCTACTTGAAGTGAAATAAATTAATTTGGAGCCACAGCGCCCCCTACAGATTTTATATGGAGGTTAAATATTTAGTTTTGCGAAATTATATGAAATTTGACACACAACTCAATTTTGGCATCCCCATCAAAAAAGTCAATGAGACCCATGTCATAATTGTTATGGCTTTGCCGTAACGATGACCGAAACCTTCCATGTTATTCCAATGGGGAAATCGCCAGAACATGTTTACACTTTAGACTTTCACAAACTCCTCTTAGGGCGTTAGACATATTAACCTGAAATTTGGTGAGACTGATCTTCAGGGGTGGACCATCAAAAGTTATCCACATTTTTATTCTAAGAGTCACGGTCTCTGTGCGGCAAAGCCGCACATTTTGCCAAGAATTCAAAATAAAATTGCTTTTTGATGGTTAAACAAAGGGGAGAAGATGTGACAGCGTCACAGATTCAGCAGTAGATGTAATAAAAGGACAATTGGGGCCTCCTCTTGCGGCGTGGCGGCGGCGTGGCGAGGGCCGATCATTGCCGCTTGCGGCTATATTTATTATTATTATTATTATTATTATTATTATTATTATTATTATTATTATTATTATTATTATTATTATTATTAAAAGGATAATTATATTGTGACCAAACAATAGCCACATAAAGTCTTTTTGTGATTTTCTTTAGAAATCTTGAGCAATGATTGATTGATTTCTTGGTGATGAGACATGCCTACGACAATTTCTGAGCCCAAGCTTTTTCCTTTAACAGAAAACGAGCACACTCTGTATCGGACTGGAATAATGAGGCCTTTCACTTTTATTGCACTTGAACAGAATAAAACTATTAATTTAACTAAATCTGCAGATCCTAATAATTGTATGAGCTGATTAGCTGATATTGTTCTATTTCTGAAATGTTGAATACATGCAAATGAAAAATGCTGAAAAATGACACCTCAGTCATTTTCCGTGTACTATATCAACTAAACCTGTTGGAAAAACAAGATTAAAATATGTTTGTTAGGAATGATGTTTTGGTTTGTGTTTGCAGGTACATGGGCATAGGCTTGTCTGCGCAGGGGGTCAACATGAACAGATTACCCGGTGAGTAACACACCAGCAGTTACATTCACTAACTGGGATGAGCCTAGTGTTGTCACAATACACAAAATTCAAACTCAATTTTAGATACTAAGGAATAGGCTCAATATAAATGTTCAAACTTGCTCAAATCAGTATCTGGTTTCAATACTAGTTTTAGTATAGACTATTATCTGATTTATGACACTTTCATCAATCCTAGATGAACCTTAGAACATGTAGACATCAAATTGAACTAAAACATCGCTACAGATCTTTTATCTTATAGATGTTTCTTTTTATACCCTGGTCAGCGAGGATTCCAGCGCTAACTGGAGTGTATTGTTTTTTTAATAACCACATGGGTAGTTCCTGCAACAGTTGAGGCCAAAAAATAAAATTGTGTGTTTCCGGTAACATTGAATAAAAAATCCAGGTAGGTAGGTCGTATTTTTTATTTTTTTCAAAATATTTTTTAAAATCCTTGCACAGGTTTTGCAGACAGTTTTCTTTTCTCAGAAGTGAGCGCTTTGCATTGAAGTGGCCTTATTGGTATGTAGATATTGAATAAAATAGTTCTCTACATCTATACTAGTCCAACCACAGGACAAGAGCCATTAGCAGACAACTTTTTATTAATTACCGCTCTGTTGCGGCCCCGCTCCGCGCTGTCGCCCTGCGCGCGTGTTCGGTGACCTGTAGATCCACTCGTCCCCAAAAGTTTTCCAAAGCACCATTGCTTGTAAGTGCCCAGTCGTACTTTGGAGTCTTGTTGATAAAATGTTTAAGGTCGGGTTTTCTTTATTTTGAAATCCAGGTCGGTCGAGTTACTGGAAACACACAATTGTTTCTTCTTGGCCTAATCACATTCTATCACCACATACAAGTTATTTTTATATTAAATGTAAACATCTGTATTATGGACATAGATGGTTAGCCTCTGTTGTGCCTGAACTGGTAATTACATTTTTCAAAAAGTCTGGGGAAAAAATAATTAGAAATGAACATCTGGAACCGAAAAGGGCGAGACAGTCGAGCACCATTTCTTCATTCAACTTTGAGCACTCTAAACCCACTGGCTCATTCCTGACAGTTTTGAACAAAAGGTAGCAGTCATTTTTATTCTGTAATGTTACCTGAGGCTTCATTGTGTTTGTATTTGTCTGAGTGATATTTTTAGCACAGGAGCTTTGGGACAGATGGTTAGACACTGGAGGTTTAATACATTTTGAAGTGTCAAGAAAGCATTTGTCTTGTGTGCTGGAATCCAGGGGCTGCTAGAATGTCTGAGATTTGGAGGAAATATACCTTTTTATTATTTGGTATGTTTTTTGTTGTTGTGTTAGCTGTATGTGAGGTATAAGGAGAGGACATGTTGGGGCTTGTACTGTAGCTGTCACGTGGAGCTGTGATGCATTGTGGGCTGAACTCCTACTAATCTCACTCAAACCGCACTTCTCATTGAATTTATTTTTGGACCATAAGACTATGCAGGATTGGATTATGCAGTGACTTAAAATGTTATGTATGTCCGATTGCGATGAACATACTTTTCTGATATAAATTCAGATAAGTTGTTAATTACAAGAAAGCTAAATTAAAATTTACATTTATTATATTTTTTGTTATTACAGCTAATTTGTTAATTGTATTAATTTACAGGCAATTGCAAGATACTTAGTTAATAAAGCTTTGAATATTAGACATATTATATCCATGGTATTGGTGACAACTAATAACCACTGATAAGTCTGTTTTATCTCAAATGTGGCGATGCTCATTCATACCAATACATATATCTTTGACATGGCTGTGCACTAAATGCTGTTAGTTGGTGGTGACATCAGTAGAAGTGATGTTACAGTGTCCCAGAGCTGACTAAAGCCTGGGTCTATCCCCACACAATCAGACCACTCCTCTGGCCTGGACGCACTGATCCGGGCCTTTTAGTTGAGTCCATCCCCATTGGACTGGCTTCACTGTCCTGACGAGTAGAAAAGTTAGATTAAAAATAAAATGTTCACTAAATTTGACCTTGAAGCCGCTTGAAGACATCTGGAGTATATTTCCAAAGTTTTCATCAAAAACAAAAAATATACACATTTCCTGTGTCATTTTGATATAATTACACCAATTCATATCCGTAATCCATGGCATGTTTGAACAATTATTTGATTACATAAGTTGACATTTATTTAAATAATTGGATAATTACGATTAATCAATTAACTAACTTACTACTGCTACCCTACTTTCATCAAAATCTATTTAATCTATTTTTTGTCAGCCCTTAAACAATTTTTTACATTACAGTAATTTGTTTTTTGTTCTTGCCCTTGTCTGTAGAGCAGGGCCATTCGACCAAACAACATTATGGGTCGCACAAAAAAAATAACGCTGTTACCCAAAAATGTAGTTAATTATACATATAGATTACATTTTTGGGAGAAATGACATCCAAAATTCTTTTCCAACATTTCTTGCCCATCCAGGTCAGACCAGGTCAAGACTAGTGCCAACCAGGTCTGAACCAGGACAAACCTAGAATCAAAACAGGTCTAAAGTGGAATTAAACAAGGACTAAAACGAGACCAAACCATGTCTAAACTAGTGCTATCCCAGAATTAAACCAGTACACAGGATTATTTAAAAATATATATTTGGATGATGGGTCGTGGGCAGAATTAAATCACTTGGAGGGCCTGATTTTGCCCTCAGGCCTTATGTTAAATAGCACTGCTCTAGAGCCTCATTTCCATTGGTTTGCTATGGAGAGGATCATCAGCACTGTAAATATTGTATACTTCTTATTCCGTCCGTTTTCTAGCCGCCCACGAAATCAGTGCATTGTTTACTTGTTGGTCACATGAATGTTGGATATTTTACCCAAATCAATCTACTTTATAGCATATTTTAGCAGTGAGAATTTTCCCTCATTCGCCATTTAAACCAATTGAATTCCCGCTGGACCAGAAGTGCTATTATGACAAAGAGCTTCAAGGCAAACCGGTCAAGATACCAGAGCCAGTCGAATGTGCCTTAGCAGGGCATAGATACTTTACATCTCTCTCTTAACCAAGTAGAAAATGTATTTTTGTTGACATGATAGTTAGCTGGTTGAGCTAGTGTGATTTGTATTTGATTTTCACATGCTTTTTATACAGACTTGTAAAGAGAGGTGATTAAATATATCAGTATCATCTTTTGGTTAATCCACTTGTTAATCACGTCCAAGGGAAATTGTGGAGACCGGATTCAGTTCCAGACTGTACGTCTTGGTAAAGTATGCTAAATGCATGTCTTGGCTACACATAATACTTGTATATCACTTTTCATGACAGGCAAAGACACACACAGAACAAGAAAAGGCTGTATTGCATGAATCTGTAATTGGAGCATTTTCCTAATTTTAACCATTGAAATTGTGATTTGGATTCAATTGCTATCAATCTTCCGTATGAAACAGTTTTGAGTTGCTAGAGTTCTGTCCCAGATGGTGAGTGGGGCTGGTGCACAGATTACTGCTGATTGCCTTAACTCAGACTCTGTGTTTGAATGCAATGTTTGTCGTCAGCTCTGGATTTAGTCGTCTTGAGTCCAGCAGTCAGGTTTTCCTTGTATGACAAGCTTCTATCACAGTGTGATGATTTAGAGCCCAAGGCATACTTTGTTTCACCTCACGACCTGGGCAATTTCAACCCTTAATAACATGTACATTTTACAATAGTAAAATTTCACACATTACTTTGATTGGAAGGAAAAGGCTAAGGCTAGTAGTGGTCGTAGGTAGTGGTAGTAAGTAGTGAGAACAATACTCAAATGGGTGTTGTTTTTGTCAACTAAAATGTTTCATCATAGTTTTGCTGGGTAAAAAAGACTAAATCTAACTAAATGAGGATGAGGATTTTTTTTTGTTTATGAATATTAGGTAAACAGGAATGAAAGGAATGAATGGAGAGTTGATCCAAGCTCCACTTTTCAATCCCAGAGCCCCAAACCAGATCCATTATGAACACGTCTTTACATGTAGCAATGACATATAGTTGATCACAATTAAAACACAACAAAAATATTTTCTGGTTGACGAATACTATAGTCAACCAAATTTGTATATTTTTGGAGACTAAAACCAAAAAAATAAATCATTTGAATAAATCTTCACTACTGAACTAAATTAATTATAAAAATAAACATAGTTTACATAGTTGGGATAACAAAGTTGATTGTTTTAGTATGTCAATTATATCTGGGTATATTTTAACAACAGTATTTCCAAATTTTAAAATGTAAACATATTACAATACAATATTACAATAAACTTTCTGTCACAGCCCACCCTCCTCCCCTCGCTGCATGTTTATTTATGTGTTCTCCCTTGATTGTACAATGTTGTCCACTGTTGACCTCTGTCTGATCCTGCTGTGGAGTCCTGCCCATTTCATTAGCATGTTGGATCAGTGAGCCTGGCTTTAGAGGCAATATCCCTGTCAGCAGATTAATCTAATACCTTTGCATACACACACCACTATAGCCTGCGTGCACTCAAGGCAACATAAAATCGGAGACCAGGGGCTGAAGGTGAAACCAAAGAAATAGCAATAGAGTGTAAAAAGCCAACGTCTTGTGCGGTGAGACTGTTTACAAACATGCACATAATATACTGTACAAGCGAATGCCTAATATTACCCCACTACGACCTACTTTCACTAACCCTGCTTTGCTTTTTGGCATTGACGTGCAGGCTGTGATTGAGGAGACGGCAGTTCAAAAGCCTCAGTTCTGGGAGAGTGATCCTATTTACTCAAAAATATTGTATTGTGTGTAAAATCTCATGCCCAATCTAACTCCCAGCAGTGTATTTCAGACTGGTACTGGTCCATTGTTAGAACTAAACTATACAGCTGTAAAGATGGTGGAACATACATACTTTATTGTAAATAAGAAATATTAAACTTCAACCATAGAAATATTAAACTTCAACCATAAAGTCGTTTATTAATCACTATATTTTACATAACTTGTTGGTGTGAGTGAAGTGTAATGTTGAAATGTAAAAACAACACAAACTTATCCCCGCACTCATTATAGACAGAGGATGTGCTCACAGTAGTTATCTCTTTTTTTTTTTACTGTATTTGGCAGTACTGGCTTTACTGGTTATTTGCATTTGTGACCTTAAAAGCACACACTGCTATAGTTTGAATAGTTGAG
Source organism: Eucyclogobius newberryi (assembly GCF_026437365.1). Lineage (NCBI taxonomy): Eukaryota > Metazoa > Chordata > Actinopteri > Gobiiformes > Gobiidae > Eucyclogobius > Eucyclogobius newberryi. The sequence continues at coordinate 21,960,984 of NW_027316389.1, forward strand.
CAAACATTTTAGCATGATCTTTATTCAAAGAGGATGAATGGGAGAAAAAAAGATTATGCTGTTTTTTTTAACATTACGGTACTAACGTTACTATTTTACAGTATAATTTGCATGCATCTAGCACAGTGTAACCTTGACACTGCCCATTCATTTATAAATTGCTTGCAAAGACTGGGTTACCTGTGAACTTGATTCTGCCTCCTCTATGCATGGGCTGACACTTAGCACAGCTAAACATGATATCAGCCTGGAGCAGCACTACTTTATCAGGACGGTCTCTTTCACAAGTGTCTGTATAAGCCACACAGACTTTCTAATGCAACATACAGTGTGGCCTCTTTCATTGACAAAGTTACAATAGGAAAGTCCCTGCAGAGACTTTTTTGTACCAGGGAAAACTAGAGCCGATGCTTCTTATTGTGAATGGTACCTTTTCTCATTGGTAATTTGGGTGTGTGTATTGGCTAAAGACACACTGCATGGACCAGCTGACTCACCTCTTTCCTCTGTGAGATTCATTGCCTCCTGCAGGCATATTAGGGTATTTCAAAGATGCACTATTAAAGTATGTCTACTACTTCAGAAAGAAATATTTGGGAATGTATTTACTTGAAAAAATGTGTCCATAACAGTTAATAAGACATTTTACTAAACAATCCCTCATCCTTGCCTTCTTTTAGGATGGGACAAGCACTCCTATGGTTACCACGGAGACGATGGCAACTCCTTTTGCTCCTCTGGGACAGGACAGCCGTACGGGCCCACATTCACCACCGGAGATGTGATTGGCTGCTGTGTGAACCTAATCAATAACACATGCTTTTACACCAAAAATGGCATCAGTTTAGGTTAGTTATTGCTGACTTATATATATTTAAAAAATACCATAACAAATAGTAGCAAAATTCAACATTTCTCTTTTATCCTGCAGGTGTAGCCTTCACCGACCTTCCCGTAAGTATTGTGTTTGACACACTGCGTCCATTTAGATGATTTTAGTTTTGCATACTTATAGTTGTTAAAACACTATAACTGAACACCTTCTGTCAGTTTTGTTTAAATGTTGTCATTTGTGGTGGTCAGTCAGTCCCAGGGCAGCTGTGGCTGTAGCAGTAGCTCATCATTTCGAGTTTGTAAAGTGAATGACTACAGTACACACTGTGGCGCTTTGAGAATCTTGAGAAGCCTGTACAGCACAATATAAGCTTAACATTTTGACCCACCTTTTATGTTGTCAAGCTCAAGTTCCATGTATTATTGTGTAGTTATGAGGGCTGTGGTCCTTTAGCCGTTTAGTCAATGAATCGGTCGATTGATTAGGATTACGAGTCATATGCACAACAGCAGACAGGAAAAGGCATGGAGCAAGTTATTGAATTATGAAGAAGCTGAACTTTTCTGTATACATTGTAGTTTTATGTGACATCACGATAACACATTTTGAAGTGGCAGAAAAACCCTATGTAGGACTGCCTCAATAATGTACAGCATTATTAAAAACATAAACTGCAACAAATTTATGGCAAAGCAAAATGGTAAAGAAGTGGGTTGGTCTCTATAATGAGTCCTAGAAGTTAATTGTTAAGCTTATACAGCTCTGTTATTGTACAAAAATAACTAAAAGAAAAGTAAAGACGATATATATTGAGTCCTAAAAAGTATTCTATTATTTTGAAAAGTTGCTAGATTTGCACTTTCCTAGTCCTGACTGTACAAAATGACTGACTGTACAAAAAAATCGAGTAAAAAACGACAGTGTGTGATTCCAAACAGATGTAACAAATGTTTCCATTTCAGACTGACACATTCACACGCAGTATGTTACTGACTCTGAGATCTGCCTGGCCTCCATTGTGTCCTACAATGCTTTATTTTGGCACTTGGAAGAACGCTGTTGTCACCGACTGTAGCAGGGACATTTTGCCGGAGAAAGCCACTTTTACCAGCCAACACAGTGTCAAGAATAGAACAGGGACCGCAAATCACAGTTGGCCTCAGCAGATGGAGTTACCAGCTGCTGTTAAAACTAACCAACATTTAACCAAGTGCTCTTTTTGTATTGTGCATGAGCGCTTTGTAATTATAAACTCCTGTTTATGTGTATAAGCGTGTGTAAAGAGCAGCTCATTAACATTATGTTGGTGGTTAGTTACACAGAACTATCACACTGCACTAGAGTGAAACTATACTCCGTTCTGTTTCTTTAGTGGTGGATGTTTGCTTGGTTTGTGGATGATAGCAAATTCACTACCAGGGCAACAGTTTGGTCAATAATGAGACATTTTAAAAAAGGTTGTCGTTAGATAGAGCAGCCACAAGAGGGCAGTGAACAAATTTGTACTGTATGTATAGTCCATTTTAAACGCATAAACCAACATCCAACTAAATATTTGTTACGCTTTGTGAAATAAACAACACTAATTGTAAAATAATTCTTCCAGCCAAACCTGTACCCCACTGTGGGCCTGCAGACTCCCGGTGAGATTGTAGATGCAAACTTTGGCCAGCAACCCTTTGTCTTTGACATTGAGGACTACATGAGTGAATGGAGGGCCAAGATCCACGGCATGATCGCTCGCTTCCCCATCGAAGAAAGACTGGGCGAGTGGCAAGGTGTTCTGCAAAAGTAAGCATGTAGATCAGAAAAACACAGTCTGGTTTCTCGGCTGGGCAATACATTTTAACAATGGTACATAATTTTACTTTTGTTTTTTTGCCGCAGTATGGTGTCCAGTTATCTGGTGCATCATGGGTACTATGCCACCGCAACAGCCTTTGCCAGAGCCACACAGACCACGATACAAGAGGACCAGTCATCGATAAAAAACAGACAAAGTGAGCTACAAACCACACAACACTTGTCTGAAGAGATAACTGCTGATTTCACTTGAATTACATTGTAAGTCTAACTGTTGTTACAGGAATACAGAAGCTGGTGTTGGCAGGTCGTGTGGGTGAAGCCATAGAAGACACTCAGCAGCTGTACCCAGGGCTGTTGGATCACAACCCCAACCTCCTGTTCATGTTGAAGTAAGTCTTCATCTACACATGCAAAAAGAATGTACAGTATTACCACAATTAATATTCTGTAAAGTGAGTCACACTTCTGGTTCCTGAACCCAAACTTTATGCTTCTACATTCATCCACTTTCTACTCATGCATTTTCAAAAGGGGTACAACGAATGCAGAAGCTATTTTATATGCCAGCTCAAGCTTTTCCATCACATATATTTCATTCATGGTTTCAGTTTCATTGGTTACTTTTCTACCAGTTTTACAATTTTCTACCATCTTTTAGTAAAAGGCCAAAGTACATGCTGGTAGTACGTGATTCATTAGGTATTTCACAACCAAATAATTCCTACATTACTGTACGCTCAGTGTTTTTTTTGCCCATTTTTAATTACTGAATAAGTTGTGGCTGACACACACTTTTTTAATCTCTTCCAGGTGTCGTCAGTTTGTAGAAATGGTCAACGGTACTGACAGTGAAGTCCGGCGCTTGACCGTCCGCTCCCCTAAGTCCCAGGACAGTTACCCAGGGTCCCCAAACCTCAGTCCTTGTCGCGGGCCCAACAGCACACCCCAGCACACCAGAGGTACAGCTGCGGCATCCAATGTGTAAACAGCTTTTCTTCAACAACTGCTATGTATCCTCTGTCCCAGGAACAGACAGTCCCACCTGCAGTAACGGAGTGACTCCACCCAACAAGACAAAGCTTCAGGGCGTTGTTGGCAGTAGCAAATATCCCAGTGCATCCTCCTCCGCCTCCACCTCCACTTCCTCCTCTCCTTCATCCGTTAACTACTCAGAGTCCAACTCCTCAGATTCCACTAAAAGCCAGCCACATAGCAACCAAGAAACAAGGTGACCATCTTTACATCTTTACTTAAATTAAATTCAGGTGGTTTGTGACTCTATGTATTTGTAGTGACAGTGAGATGGAAATAGAAGCAGAGCATTACACAAATGGTGTTGTAGAGGGTTCAACTGCTCGGATCATGAACGGTACCTACAAACATGAAGAGATCCTTCAACCAGATGACAACAGCATTGGCAATGGGGTCACAGGTAGAGCGGTTTCCATTTACTAATGCTATACAGTAAATTTGATGCAGCTTTATAAAACACTTTCCAATATATAGAACCTGTCTGATCTTACTTGGAGCAAGAAAAAGTAGAAACAATAATTGTATTATTCTATATATGTTACATGCAGATTATTTTATGTTTTAAATATCACTGCAACAGGGAAGGATCTTTTGTATTTTTCAACCAATCCTGTGTGTGTTTCTCAGACGAAGAGTGCAGTAACGGCAGACAGCTGTGTGGAGGGAACCATGCGGCCACCGAGAGGATGATCCAGTTTGGACGAGAACTGCAGGCGCTCAGTGAGCAGTTGTGTCGAGAATATGGAAAGAACAACACACACAAGAAAATGTTGCAGGTAGAGGACAGGAGTCGCTGTTTTATTACACAATGACATTATTGTGTTCGACAATGCCCAAAGTTTTATCGTATTTTTGAATCTTGTGTTTACTCAGTGGGTCGCAACTGATATGGTAGTTACTCTTTACTTGAAATGTGTTGATAATAAAAAATAAAAAAAAAATCCAAACCTATAATCAGTTTCTTCAACCTACTTTTTCCTGCCAATATATCAGCTTTTGCATAGAAAAATGGCATTTACTGTCGCTGGGTCCTTGGGGCATGCCAACCTTGTATGATGGTGTTGCGTGTGATGTGGTGGCTGCAGTAGTGCCTGGTTTTAAAATGGCTACCAAGTGTCAGTGAATGAATATTGATGATTAAATAGTTTGGTTATGTATTGGTTATATATATTATTATGTTTGCAACCAACGTGAGGTTGTTACTGATGATGATATTTTTTGTGTGAAGGATGCGTTTAGCCTGCTTGCTTACTCCGACCCCTGGAACTGCCCCGTTGGACAGCAGTTGGATCCCACACAGAGAGAGACACTCTGCTCTGCACTCAACAGTGCCATACTGGGTAAGAACACTCCAGTGGTGGGGCGTCAGGGGCAGCAAGGCCTTCTCTGCTAGCCTAAACATAATCGCGTGCGGAGAACACCGGCGTTTCTGTCTAAATGTATAGTGTCTAGAGCCATGGCATCATAATGATGGTAATATGAAGGTAATAAGAGGTGGATTAATTTAGGTGGGACTGTGTACTGAAGGCCCAAGCCCCAGACCCACGGCCCGCCACTGGAACACTTCAATATTAGAAGAAACTTGGTTTGAGAAATGTTTAGTCTGCACCACTTTGTCAAGAAAATTATAAAACAATTTTACAATATATTGTATGAGTAAGTAAACCAACTTACCACTTAAAGCTAAAATGGCCAGAAAACGATAGCACCAATTATTGCTTTTTGAAACAGAAAATGGTTCAGTTCAAAAGTAGCTTTTATATATTATATGGACTATGAAATAGACTTAGGGTTGTTTTTTTATTATAAATAAACATTCAATCATTAGGAGGGCCATGTGTATATGTATTATGTGTATGTTGTGTGTAGATTCCCAGAATCTCCCGAAGCAGCCGCCGCTGATGTTAGCGCTTGGTCAGGCCACAGAGTGTGTGGAGCTCATGGCTAGAGTCCGGTCTGGCTCCTGCTCCTTCGCCAGAGTAGAAAACTTTTTGCACTAGCCCATGGCCAGGTGAGACACATTACAGTTTACACTTGCACTATATGTAGCCAAAATATGATTGAGCTTGTTCAAGATATCTACATTAAAAAAAAATCCTATTTGATCATCATAATGATAATGCAAGCATCGAAACTGCTAAATGTTAAACTTAATAATGAAAAATAAACTGCATTTACCAGGTTTGTTTTGATTATTTGAGTTTTTTTAGCCAGCCATCCATACAGAAGTGTCAGATACGCTTGTGTTCCTAACATACAGTGCACGATCCATGTCTTTCCACAGGGTAACGTAAAGTAGCACTGAGAGAGGGGCATGTTCGCAGGTTGTTCCCATGGCGATGAAGGACCAAGCATGCTTTTTGATTGGTGCATTGGACCGTCACGTCAGACTATGCCTCACTGCAGGAGCGCTGGAGGGCCGTGAAGAAAGTCTCCTTTTTAATTTAGTATTATCAAATAAATTGTGTGACACTATTTAAAAGATGATCAGTTATTATTCTGTTATCTAGCATTTTTAGTTATTTTATGTCAGTTTGTTGTGCTTATCCTGGAAAATTCTACAGATTGTAATGGCCCTATATTTTCCCTTCTCGTGGAGCTGGAGACGATCCCCTCACATCAGTATTCATCATGTTCACCATTTTGCTGACCACAAAACCTGTAGCCTCCTTTTATTGTCCAACCTTTTCCATTTCAAATAAGACATTGAAAGAGGTGTAAGTTTCTGTTGAAACAAACAACTTTTTCTTCTACTTCAGGAGGGCCTGCCCGGTGGGCATGGGCTTACCACAGAATGGAATCAATATCTAGAGTTCCCTGTCTTAATTCGCAGATTGACAATGACTCTTGGATGAGGGTCGACACGTTAGTTTTTTCTAAAACTGAGTCTAGATGACTACAACTGAACCTTTTTCTACATTGGAGGGGGACACTGACACATTGAAAGAAGCCACATAAGTAGATCATTATTTTACGTTTAGTTATCGCAGTTATTGGCTGCATCAGTGACTTCTTTTGGGTTGAAGTCCACTGAAGCCGCCTGCTCAGCGCAGTATTGGGGCTATGCTTTGAATTTCTTTTGTATCTTAGGACGATTGGAGATACCGGTACTTACTTCTGAAAGGATGGCATTCGCTTTAGGTTTAAATGAAAGGATTGCCCAATTCAAATTAATTGTCATTTATTCTAATAAGTATACCTCATTCTTTCAGGAGTTAATATGCCTCAAAAGTTGTGAAACACAACTTGTAACTATGTTGTAAAGGTGGTTTGAAACACTTAAATTGTAGGTGACTGAGCAGTGAGCACTAATTTGACTTCAAGTGTCACTGTCAGCCAATTAATGATGTGGATACAGGTGGCAAGGGGCACAGCTACACCTTTAACTCTACAAGTCTCCACTTCTAACACTGTCAGCACCCCTTATCACCTGCATGAGATAAATCGCGCTGAAAGGCAGTCTAACAAGCTCTGTGTATGTTTAAATAAGGCAAAGAAAGTTCTTGTGTGATTTTATAGGGGAAGACTTGTTTATTCAGGGTTGGAAGTTAAGCTGGTATTTTTCATTTGATTAAAAGCATTACGTGATTTATTTCAACAATTTTGTGGATTTTTAGTGCATTTAACACATCACTTTAGTTGGGCTACACATTTAGTGCTCTGTGGCTTTAGCATACAGACTCACATTGAATTACCCAGAATTCCAGGATGCATTTAGATGTTGAACTATAGACACTTTCCACAACCCGTTGCATATAAGACCTGTATAGTCGGCAATCGTTTTTTTCTAATCAGTGTGAATTTGTTACAACTGCATATGGTCAATTATAGCCCTGTAGAGTGTGTGTTGGCTATGAGGTCACTACAGAGTTTGTGGTCAGACTTAACCAAGCTGCTTAGAACAACAACCCGTCTCTATACACATAGTTTGACAGTGATGTTTGCTTGTATGCCTGTAAGGCTTTTGTTTCTTAACATTGTTTTACCTGTAAAGATCAGGTCTCGCAACTCTGTTCATTTTGAGGCCTGAACACAGTCGTGGATTGGATCAGTGAGCGAGGGATATAAACTTATATGGAAATGGCCACAAAGTCTTTGAAGCCAAATATGGACTTCCTATAAAAGAGGTCACAGAAATGTAAAGTGCATCGTCAGAACAAGCTTTGCACAGCATCGTTTTAATTTCATGTTGACTTTTTAGTTTTATCAAATACACACACACACACACACACACACACACACACACACACACACACACACACACACACACACACACACACACACACACACACACACACACACACACACACACACACACACACATACACACACATACACACACACACACATACACACACACACACATACACATACACATACACAAAATGTGGGGTGAAATGATTTACTCTACACTTAGCATGACCTTTTAAAAGTTTAAAAACAATATAAAAAGTGAAAAAGATTATAGAAAAAGTATGTACTGGAAACATGTTAAAACAAATATTCTGCTTAATTTTGACAAAATTATTTTTATTAAAATACATCCTTAAACTATTGGCTGTTGTTGTCTTTTTTCTTATAATGTGCTATTCATTCCCTGCAAGTTGTACACATAGGGCTGCACAATAATTGAAATGGTCAATAACTGGGTCATTAAATATATATATATATTTTTTTTATTTTTTTTTACTCCTCAATCTAGTTAAAACCAATTAATTCAGCACATATTTGTACAATGATGAATTGAGATTATCATTTTGTATTTTTTAATAACTTTTGTAAGTATGCTAAAAACCCAGTGTCTCCACCCCTAGTCCCCAATCATGTGCCTGATTAAAATGAAAACTAATAATTATAATTTGCAAATAATTGATAAAACGTGTCTGCCCCCCGTTTTTGTGTCATTGATGTTGTCGCATTACAGACCAGTATTTTGTATGTTTAGAAATATGTGAGCAAGTCATTTTCAGTTCAGAAATTAGCAAGTCAAGAGCTTCTTTCTGCATGTGAATTGTATTGGTGATGCAAATGCACTTTTAATTAATTAATTAAAAAACTAGCTTGAAATGGTCTTTTTTAATGTAATTGCATTTTTTCCTCAAAGAAATGGGATCAATGGTGAAATTATACCCTTGCAAGGATACAGAATGTTACCTTAAATATTTTAGCAAAAAAATAAATGTCTAGAGATTTGTCATTGGTGTTACTGTCACTAGTTTCATCCCCATGTTAAATAGAAGACGTGTGTATTCCTGAATATACAAGTCATTGATGGTAATAAAATATTTACACAAATGCCACATAATACTACAACTAAATTCAATAAATTCTATTTTGCACAATACTATTATTGTCAATCTTTTCCATTCATTTATTTAATTTTTTAATGAAATTTTACTGCTGTTTTTCTGTGTTTTCTGAACAGTTGTGACACTAATTAAATAAAACTAAATTTACAACAACAACAAAAATAAATAAATGATGAACTACAGAACAATATTTAGCTTTTCCCTTAACTCTAGTTGTAGTGCCAATATAGCCCTGAATGTATTCGTTAAAATGTATGTTAAAACATTTTATTTGAGTTTTTTTTAAGACAGAATGAGACAGAATAATGGACCGACTGATTGTATTTAATTTTCAATTATTTGACCTACATGCTGAAAAATGTTTAGATTCTTAACACAAAGAAAGCGTCAAAATGTTATAAACATTTAATCTAAAATATAAACCCCTTATTACACACATTATTCAACAACAAAAGTTGTAAAACTTTGCAGCCCTGATAGTAACTAATGCTCGGGCCGCCTGTGTCGTCTGTAATACTTTCTGGCCGGTAGGGGGCAGTAAGATACTTCTATCGTCATTGACCACAGTGAGCATCAGTAGATTATTCTGAAAAACATTCAGGTCAACATAGCTTCCTTGTTTTTAAGATTTTGTGGCCCGTAGGCTTTGTTAGACAGGAAGGACAGAGTGAAATATGGGATGAGAGAGAAGGGAGGACCTGCAGTAAATTGTTGGAGTAGAACTCATAACACTTGGAGCTGACATAGTGTGCTGCACAGTTCATGGACCCAGGGCCGGCCCAAGCCTTCAGGGGGCCCTAAGCGAAAACATTTTTGGGGGCCCCTCACCACGTCATCAGAATCAGTTTTATTGCCATTGTCAGTAAACAATTCACATATGGGAACTTTCTTCAACGCAAACAAAGCGCACCCAAACTCCAGGGCATCTGTTTGCCAGTTAGTTTATTCTCAACACCTCACAAGCTCAAATATTGATAACTTAAATCCCACAATGCAACTTGGTATTCCGCTGACATCACCTCTACTCCCTGTACAAATAACACACGTCCCAGATATGTTTTTGGGCGTATTTGTGAGCGTTAAGGGTCGACAGCCACATTAGCACATTAGTTTAAACTAATGAACAGGGGGGGTCTGGGGGAGATTTTCAGACCTTTTTGGGTCTTCTGGTGCATTTCCAGCCGGCTAAAATAAGAGTAAAATGTTGAGGTTGCAATGCTATAAAATGATGATGTGATGAAACTGTGCCAGGAGAAAATGACTAAAGCCAGTTATTAATACATTATGGTACTTAATTACTCAATACAATAATGGCTATGAAAAATAATTATGATCAAATTGATTCTTTTTAACTGAAAATGTAAAAGTAATAGTTATCCTTACTAATTTATCTTTTACTGCTCCCAACTGTTCCTTCTTGCCAAAGTGACAAAACAAGTTATATTAAATTAAACAAATGGCATAAGCATTGCTTGATAACACTCATAAAGCTTCACAGTGCAAACATGTTATTCCCAGAGAATGAACAGAACGAGAAGTGAAGGTCCAAACCTCGCTATAGTGAAGAGACTGCGTTTCTGCAACTTTGCTACTTTTATATAAAAATATATAGTATTATTCTATAACAGACGTAATTATAATATGTCTGGTTATTTTTCACTATCACTTTATTATAATTTATAACAAATAGTCTAATGATGCTTTTTAAATAAATTGAAATGTTTTATTGCTCTATTAAAAGTTAATTACAATATAAATGTTTGTTCTGATCAGAACATCACACACTGGACTCCTCTGCATGACACAATGCTGCGATGTGATTGGCTGATGGACCTTACGTGCATAAACCTTTACGTTCCTCTTATTGCACTTTAAGAAGTCAAAGTAAAACAGACATCACGAGTCACGATTGATCTCACACATGGTGATGTGAGAGAGAGCGACGCAAACTCAAACCAGCTCATCTCTAACTGAGGCTGCACAGGGGCCCGGGACAGGGGCCGCACACTGTTCACTCCAAAGTCTCACGTCAGAGGTTCTGGACGAGACGGCGCTCGTCCGGACTGGATCTCCGCCTCTTAGTGACCCGGGACATAGACGCCCCTCACCGGCCTCACCTGCAGCTAACACTACCGGGCTGGTGTAAATGTTAATCTTATTATCTTTCATTCAGACACATTATGCGCGGGGCAGAGCTCTCGTCGCCTCCAGCCTGAGCGAACTAACGTGACAGAATCGTGTTGTTTCAAACAGCAGCATTAACCGTCTCTTTGTAAGAGAAGTTCAATACCTGGAGAGTGTTGTTGAGTTTGCAGTTTCTTTACATCGTCAAGAAGTTTCTTCTTTCGTTTTTCGGCATCGGGGGGATATATTCCTCTGGACATGAGGACCACGCAGGGACCACGTTGTGTTGTGTTTATGATTTGCTCTCGAGCTCCTCGCGCACAATGAAGTTGCCCAATCAGCGCAGGTTTGGTGTCTTGGTTGCCAGATTGTCATTACAAATAAACGCGGTTTGTGCGTTATATGTTACCGCTGTGTGCGCTGCCGCGCTACTACACTAGTGGCGCACGCTGCGCTTGCACTTCGCATAAAACGGGTTGCCAGATTGGGGGCCCTATTAACGCCTCGGGGCCCTATGCGGCTGCTTAGTTCGCTTATAGGCTGGGCCGGCCCTGCATGGACCTATAGGTGCTGTGCCTTAACCAGGCAGCATTCCTGTGACTATTTATACCATATTCTGGCATTTCTTTGAGGGAACTGTTCCCATACAAGCTCTAGACCTACAAAGCATTTACTAAATACTTAAATCTCTTTTCACGAAGTCACGAAACTAATAAGCTAGTTCCGGTTGTCTTAAAAATGCAGAGCTTCACTTCCTGCTCCATTCATTCCTTTGGAGAATTATGGGGAATTAGGTGAATGGGGCTTAAGTGACTGAAGAATTGGGAAAATGTTACAGTCTTTATAGCGTTGGTTCTCAAACTTGGGGAACTCACCTGGCTCCTCTGCTGAAACTATGTGGTACCTTGATTCTTCTGCTGTGGAGCCCAGATGTCATGGAGCCAGTCACATCTCCACCTTTGAGGCAAAGCTTAGACAATTGACATAAATCCATGCAGCACCTGAAGGTGTCTGAAAATTCCTAACTAACCCTCAAATGAGCTCATGCAGATGCACTTCTGCTCTGAGAAAACTCTGGGCCAAGATACTCAGTGAGAATCATCCAGAATTATATGGACTAATCTGGATGTTGTGTGTGTTTTTGTATCTGTCTTCTTTTAATTGTGGACCACCTTTTATGTCTGATATAAAAGTTAATAATTTTGATGTGTTGCATGAAGTTGTCAAGTGAATGTTTTGACGCTGCTCCTCAGTGCCTGTCTTTAGTTCTTTATCATTTCATAACTAACTATATAGGACTCGACTAACCCGTGCTCTCTCTCCATAGCAGGTTGGAGATGTACAAGCTCCAGTTTAAACAGATCAGGGGCACAGCTGAGACTCAGCAGATGTGTTCTACAACTCACGAGGCGCAACACTGACTTTTCAATTAGAAACCGTGAAAAAGAGAATGACACAAGATGTGCAAGTCGACCTGATTCAACTTTACAAATGTCTAAATCATGTTTCACGTCAATAGTTTGCAGCCTGTAGTGTTTTCTAGAGGCTCGATCAGTTCTGTTCTTAGGCTTGAAACTAAGCCTGAGTCAAAGTATGATATCAGAATGGTCCACATTAAAACCTATTCAAATGGCTGTGTTTGTTTTGACTTTGTATCATATGGATCATATGGATCTCGAGTCTGCAGCAGCAGAGATGATCTGTCTGACACTGACCAGGAGATTAACCGCAAAAGTTAGATTGACATAACAGTTGGTCATGTTAGTACCATAACATGAGTCTGATGTTGCTCTCACAGACATGGCTCTGCAGAGAAGGGGCTTCTGAGAGCCTGGACGCATTCATCTTGTGAGTGAATCTTTATTTTTTGAAATTCAATATTTGTAAGAAAATTCACCAAATTATGTTATTACAATATCTATTTCCTAATGGTCTCCCTAACAAATATGGATATGCTGCGGAATATTTGTCCTCCAGGACCTGCACAAACTCTGTGTTTAATGTTCAAGATTGTTCTAAATAATTACCCAAAAAATCTACTTTTTTAAATTATTATTTCACATCACATTTATGTATTGCAGAATTGTTGTTGTGGTTGTTAAGACAAAAGTATTTCTATTTATAAAGTACAGTATCATAGTATTGTATATCTCCAGTAAATGGCACTGAATCACTGTCAAACTTATCTGGTATAAAATTAATCTGCTGTTGTTTAAAACACAATAATGCATCAAAATCAATGTTGGTATAAATTATTATACAACATCAACCCAAATAATTTACTTCAGACTTTATATATTTTTAAATATTGCATATTTTGTTGAGTTTTTTGGCATAAAAAAATAAGAAAAAAGACTTTGGCATACAAAAAGATCCATATCTTTAAAAAAATATCAAACGTTTAAACCATTTTTTGGACAGAAGACAAGTTCGTAAAAAATTTGAGTCATTGAAAGTAGAAAACAAATATTTAGTCCAATAGAATCGCACTTTTGTGTGTAGGAAACCGTTTGTGACATGAAGTATACCAACGGTAAAATATTGGGGTGTCACATTGTTAAAAAAGGAACTACAACAACTGAACCTTTGTTGCTAGTGTTTTAAACTGCAGATAGAGGTCACACATTTTCTCATTCCCAGTACGTGAACAATCTATGCTTAATGCTCAGCTTCAAATCTCTGGTATTTCAGGCTCACTGAGCTGCAGAGGCTGCACTAGCATTGATTCTGATCTGAATGGTCACTACCGAAAGCCAAGTATTTTTCAGCTTTGAAACTGGCAACACAAATGAGAGAATCGCATGAGGCTCATTCTGCTCATGCATTCATCATGTCCAATGTTTTTTGTAAATCAGCAGTGGCACTTTGCAATATTGAGGAAAATCTACATAAAACAGACTTGTATTTTGGGTATATTAACATCACTTTTTGACATCCTTCAACACATAAATATACCTTATAATAATTGTACTAATACTTGCATATATTTATTTATAAATAATAGTTTTCCCTTTTGCCATAAAGTGCGAATCTTCACTCCTCGTTCCATTCATTCTTTGTGGGAATTAGCCAAGTCTTGGTCAAATAAATCATATTAAAAAGATCTCACAGCAGAGAGCGAGTTACAGAGGGATAATCGCTGGCAGCATGTTGAGACTTTTACGTATGATGTAAATATGAGACATGTTTTTGTCTCAAAGCTAAAGGTTAACATACATTAACTTAAAGTCTATGACAGGTTCTCTTGTTTTTTTCTAATTATGCCTTAGTTTGGTATGGTAGCACCTGTGGTAAATATTTATACCGGTAATAATTTTACTTCTGTTAAGTTGCAGTTTGTGAAGACATTTAGAAAAATAAGACGTTAAAATTAAATTACAGCAGTTCTAAAACTGAATTCCTACCAATGCCATCAATTTGAAAACAGTGACTGAATTAACTGACACAATTTTCTGATAGTTTAAATGTCCATTCTACAAAATAAATGTTTTAAATTGAATAACTGTTAGTCAAATCAAAACTATTGTGTGATTTATATGTATTTTGGCTCTTGTTTACTGTATGGTTGCCAGGTAACAGTTGTGGAATTACCAATACCTCTACTTCTGTTACATCTGCTGCTCAGGTCCAACCAAGAAGTGACTTTATACAATTATAAAATGGTCAAACAGGCAAAGATTTTATTTAAAGTCTGAAATATAATTGTGTTCTCTACATTTTAGTGAAATGTAACCTGCCATTTAGGCAATAACAAAACAAATTTGATAAAAGGCCATAAAATGCAATGTTGAGTGTTTTTGTAAACAGGTTAGTTCAGTTTGTGGTGTTATTTTAACATAATTGATTATTAAAAAAATTAATGCTTTTCTGGAGATGGGCTGAGTTCATTCTAAGGAGTGACCTGAAAGTCTGCCAATTGGATATAGGAATACTGGTTTTGGGTTTGATTCAGACTGTGCTGGTGTCGGATTCAACATGTCGATTTAGGCAAATCAGTGAATGTAGACCATTTATTGGGCATTCTTGGCCCAGAACACCTCATAGTATAATTTATAACTTTCATTTATACAATACCGTTTTTAAATAAAAATGTTACACAGCCACTGATGCATGAATAAATTAGTAGGCCTACTTTCACTGCTCTGATTCTGATTCTGATATCTGTTTATTATGGGTATCAAAGTATTGATATTGGTAACAGAAATGAAAAAATACATGCATGCTCAGGTCATCCCATTACACCAAAAATACTTTATTAATCTACCGCCTTTTCACTAACCTACTTATTTAGCCCATTATTTCCACATATTATTATTATTATTATTATTATTATTATTATTATTATTATTATTATTATTATTATTATTATTATTATTATTATTATTATCTGTATCAGCATGGGCACATTGTTCATAAGACTTTGTTTGGTTGTGGCCTGTGCATGTTTTTTAAATTCTGGTTTGTGTGGGCAAAAAACTACCTGAGGCTGGGTAAAATATGAGAAATTTGGCGTATTTAATTAACATAAATGCATCATTAGTAACACAAAAGCCCCAGGACATGTTAAATGTGCACTACCCTCTGCGGCCTAGAGGTTACAGGTTCAAAAACCTGCTTTAAAACGAGCGTTTGGGGGGAGGTTTTGCTCACTCTGACCCTGCAATTATGCACGAGGTGGGCTTTCGTTTCTATGGAGCATTTTTGGTCACATACTATGCCCCACAGCAGACATTTACGCCCGTACTACCCGAGACCTCTGGCCTTGGACAATTGGGGATGGGGTCGGAACATGCAGACGCAGTTGCCATGACGCTGATCACCGTGGCAACGGTGCACTCTCTACAACTTCCTACTTCCCAACGTAACACATGCTTTTTATATATTGCAAAATCACTCTAATGCATATTCATAGTCACATACGAGTCATCAGGGACATATTTTATCAATCCATCCCTCTGTCCTTCTGTGGTTTTTGGCCTGACTAAATAGTAATTACTCCGAGGCCAGTTGAAGGATGCAGAGCGTGCTCTCAGCTAGATTGTAATGGGTTCATAAGCGCTGCTGATTGAATTGATTGCCACAGTTGGAGTCGGGGCTGCGATGTGGAATATGCAGAGCGCAGAACATTAATCAGCTCACAGGAAAACAGGGAACGGGCTTTGGACTTTTTATTTCAATATACATATCATACAATCACAAGAAGTGGTCACTATTTTCTACATTTAAAACATTTTTTTTAAAAAGAGAGTTTGTATTATAACAAACTTACCTTTTGCTGTTTGTAAAGTCCGGGGCCAATATTTAAAAGGCCAAAAACAGACAAATATTCAGGCGACATAACCAAATATTTAAGAAGGTTGGATTAGATCAATTCATATGTCCTACATCAATTAGGTATATAAGTCATAGTTTAATAAGTTAATTTGTATTCATTGCATTTTACTGTAAATTCTTCTGGTTGTCTCTCTGTCATAAAAGTAAATTTACAAGCCATTTGCTGTTTTACAAGTTGTATTATTTGCAGTGCGACCAATCCCAGCCCCCAGGAGTCTGCATGTATCCACAGGCCATGATTGTAATTGTTGCAGCTATATGGATGCTGGCAGTTGCACACAGATTGAAGTCTTGCAGTTAAGGGGTGTGTGTGTGCGTAAAACACAGTGAGGTAGACTGTGACTTGTTGTCAAGAACTGAAATGTACAACAACAAAATCACTAGTCTTCCATAATGTGTCACGCCAAAGCTGCAAGCGGAGTGTGAGTGTGAAGAGGGGGCGCAAGTACATAGGCTTGAAAAACAACTTTGGCAACTTTTTACACAAATTGTGGCCAGTTCAGTTGATTCAAAACAAGTGTTAAACGTCCATATCATCAGAACCTATAAGCAAGTTTCACAATCAAGCTACAGCCTAGTGCAAACACGCCCTTTATTTTCAAATACACTGAACAATGACTTACATGAATATTTAGTAGTCCATTAATATGTAGAGGATCAATTAAACAACTAATAAGGAATCTTTTAACACATATTACATCTTCATTATGACAAGCTGAAATGTGTTTGCTCTCGAGTTTACGCAATCATTTAATATACGTACAAGAATTCCGCAATATTGATGTTGAAATGGTCTGAAAGAGAAAACAACAGAGGTGAGACGAGATAACCTTAATAGATTGTCATTAGTAACCATCACAGCAGCTGTTATGTTAGCATTTTGCACTAATTATTGCATATATACAATGCAATATTCCAATAGCTTTAAGAGTCTTGAAGCTGTAGTGACAGCACAGATGCTTTAATAACACAGAAGGACACAGGTTTAATCTCACTGGATTGGTTCTCTAAAGCTCTGCCAATAAGATCTTTGCTGGGTAACCAGAAGAGAGGAGGAGGGAAGCTTCCAATCCAGAAAGCACAACAAATAGACAGTAAACATGGAAAGTATGGAAGATAATCTAAAGGCAGGAGGGAAGCAGTAGTGAATCCAAATGTGTTGAAAAATATGAATAAACAAAATGAAGGCAAACTGATAATACAGGGAAAATGGGACTGGGATGGCACAAATGGCTCTGAATAAAGCCAGGAGAGATAACTGTTTTCATGTTATTCAAGCCATCAGACACTATTTGTGGATGCAGGTTGTGTTGTGAATGACAAATATCCCCGTAAATGAATGATAATGGCTTGTTTAGCTGTAGCCCGCCTACAGTACCTCTGCTCCCATCCTATTTCCTGTTAATATCGGGGGCTCCGGCCTCGCTGACCCCTCTGCCGTTTTTCTATTTCTATTAATCTTTAATGGTGGGTAAACGGTCCCGTACCACACGCGACTCTCCCTCCTCATTATAGCTCTGGAGGGAAGGATCAACACAAAGACAACACTTGGTTAGCTCAATGCAGTTCGCACAAGGACTAGATTGCATCTTTGTGCAGTAGGCCAACACATTTTAAAATAATATTTTTAAAAGCCTCTATCGACACATGATACTTGTACGATATAACTTTTCTGGTGGAGGGTCCGCAGTTTGTCTAGATGTTATAGCTTTGCCTGGAATGTTCCACAGTAATGGGATTTATTGAATCATGTGTGTTTTTATTGCTAAAACATGCATGACTACTGTAAGCCTTTGCCCCTTTCTAAAGATCTGACCTGTAACTAGGCCTGGTTTGCATCACATGTTTGTCTCTATTGAGATGTATTTATTAATTTTCAAGTATTGTTACATGTACAAAAAGAAGAATCGAAAAAAAGAGTATCTGTGGAACATTATATGGAGACAACCAAGTGCAGAACTAGTACCCAAAAGGTTACATAGTGCACCTTTAAATGACCCATTACAGGAACACCAAAATCTTTTCCAGTTACACACATAAATAATAAAAGTGCTGTTGATGTGCTCACTGTAGTGGTTCAAGGCGTTGTCGCACATATGTGGTGTTTGCCACATCAGTGTTGCGGGCCAAAAGTCTCTGCCCTCTTTCATTTCACGTCACAATAGTTATGTCCAATCAAGCCTTTGAGCCAGAAAAAGTCTTGTTTATCACAGTATAATTACCACTATTAATATATTATGATGTTATTAATATGCACAGAAAAAAATCTCCGGTTTTGTTCTTGCAGAAATAAGGATACTTTTTGACATTTATTCGACTTGATATTAACTGAAAAACAGCCGTCAGTTACAGTTACACATTTTCTAATTGTGTTTCTAGATTGTGTATTTTTTGTAGCGTAGGTGGACTGACTTTTGAATGGACATCCTTTGTAATGATCTTCTGCTGCTAATAACAGAATGAACATTATAGAGGACAGCGGACTGGAACACAGATATAATGTAATCAGTCTAGCATTTCATGTTTCTTATTTCATTTTCCTTTCACCTGACCATCAAGTCATTCCTTCTACACACACACACACACACACACACATATATATTAACGCACACAAGACGCTCAAACCGCACACACACATACGCACACACTGGTGACTGCTCATAAGGGCTCTCTCGGGGGGCCTCGTCTCAGAGCTTTTAGGTCCTGGTTGGGGTCGCTGCACTTCAGGACCCAATCAAGATTCTGGCCCTTTGGGGATTAAGTAACACACTGCTTAGAAATTGACTTCACTACATCACACTGTAAAATATACTGCCAACAACGCTGGTAAATATGAAAGCATCTGCCAAGCTCTGGTGTGTTATCCTGACATCCAGAGCAAAAATCCTTGTTGTCATCAACTGACTTTTACATCCCATGTGCTACATTTGTCTCTGCTTTAATGCCACTTTGTAATGTTGTATTTGAATATCCGCAGGGAGCACATGTAAAAGGGTTTTTTCTACAAAACTAAATTACATGATTACTATATCATGCACAGTTTTATTGTGAAATTGTTACACATATTTATATTGTTCTACCATGTACAGATTAGATTATCTTTACGTATACTGTACATCAGAATAAGCTCCTGATCTGATCACTGATACCAGAGACTTTTTTACTTAGATTCTCCTGTTGATTATGCAGGTATATAATAATAATAATAATAATAATAATAGACATTTCAAATATAATAATGCCTTTGTCCTTGTAGATGCAGCAGCTTTGGATGTAAATCTTTGTGTTACAGCATTGCATTGCATTGTGAGCTGCTGCTTTCTTCCATTTTACAATGCTCTCATCAGTGGCGGCTGTCAACGACAACAAAAGGCAGACTGACGGCTGCCTCTGTTGGACTGCAAGTTTAAGTTACTGGAGCCCTTCATTCTCTATGTGGCGCGGGCGGCCTGGGTTAGGGCTCACAAAGGAGGCCCAACAATGTGGCAGCATTGTCCGGGTCACAGCGCTGAGCAGCAGAGTGACAGCCAACAGCCAGCCTCAGTTCATTAGAGCTCCATGCCTCCGTTTCACCCGTACATCTCTCCCTCTCCCTGCGCCCGTTGTCAGTTGTCCTCCTAGGGCGTGTCCTACTCCAGACTCATTAAGGTCCACTAGGGGCCACTGACTTACACGCATTAGGCCAAGTACAGAGAAGAGCACGCAGCCTGGTTAATGTAACGACATTCAGTGCACAGCCAGAATGACACATTAGAAATTAGATCCATGTCCAGCCTGATTCAAATTTTCCTATTTTAAAAAATCATCTTGGAAAATAATGGGCTCCCCACAGTTCCCATAACTTAGTGGCTCTAGTTTTCTGTTTTTCTGGGGAACTTAGGTCACTGCCTGTTCTCGAGACAGAAGCCGGAGAAAGGCTCAGAGGTGAGAGTTTGGGACTATTATTCTCTCCGCCTGGGTCCAACAATTATGGAGAGCCCGCTGAATGGTTCTGTGTCATTAGAGAAGGCTTAAATTATGCTCTTCACTTTCGGATGAAGGTCCTTTCACTCAGAGCCAAAGAGAAATAACTGGGTGAAGACAGTGGTACGGCCAAAAAGCTGGCGCAGTGTTGGAGGACGGCACATTTTATTTTCTTCTGTTGAGAATGTTCTATATTAGACTAATGTTCAATTAGTTTGTCAAGGCAGGTTAGTGAAATGTAATTCTTACACAGGAACAGGGCAAAAATCCTTTTAATCATATTCCATCATATCCATTGTGAATATAATTATCATTGCATGTATGGTAAGCTAATCAAATCATTAACCATTCATTTGCACTGATGAATTTCAATGGATTTCATTTTAATGACATGCAAAAAGAGAGGCCCTCTAATGCCAAAGGAGTTTATTTTAATTCATACTGCCACTTCATATACTGTAGACAATGTTTTTTTATGTGCTTCCACATTCAGCTCCTTATAAAACTGTCATCACAATATGGGGTATAAAATGACACCTAAATATGCAGCACTGGTTGGGCAGATATTGCTGTTCTCAAAGGAACAGAGCATTTGAAGCTGCACAAAACCCGGGTTTATTGCTGGGATCTAATAGTTGAGCCACATGCGATTCTACAGGTGCTGCTGTTATTGTGGGCATTACAGTGTGTATCAAATTATCCGCAGCCCAGCCAGGCTTAACGCTCATCTCCTGTAGAGCTCAAACATACGATCTATGATTTTCTCCTTTCTTCAAACAGGGATTTGGTGCAGTGTATTCATTCAGAAACACAAAATGAACTGAAATAACAGCAAATAGGATTTAAGAAAGATTTTTCAGCAGCACGGCTCATTTTCTCAACCCACAAACACCTTTTTTTTTAGCCATAAGTGGATTTTCTCAGTCAATAATTTTAGGGTACACATCAAATGAACAATAGCAATAATTTAGTTGAGTACCTTGGTGATTTTGTCCAGGCAACATTCTGGATCCACCAGGACATCTTCATTACTCCACATTGTTAACTCGGCTAAAGTGTAGAAGACTATATATTTTATTGCTTTGTCACTGCCTGGTTTGGTGAGGAAGAAGAGCACGAGTGTAGTCTTTATGGAAATGGATCATTTTCATGGTTTCAAGCTATAGCAATGGTCATGTATCCTCATGGCAATCAAGCAATTCAAATAAAAAATAAAAAGTATATATGTATATATATATATATATATATATATATATATATATATATATATATATATATATATATATATATATAATAAATATATTTCACAATTAGACACAATTACCTATTAGAATCCTTTCCTTTTCCATTGTGTGCCTCTGTCAGCCTGAAGATTTAATAAGAGAAAGTCAATAGGTTTCCCCCCATAGTGCTGCTAATCCAAGGCCTTTGGTCATTGAATAACTAAGTGAAAGTGTCTTTCCTCCTCAGCTGCTCTCAACCACAGTTCCTGCTCTCACCTCAGGCTCCACCTGCTTCTATCGATTTTGCGTTAGTGAATTTGGAGCTGGTGGGGGATAATGACCACCGAGCGGAAGTGAGCAGATCCAGACATGGTGAGGCTACTTCCTGCTCAGCTTGATGCTGGTCATTTCATCACCTGGGTCATTTGTCCATCACGGCAGGCCTCTTGCTCTCAAATCCACTGTGTGTATTTTTCACTTCTGTCTCTGGCCTCTCCCGCAGACACTATGAGCTCTGTAAATAGCATGCAGAGATACGACAGAGATACAGTATGACAGACCATCAAGGGTCGCTGTAGGCTGATCATTAGCAGTGCCCTGTGGTTGACTTCAATTAGCCTGCAGCGGCACGGCTGCACTGTGAACATGCAGTCAGATGAAACTCATTCTATTCTGTCTTTCACCTCAGATTCATTCAGTTCTTTCAAAGGAGGTGCTTAATTTAACTTAGTTTAGTGAAATGCCTTCACTGTATATAATGTGTCCATCTTTTCGCCCTATGTTTTAGATTAACCTTTCACAAAATAAATCTGTTATTCCTGTTAATTAAAGGGTGATTTTTCCAGATCTGTTAAAACATATATAGAGGCAATTATTTGTATATAAATGCAAATATATTTGTATTATTAGAAGAAACTTTATGTTCCTTTCAAATGTGGTGAAGGCAAATGTAACCCTAATTGATTTGACAGACTCTCCACAGTATTTTGACTGCTGTTGTAAAATGTCACTGCGCATGCAGACAGTTGATGAGACGGCAGTGTGAGTCTGTGGTGTGAGTGAAATAGGATGATGGGAGAAAAATTAGGAAAAACTAAAAACAAATCACAAATCCACACAGTGGAAGAGAGAACAACGGAGCGAGCAGATGATGACTGCCGGTAATGTATGTGTGTGTCTGTCAAAGGGAGGGAGGGGGGCAATTATGTAGAAGCCCCCTCCTCTCTGTGGCTCTCTGTACCCCCTACAGCGGCCCTGATGGGACACAGCCTTTCATTTGCTCATTGCAGTAATTGGTGTATGTGAGGGGGAGGTACATGTGTTCGGCACCCCCTCTGCGTCTGTCAGAGAATTAGAAAATGGATTTCTCTGAAGAGCAGTGTGCGTCTGCCTTCCTCGTCCAACGCGACACATTTCCATTATTCACTTGCTGACAGAACAGATTTCTCTGTCCTCTGGCCATCAGCATACATTAGAATTTGCAATTCCAAAGATAATTTATATTGGCACTAATTTCCCCAAACTACATTTAAACAAATTAATGTTAAATTAATATGTTGGGAGAATTGAATCACTTGTTGCTACAGGTCATTTTGAAGCGTACTGACAATAATGACTGATTACAGGTTTTACAGTATTTGAATTAGTTTACAAATGAATTAGCCCTATAGCACGTAGCACAATCATGTATGCACCAGTTGCATGTTCTCACAGAAAGGTACTAATCAGTTCATGCCACTGTTTCTCTACCACAGATAAAGTCATATGGAAAATGGCCAATTCTCAATTGTGTGCATATAATTACAAACTTTCGACATGAACACTGTTAAAAGGCAACAGCGCATGATTATTATTTTAGGTACACAACTTATAGCACAGGGCACAACTTTCATATTCCGCTAATATTAAATAAATAAATTAGCATGGACAGAATTCATCATCATTCATTCTAAGCTCTATTGCATGGCACTTTACCAGAAGCCCACAGTATGTTGTCATACTCATACTATCATAGCTAGTACTGATATGAAGCTTGTATTCATGCCACGACAAATACCTGATCTGCAAAACAATATCAACCACAGCAAAGACCACATTTTAACCCTGTGGCCATTTATCAAAGGTTGTGTGATCTACATCGGCTGGAGAAGTGCTGAGGGGGAGAACAGAGGAAACAGCCAGAACACTGCCCTCTCACCAAGGGAGCATCGTGAGCGCCGCGGCCCAAGATAAGGGCTCGCTGCAGGGGAACAGACACAGACCATGTGGAGGAGGATGGTAAGGCAGGGGAGGCTGGGGCCAAACAGCAGGGAAAGAGAGGTGTCGCCTGAGCCAAATCTACTGATTATTAATGTCGACAATCCAAACAAACCACATTTGAAAAGGATCTAGGGCTGTCAATATAATTCAGCAAGTCGATAATGTGATTATCCAGGTCACAACATAATCGTAAGAACTAATAAAATAATAATCGTGAGATTATTATTTTATTATTTTAAGGCTTTATCTGTTGTTTGATCATAGTGCCATAAAAGTGTGAAGTTTCTTCTGACAATAATTAAAAAATGTATATTGTGACATCCCTATAAGGATCGCAACAAAATTGGTCTTTCAATCAGCACTGTTCAATGTTTTGTTTGTAGATTTGGCAAACCTTTCACAAAATCTTTTTCTCCATTCCTAACTTTTGCACACCAGTTTGATGGGGTCGAAAACCTTAGTCTTTGTCAAGGTATTTTTGCTAACCGTTAAATGTTTGGCTTGACCACAAACACAATCGAATGGTGTAGATCAGGAGTGTCCAAACTATGGCCTGGAGGCAAAATGCGGCCCTTTTTTTGGGGCCCTCAAGCATCCTGCTGAATTGGCCTAAAGAACCAAAAGTAGTACATTTTACTGTAAATAGGAAATATTCTGCTCTAATAACCCAATTAACACACATTTTGATGAGATACAGACCTAATATTAATGTTCCAAGTCTTATTAAAGATGTGGAGGCTCATCAAAACTACATACAATGCCAAATTTCCAATGATTGCCTTTGTCATATCGTTTGTGGCCCTCTTCTCTGCATATGTTTCAAAATGTGGCCCTCAGTGAAAACGTTTGGACACCTCTGGTGTCGATAGAATCACGTGCTACTCATGTTTTCTTTGGTGGTGATTGGTTCAGAGGAACAGGGGGAGGGGGAGGTACTGTGGTACTGTTGGGGGAGAGAGGTGAGGAGGAAAGAGGATGGGTGTAAGTGAGGTGCAAGGGCGAAGTGCTATACTGGATTAAAACTGAAATGTGACATATGGGATTTGAGAACAGGAACACTGAGGCAGAAAAACTGCAGCAATTATTTGACTTAATTGTATTAACTGGATAAATCCTGAGTATAAGTTTCTAACTTTGAGCTTCAGAGCGCTTTCACACCTACTTTTAGACTGCAATCTAATGAAATCATTATCAGGTGGAGGCATCAACGGCAGGTGTAAATGCAACCTGAAGTTCAGACCCAGAATGCGTGTCGTAATTGTGTACGCAGAAATAAAGTGTTAACAGGTGGGACGCCGAGCTCAATGCACCCACTTGTCAATATGGATTTATGAGGATACTTGTTGACTGCACGGCTGACTGAACAGGCCAAGGCACCTCCTGTCAATATCAATTAGTCTCTATCCAAAAATATTATCAGCAATAGTGATGGACAAAGCAAACTGGAGGAAGAGCTACGCACACGGGAGGAGCAGGTTAATGTCACATGTAGCGCCACACAGCTAAAAACCTATGATGTAAATGTCAGGTGGAGACGGGGGTTTAAGGGCAGAATTTGTTGAAGGGGGGTCGGGCTTATGTTTGTCCTTTTAGGTTTATTACACAGAGGATGTGAGGGATAGAGAAGAAAGTCACCCGTCTGATTGGCTGAGGAGAACAAGCTTTATTAGCAGCGGGGCTCCTCATGAAGACGTGCAGCAGTTAAAGTGGGAGCCATAGGCAGCAGATGAATAGAGGAACAGGTGTTGTGTGTGGGGAAGCAGGGGGAGGGGGCCGCGGCCGCAGGGGCCAGGTGAAAGGGTGAAGTTCAAGCTTTTTTAACTGTTCGCAATGTGCTTGGTTCTGTTTTTAAAGCTATTGCTATTTCCAACAAGACATTGGTGAATATAGTTTACTTAGTATGCCGGCTTATGACAATGGTGGCATTTTTGATGTAACATAATAGACTTGACTGTTGTTTTGTTCACACATTTTATACTGAACATTGACAGATCATTGATAATTTGTCTATGTGTGTGCTGTTAATGTGCTACAACGAAATATTGACCAATTTTAGTCATAGCATTTGCAAAATCTGCTTGTAAAACAGCAACTCCTGTGACAGCAAGCTCAAAATGTTAAGAACTGTCTCAAATAGTCAAAAAAATGCAAAATAAAAACATATTTCTGTCTACAGCTCTCTGTCATATCAATAACACAGCAGGAGAGAATCACACTCAACCTCACACTTACTTCTCGTTTAAGCTACATTTGAAATAACACTAAGATACTATGCTATTTATGGTAAGCAAGCACTGTCTACCATTACTGTCTTGCCAACACAGATGGGAACATACAAAAGTAATACAAAAAATAAACATCCAATTGAAATAGAAAGTGTTTGTGTTTTGTTTTGTTCTGAGTATAATTCACTCTCTAAGAGTCCAAATTATATTTTGAAAGTGAAAATACAGCCACAGGGGGTCCACTATTGTAATAAAAATGTGACCCCTCGGTCCAGATGAAATGATGACCCACAAAATGACCTATTTTCTTTTCACTTCCTGCTGCTCGCCCCGGGACACACTGGTCCAAGAGCACACCTCAGTTCAGAATGGGACATCAAGACAATGTTTTAGCACTCCTGCTGCTTTAACCAGCAGCGACAAGCACCCGTGTGTTGTCTCTAACAAAGCTTCTTAGCAACAGTGGTCTCCAGGATGCACACCTGTTTGATCTGCTGGGACCTTCTGTGATAAGTGGCCCTGTATCCATGGCGACGGGGACACTGAATGGATCCATGCAGAGCCAGTGAATGGCCTAGGATTGTGAACACACATCATGTACTGTACATGCAGAGAGGCACACCCAAAGTTGGGTCGGGTCATGCGCCCAGACGGACACAGCGCTGACATGCAAAGAGATGGACCAACTACGTGAAGACAAGGACCGCCTTACACAAGCTGTGGTCCTACACGTCACACACGGAGGACAACACAAACAGCACAAAGCAAAGAGAAAAGGCAGCAGCTGGGCAACATGCTGCAGCTACTCACAGTGTGCAGGTGGAAGAGGAAGTGCTGCCTCGTTCTGCACAAAGTCTGCTTCAACCTTGGAGTGCAAAAAAGCGCTCATTTTAGCTCCAGACAAAAGGAGCAATTCATAAGAAAGGGAAAAAATCTGCATGCACAAATAAGATAATTGTCTACATTTGTATAGATTGAAAAGCGTATTTTAAATTGAATTAAAGAGGGAACAATGCAGTATTCTCCTCTGCAAGCTGTTCCAACGTACTCCCGCCTAATATAAGAGAATGTGAACAGTTAGCAATCAGTACATGTGAAAGTGAAGGCTGCATGCTGGAAGTGTCAGGTCTGGGCCATTCAAATGTAAATAAGGCAATAATCTGCATGCTTATATCAGATGACTGCATCTACATGGTGACACGTTTGACACAGTCCTGACCTGAGATCAGTGTTGCCAGGTCTGCAGATTTGCCGTGGAATTGGGCCGCTTTTTAAGAGCTGCTGTGGGTCAAAAATATTTTCCACGGCCAGAGCAATTTTTCAAGTAAAATGTTTTAATTTTAGAATGAACATGAAAGTCTTGAATGTCAGTGACATAAATCACATCCAAAGCTCTGTGGAGCTTCTATTTGCGTGTTAGTGGGGTCTGTGTCACCGGAGAAGAGCTACTTTCATTAATACAGTGGAAAATACACTGTTTTTTCAGATGCTCTTGCACTGGTTTGGCTGCTGAAGGTTGGCAACCCTCCCTGAGCTGCAGTGATAGGATAGTTTAAATCAGTGGGTGTAATCCCTCATTCGTCCAGGCGTGTTCCATAGTAGAAAAAGCTTCAGTTGTAGTCATCTGGACTCAGTCCAGATGATGGACTGAGTCCAGATGACTACAACTGAAGCTTTTTCTACTATAGTTTAAATCAGTTTTAATTTAGCAGCAGTAAACTTTGATATGGCTTTGACATAAATAATAAACAGCTTCTATTTGCTTATGCAGTGCATATGCAATGCACTGCATAACCAAATAGATTTAAAAATTAAATTAAAGTGGAAACTCTTCTTGGCTGTGACTTTCCAGGCTTCCAGGCAGATACTCTCTTTTGGAGAGCGGTCAGACAAACCTTTTTTTGTGCTTCTTATACTGTATGTAACAAAGAAATCATGACTCACAAGAAAAAAGAAAATAAAAAAAGGCACCCACCATGGCTTAAAAGCCTTTTTCTGTTTCATTTGACACACACATGGTTTCTGAGGACTAATTTTCTTCATACAATGGTAACTCCTTGACCTGCGCTTCTGTAAAGCGGTCCACATGTGGATCAAATGTCAAACCAGATGAAGAGATTCATGCAACGGTTTAAGAAGCCGCAGCTCGCTTCAACCTAACCTACAGAAATGTCACATGTCCACTCTTTGAACCCATCAAATGTCCTCCCAAACTATATTAGGCCTTTCTGGTTAAAACAAAGTCATCTGTTTATGAACTGACACTTTAAAAACATTTGAATGTATTAAATGTATTACTTACTATCCATGATCAACCCAAGCTCTGATTTAGAGACATTAAAACTATATTGTAAATTATATGTGCTTAACATATCTAGCTTTGTCTTAAGGTCAAACTTACTATGGTTAACGTTTTTTTATTTACTTCTGTCAATGACACAACGCTATTAAGATGATCATGGTACTGAAGAAGAAAGCTTTCTTGTGCTCTAAATGTCTTTAGTTTCAACTTTTGAAGGTTTTGAAAGCTGAAGAATGAAGTGTATTGATGTTGTGTTAAAGCCCTGCTGCGGCGACAAGAGTGAAAAGAATCTTCAGTAAACAAACAATGCCACATTTTGTCGATATGTGCAATTTGGTTTTTAACTTTCTGTTAAAACACAGCCAGCACACACAGAAAAAGCAAAATGCCTGACCTTGTTTTTCCTGTCGGTGAATCACATCTGCAGCAGCCTGTTGCTTCGGGACTCTCTCACTTTTGTCTTCTCTGCTCCATCCTTGAGTGAATTCCCCTCCTCAGCCTCTTCTAAAGCCGATGGAAAGGCCACATCAAACAATGGATTTAGCCTAAACTCAAATGAAGAGCACAAGAAAGAAGACGAGAAATTGAAGCTGCACCCACTGAAAATGAGAGCGAAGAAACATGACAAAAATCAGGAGTGCTGATTGATATGAACATTTAAATGCACCATTACACTGCACTGGGGAACACAACCACTTTTAATCTTCAAATAGTTCTGTCATATGTCATTTCCCTCCATTTCTCTTGGTATCAATCATCACTGATGAAGGACTGAATCTTCATGAGTACATGTAGGCATCCAATCAGAGACAGTTAAAAAACAAGCCATGTTTTTCAAACAGTGCCACGCAGAGAAGCAGGCTCACTTTGTTATTACACTTCAAAGATGCTATTACATTACTAATGCAAAAGCTGCTTAAGGTTTATGTCTCAGCGGCATTAAGTAGTTTCAACATTATCATGTATTGATATATTTAGTGTAGCGTTCTTTCATACTTCAACATGTATCATTGTGACAGTCAAGTGATGAATGTTTCTGATTATTATTTTCATGTCCGTATTGCCCAGCCCTAGTGTTAATGACATATTATGAATATAAGGCCTCAAACCGGGCTCTTAATTGGCTCTTTTTGCCATGGCAAAGCCTCTTCCCTCTGTTAAGCAGTTACTAATGCACCATCGCAATTGTGAACAATCTTTTGACAACAGAAATATGACATTCATTGACAAAATTTTGCCATTACATACATCATTACTAATTGTGAGAACATTTAGTTGCATATGAGGGCAGGATGAGGGCAGGGGCACTGAGGCAGGGGAGAGGCCCAGGACAAGGTGCAGATGAAGATAGAGGCGCCCATAGAGCTCTGTCAGCACCACGCGCTCGGCTGCTGTTGTCTCTGATGTGATTGCTGTTCAAACAGGGATGACAGCTGCCACAAACATCAACTGTTTGTAATGACACACGGGTCCCTTCACCTTTGGGTGCTCACACACACACGCACGCACACACACACACACACACACACACACACACACATACACACTTATTATACTGTTCAGATGTCAGTGGGCCACTGTGGTGCTTTATGGCAGCCTGTTATCGGTCTATCTTGTGATAAGGCCGCGTCCACACTGATTGAGCCCTGCGTGCTGTAAAGTATGACAGCTCAATCATTCATCAACTCAAGATTGCCCTTGTCATGATGGAATACCTGTGTCCTCCATGCCGGGTTTTGCCGCTGTCACTCTGCTGCAGCACACATTTCAGCCATAGACCAACAATCACATCATCATCAACAACAAATTTGCTAAAACCAGCTCAGAACAGACAGCAACGATGTCCACCTCTCTCACCCCCCCAAAGGCTGTAGTGACAGACGCAGGGGCTGCTCTCGCACAAAATAACTACAGGAAGCTATTGGTTTAATTACTTTACGATCAGATCAGAGCAGAAATGTATACAATCTTACATTATAGTTGAACTTCTCCTGCACTAGTTATAGTAACATTATACTATGGTTGAGGTGCCTTGTCATAGTATAGTATATATAGTATATATTTCTCTTTGATGATTTATCAAAGAGAAATTAAGTTTCCAAAATGTAATTAAAAATATAAATGGTCATATACATTTGCAAACATTACTTTAATGGACTATTCAACCAGAGCTATTACATGCATTTAATTAAACCTGAGCAACATCCACATCACAGGAAACATTCACATTTGTGTTTATTCTTGAGTGACCGACCAGTGCCCACAGGAGAAAGTTATAGTTGAGTCTTTGTTTTAGGCTTTAAAGCTTCAACTCTAATTATTGGCACTGGCAAGAACAGATTATTATCGCAAATTGCACATTTTTATAATACGATAAAACCCTATCACACACTAGCTACCTTTATTTCATTTGGTGCGAGCGGCTTCAACACACAACAACAGAAAACCGATAATAGGCTGCAGTTTATCTAAAACACACAAATTGTTCCTGTGTGTGGCCAACGTTTGTTTTATGTATTTCTGTTGTGAAGCAAAGCACAAAACCTTCTTGACAATCTGCTAAAGTTGATAATGATTCAAGGCAGGAAAAATACTGTATTACTTATGCATTCAGGCAGTATCTCTAGTCACTTGTTTATAGCACTGACACTAAACAATCGCTGTGTCATCATAAATGCACTTTCTGATGTTTTTCTCCCTATTTCAGTCCTGTCTCTGTTGCATACACACTTATAGTCCTCAGCAGCAGTTGCACATTATTGAGTGGTAACTAGGCAGCTAATTGCAATAATTGGAAGAATGTACTGAGCGGCCTGTTTGAACACCTGTTAGCACTGAATTTCTCTCGTGGCCACAGATTGTATGTGCCGTGCCACACACCATTTGGTCCGTCTATGTGGGTGTACACGTGTAATGTATGTATCTGCAGCCGCCCTCAAAGCCGCCCCATGCTGGGGTAAAAGGGGAGGGGGTTATGTAAATAGGACATCCTGGCTGCGCTCCAGGTCCCATTTTGACACCTCAGACAGAGCCAGAAGGAGGCTGCCTGTCACCGACACATCCCAGGAAAATTCACCCACAATCTTTTGGGATGAGGACAAAAATTAATAATATGCATGGTACATTCTGGCCTTCACACCTCCCATGCTGTCATTAGCCAACTAGTCTGTGCTGAGCCTATTTGAATAGTTATTAACATAGTCTTGAGATGATAGACAGTGGAAATGTCCATAGCTGAAGTAAAGATTGTGCATAAGGTCTGTTTAAAATGCAGTGTCTCCTTGCTGCTGGATTTGTTCACACACAACTGCCTCATTTTCCCGTCCACATAATCCTCTCATAGCTCTAATATAAACATGAGTAATTTCAGGACAAACTCTGAAAAGTGTTTCTCGATTGCCCTAAAGCAGCATTGAGACTGCACTTAATTTCACAACTGTCAGCTGTCATCTCTTCACCTGTAATGCTCACAGACGAACCTGCCTCTCCACTGCCCTCTTCACACAGGACACTTGTGTCTCACCCCACAGGGACTTTTCCTCCATGCGAGCCCCGGGAAGCACAAACAGGCTCCCGGGTTTAAGTTCTCTTGCTTTAATGATAAACTATAGGCTCAGGCAAGACATCCAGTGAATAAAATTAATTTCACTTTGCGATTCGAGGCTAATACAATCTTTTTTTTTCTTTTTCTTTATTTTAGAAAAGTGCCATGTTTCATTTGTTATAACAGTTGTCAAACGTGTGCACATACCTTTCGAGCTACTTGTGCCGCGCTGAGTTTTCGCCGAAGTGACCTGGAAAAGAAAAGGCAAAATAAACACCAAAAAATGTAGTCACTTTTTAATTGATTTTTTTTTTATTTATCCTTTTTTTTATTGCTCCTTTCCATAACTCAAATACCAATCGAGTCCGTCTTCTTTTCAACCCTCCGTGTTTTTTAATAAAGTGTCGGCTCTTACCTGTGATGTCGCCCGCGCGCCGCCGCTGTTGCGTCCACGAGCTTCACGCTGCGAGCCGCGGATGTCGGATCGGAGAGAAAGCCTCCGGTTCGCCGCCGCTTGCTCCTTTTAATAATCTTCCTCTGGTCCAATAGGAGGTCTCACAGCCTGATGGGGCCTGACGTCACCCCGACCCCCACTCCATTTGTCAAGTACACGACTAATTCATCAGTATTATTCCCTGCACATGGAAAAAGGAATGGAAGCCACAAGTTGTACACTCAGAGGGGAAGAGGACGCAATGGTACAGTAGGTCCACAACGTCCACGCTACATTTCTGTTTTACTTAGCCTATCTAACTATCTAATCTATCTATCTAATGTTAGGAGTTTTGGAGCAGCAAGGCCAAATCTAAGGTGATAATAACATCTAAAATGATAATAAGACTAATCTCAGATATGTATGGGTTTTGTAATCAGAGGAAATGCATAGCCTTCATACTCACGTCCTCTGACTCAAAACCAGTCTTGTCTATTCAGACATTTTGACACCTCAAAGTAAAATTCAGGGATGTCAAGATTATTTGGTTTTACAATAATCGTAATTATTCTGGTCCCATGAACTAAAAAAAGAATAAGGGTGTAGGCAAATAATTGTAACATGGTGATGTTTCGTCTCACAATAATTGTCACAAAAATGTTATGACATCCCCATATTATGACATTGCCATATCATGACAACCCGACTGAATAATAGTAATTATATTGGTTCATATCTTAAATAATAATAAAAAAGATGTATTCTATTAAGCAACGTGCATAAAACATACAGTGCATCTCCTTACCATGCTTTATGGTGCATTTGAAAAACAGATTGCAGTTAAATGACATGCATGTATCCACTCACAGAGGTGTATGTTTGTAAATGTAAAAAGCGGATGTTGTCTCTTCATAATATAGTGACGGTGTCCACTTTTAAATGAAAACCATGTCGCCTTAGTGCTCTCCACAGCGGCTTGACAGCAGCAGCCTAAGACTTCAAAATGATGTTGGATTTCATATGAACTCTTGTCCTGCTGTGGATGGCAGCTATACATAATCTGTCAGTGTGTGTCTCCCCGGCCGAGTGATGGCACAAACGCCAGAAAAGAGGTGTATTTTCACACACAAATGAGCAATTTGTAAAGCCTTTGTGTGCTGCCTGCATCATTGTACTTTCTAATTTCCCAGACTCAGAAACCATTGTGGCAAATGCTATTGTGTTGTCAAGTGCTTGCTTTTTGTTGTTTTCTGGGTTTTGTATTTTCTATGCAGCTTTTAAAATGAGTCTTCCATCCACACACACAGACCGAAAACCATTTGTGATTTTTTTTTATAGGCCTATGTTTGGGGGAACACAAATGTAACCTGGATTGTCTGTACTTCCTTTCAGATAGGACAGGCGAATCCTTTATAAGCGAGGTAGTTGTGATTTGAAGCTAGACGAAAAGTAACTAGCTCTCATATGTGAATAACCAACAACGATTCTCTGGTCAATCATTAGTCGATTAAAAATAGCCCACATTTTTTTAATTATTGCTATTATAAAAGTTAACATTAAAGGCCTTCTTTTTTTTTTCCATAATCAGCCCTAATTTACCTTGAGAGGGAAGTGTCTGTACATTCCACTTTGCTCTCAATACAATTATATACTTTAGCCTCTTGCTTTAAATAAGAAATTATAGCATATGGCTAAGAATTTTGTTAAAATAGTTTGATATTGTGTAAAATTGCATTTGATAGAAATGTGTCCTGAAAGAATAAATCTTAAATGAATAAATTAAATTCACCCATGAAGATTTAGGCTTTTTATATTGTGTAATTTTTATATATTATTATATCAAATATGTGTCCAGATTACTACAACTGAAGCTTTTTCTATAATGGATCACTCCTGGACAAATGAGGACGAGGATCAAAATTTAGAAATACAAAAAAAACACCCGGGTGTGTTGTCTGTATATGATGCAGTACCACATGCTCAGGGCAACTTTCCCCTGTGTGACAAATAGATTTGTTGAATTGTCATCTACAGTATTTGGAAATCAGAACCAGAAAGGGATCAGTTCAATCATAATGGCCGAATTTTTATGAATTTGAATATTTGAATTGAAATTTGAACAGAGAGTATACTTAGAGACTCAAGTAGATCCAAAGCATAGAAGAAATAAATACTTTCCAGTTTGGTTATTCTGCTGAGAACAGAGAACACGGCTGGTGTCCAGCAAAAGTACTGATATTCATTACTCAAATTACTTGACTGTCTAAAAAATGACTCTGGTAAAAGTCACAGTACATCTGAAAATGTACTTTAATTATGGGTTTTAAGATAAGATAAGATAAGATATTCCTTTATTGTCCCACATGGGGAAATTTCATTGGTGCAACGCAGGTAGATACAGAGGTAGATACAGAAGAACAGATCACTTATAGGAAGTCTGAAAAACACTTTCAGTAGAAGATCTCCTATAAATAAATAAAAACTCCCATAGACAAATAAATAAATAAATACATAAATACCATTGCATGTGATCACGACAGTAATTGCACATGAATATGTGTCACGACAGCACATAGATTGCACATGAATTTCACATGAATTGCACATGAATTCCAACAGCAATTGCACATATGACAGAATTGCGCATCAGTATTAGGTTAGGTCAGTATTGCGAGTGTTCAGTACTAACAGTTTTTGTTATAAAGTCTGACAGCAGCAGGAAGGAAAGACCTACGGAACCTTTCCTTCGCACATCGAGGGTGGATCAGTCTCTCACTGAAGCTGCTCTCCAGAGCGGAGAGAGTGTCCTGCAGGGGGTGAGACTCATGGTCCAGCATAGATGTGAATCTAGCCAGGACCCTCCTGTCCCCCACCTCCTGCACCGAGTCCAGAGCACAGCCCAGGACGGAGCTGGACTTCTTGATGGCTTTGTCCAGTCTCTTCCTCTCCCTCTCTGTGATGCTGCTGCTCCAGCAGGCCACACCATACAGGAGGGCTGATGCCACCACAGAGTCGTAGAAGGTCTTCAGGAGTGGCCCTGTCACTCCAAAAGACCTGAGTCTCCTCAGGAGGTAGAGCCGACTCTGGCTCTTCCTGTACAGTGCGTCTGTGTTGTGAGTCCAGTCCAGTTTGTGGTTCAGATGAACACCCAGGTACTTGTATGAGTCCACTCTCTCAATGTCCCGTCCCTGGATGTTCACTGGTGAGGGGGCAGTGGAGTGGCGTCTGCGGAAATCCACCACCATCTCCTTGGTCTTCCCCGCGTTGATGAGGAGGTGGTTCCGCTGACACCAGTCCATAAAGTCCTGCGCCAGTCCTCTGTATTCCGCGTCATCGTCGTCCGTGATGAGTCCGATGATGGCAGAGTCGTCAGAGAACTTCTGCAGGACACAGCTGTCCGTGTCATGTCTGAAGTCTGCAGTGTAAAGGGTGAAGAGAAAGGGCGCGAGGACAGTGCCCTGGGGCGCCCCCACACTGCAGGTCCGAGTGTCAGACACACAGTTCCGGGCTCTCACAAACTGGGGTCGGTCTGTGAGGTAGTCCAGGATCCACTCTGCCAGGTCATACTCCACACCAGCCGTCTCCAGCTTGTCCCTCAGGAGCAGCGGCTGGATGGTGTTGAAGGCACTGGAGAGATCGAAGAACAGGATCCTCACAGAGCTGCCAGGCTTTTCCAGGTGAGAGAGAGAGCGGTGCAGCAGGGAGATGACGGCGTCCTCCACTCCGATGCCAGACCGATATGCAAACTGCAGCGGGTCCATGGCTGAGCTCACGGTGGAGCGGAGGTGGTCCAGGACTAGCCGCTCCAGTGTCTTCATCAGGTGGGACGTGAGAGCCACTGGCCTGAAGCTGTTGAGGTCTTTGGGGCGCGGTGTCTTAGGCACAGGTACCAGACAGGAGGTCTTCCAGACCTGTGGTACCACCCTCAGCTTCAGGCTCATGTTGAAGACATGCTCCATAACTCCACACAGTTCATCTGCGCAGGACTTAAGGAGCCTGGGGCTGATGCCATCAGGTCCTGCTGCCTTCCTCACTTTAATCCTCTTCAGCTCACTTCTCACCTGTGCTGCTGTGACAGTCAGTGGTTGGCAGGGGGACCGTGTGCTGGGGGGATGGGTGAGTCCAGGCGAAGTGGGGAGCTGATGGTCCGGGGCAGATAAGCGAAGAGGAACAGATGCAGGGCATTGTCCAGCTGTGGAAGAGGGAGCATGCAGCTGTGCAGGGGGAGGGGCGGGTGACCGATCAAACCTCAAGAAGTGAGCATTTAAATCATTTATGTATGCATATTACAAATACCTTTGAATACCACAGGCAAATGGCCACCAAAGGAGGGAACAAAGAAAGTAGTAACAGCCAAATACTTACGCAATACTTATTGCCTACTTAAGGCTAGTCCCGGGCAAAAACAGCTACGCCCTTCTAGTGATCAGATATCCTGCAGGAATAATAATGTGGCCAAATGAAGAACTATAGACCACAGACATTAAGATATGAAAGCTCCTGACCATGCATGGAGGGTTTCACCCAAAATCCAGAACCCTGAGACTCTACACAAGCTGTAAGGAAGGAGGCCGTGGACTAGTGAGTGTGAGAGCCACTATCCAGGATGAAACATCCAAGATCCACAAGTACATCAAGGGCAAGGCCCCAACTGATGATGTGCTCAGTGAATGTCTCAAACAATAGGGAACAGAGGATGATGAGGTCCTTGAGGGACCATCATGGTAGGACAAGCCCCTACATGGGATGTACCACCAGAATATAACTGATATGGCTGATATCACAAAATCCTACCAATGGCTGGAAAGAGCCAGTCTGAAGGACAGCTCAGAGGCCCTGATCATGGCAGCACAAGAGCAGGCCCTGAACACCAGATCAAAAGAGGCCCAGATTTACAACACCAGACAAGACCCAAAGTGTAGGCTGTGCAAAGAGGCCCCTGACCATCCCACACATAACTGAAAGGTGTAAGATGCAGGGACAGCATACATGAAGCACCATAACCAGGTGGCTGGCATAGTGTCCAGAAACATCAGTGCGGAGTATGGACTGGGAACCCCAAGGACAACGTGGTAAACATCTCTAAAGGTGGTAGAGAATGACCGAGCCAAGGTCTTCTGGGACTTCCAGATACAGACTGGCAGAATGGTAATGGAGAACCAACCAAACATTGTTGTGGTGGATAAACAGCAGAAGAATACTGTTGTGGTTGACTTGGCAACACCAAGTGATGTTAACATCAGGAAAAGGGAACACGAGAGAGCAATACCAAGGGCGCAGAGAGGAGCTGGAGAAGGTGTGGAAGGCCAAAGTGGTGAATGTATCAGAGCACTCTGGGCAATGACCCCCAAACTGGAGGAGTGGCTACAGCAGATCCCTGGAAAAAAAACTGTGCAGAACCCGCAAGCTTCCTGGCTTAGGAATATGAATGAATGAGACCATTTTATATAAAAGCCTGTTCACAGCTTTTCATCACAATGGACATTTATCTCAACATTCATACTAAAATACATAGTATATATACCTATTGTGTTTTGTGATATTTGAATCATTTCATCACTGACTCAACATATACTTTCTGTTTCTTACCTGTTGAATGTAAAAAAATTGTCTGAGCGTAGTAGTCTTAAATTATCAAATCACATTGTATGGGGACGTCCTGATGTTTTTACCCAGCAGCCCTTGCTCTTCCCTGTGCAACCGATGTTTGGTTTCATGTGTGTAAAGAGCAGAGAGGAGGCAGATGGTCCTATCAGTGCTAGGTAAACCAGCGCTCAGCACTGCCCTGTTTGGCTTAACGGCCTCTAAGTAATTCATTCTGTTCATTGCCAACTAGCATCTGTCCACCTCACGGCCCGAGACACACACGCTCACCTTTGCTCAGAAATAAACATACATGAGGTTTAGTCAGAATAGGACAGAGGTGCAGCTGGCCAGAGAAGGAGAGCTCTTTGTTCCATGTGACCTGCTCTGATCAGATAACCAGACCTGATCTTTGTTAATACTCACTAAGAACGTATTCACCTGCTCACGATGGCCAAAAGAAATTGAGACGATGTAGTAAG
Organism: Eucyclogobius newberryi; assembly: GCF_026437365.1. NCBI lineage: Eukaryota > Metazoa > Chordata > Actinopteri > Gobiiformes > Gobiidae > Eucyclogobius > Eucyclogobius newberryi. The sequence goes on from NW_027316389.1 coordinate 21,999,438, forward strand.
CTTGACATGCAGCTGCAATTTAGAGGGATGTCCCAAAACAAACTAAAATCATCTATATACGGTTTATAGATGTACATGATCTAAAAATAAGATACTCACACCTGCACACACGAATATGTAGGACTTTCTGTATTCTCTACTATACTTGATGCATACATAGCTGTCACGTTGTGCACTAAACACGTTTCAAGGGTTATGTTGACAATAGCATATGCCACTATTCATTTTTTGTTTTAAAAACAATTTCAATTTATTTTCAAGTGAAAGCATGATCAATTTCTAGTCTATACAAGACTGATTCTAAAACAAGATTGAAATAATCAGGGTCATTAATTGAAATGACAGAGTTGGGTAGTAAGAGTAGTAATGTTACTTCAAAATAGTTATTCAAGTAAATGTAGCAGAGTAAATGTAACTGAGTACTTCCCACCTCTGAATTTGGGATGTATTGTAAATAAACAGAGTGGGTCAAAGAGTTATATATTTACTACAGACTACATACAGTGGTTCTTTTTCTCCCAGTGACTATTTTACCCATGGATACGTTGGCGACCCAAACATTCTTCTTCTGCCTGAGAAGCTGGTTAACACAATTATAGAACAGATTATAAAATGCTTCATAGAAGCACCTGACTCCCAGGTTGGGAATGACTGACTTAATATATAAAAGACTAAATTTGTTTTAAACGTTTCTATTCCTATATTCTATAAGGCTTCAGCCATTCAGTAACCCATAACAGCTTATTTTTAGTGCTCCCATAAATGCTGTGGTTGCTGAACTTGCAGGAGGCATGGGAGCAAGCGCAGGGTGGGACATTACTGTAACATGCGCAACATGTCAAGTTAACAATACAAGACGCCAGAGTTACTTTTATAAATACCATTTCCAAATAGTGCAGCGGCCTGATGGACATGTTCTTAAAGCAGGGTTGTTTCCTTCAGCCGGCACTCTGCCAAAGGAATAATCACACAAAAGTGGCCATCACTCCGCTTTTCACCTCACACTCTCAAATGGCAGAAATTACAGGGCTGCTTTGGCTGGAGCTGTTGAGAAGGGGCTCTAATGTGTACAGCGCTCAGTTCTGCACCAAGGCCAGCGCCTCCGATCGAGCGGCGCACATGAGAGGGGAGTCAGGCAAGTTCATATGGCCCCTTTTTAAAGCTCTTCCTTTTGAGGACAGATTCTTCCTCAGTGCAGAAAAACGGCAGATTGTGTTCCTGTTCTTCATTTGGTGAGGCTTACGTGGCTAAGAAGAAAGTTTGACCCTATGGGACCGCTGTCCTGTTTGTGGTCCACTGACATAATAATGATGAAATCAGTGAGGTGTTGAAAACAATTAGCACTTAATCATGTCACAATTACCCCAAAACTCAAAAAAGGACATATTACACAAGAAATTAGGTCAAGTATTACTGCACGGAATTGCCTTACAGCAAGAAGGTCTCTGGTTCGACTTCTGGGCCAGATCGTGCCTTTGTGTGGAGTTTGCATGTTTCTCCCTGCATATGGGTGGCTTTCTTTAGGGCTCTCCGGTTTCCGCTATCAACTCAAAACATGCACACCAGGTAGAAATCCTAGGTTGGGATGGTTCTGGTTTTCCTTACCTAGTGTTATGATTTTTTATGCCCTCGTGCGCAAGACAAATTCTTTTCAGGGCATTCAAGTTTCATTCATTCATGGTAAAGTGATTTCCCCAGTTTATTTTCTAGGTTGTCTATTGGGTTGCTGTGAATGATGGCATTGATATCCTATGGACAGCTTTGAGCAGGAGATGACCCGCTGAAAAAAGCAAAACTTGACAATTGCTAAATGTAAAAATGTGAATTGTACAATGTGGCTTGAGGAAAATTGGGTCAAAACAAAACTATGCAGCAGTTTGTCATATGCCCTCCTAGATTTATATTTTTTTATTAAATTAATTTGAATTGTTATTTGGAGCATATACACAACACCAGAACATACAGACTATGACACAATATGTACATATATTTAGAAAATTCTTTCAAATCACATTAAAAAACATTTCATATAATTTTGAGATGCTGAAATGCTCTTTTTATTGTGCATACAAGTGTTTAGACCGGGTTTGAAACTGGTTTAGCTCTGCCTTGGGCCGGATCCTGTTCTGGTTTTGACATGATTTAGACTTACAAACATGCAACATCAATTAAAGAGTTTAAAAATGGGTTTTCTGGCTTTTTCTTCTTTTTTGTATTTTATTGCCTATAATAATACATATAACTAAATACTACAATAATACTAATAATAATAATACGATATATAAGATAAGATAATCCTTTACTGTCCCACATGGGGAAATTTCATTGATGCAACGCAGGTAGATACAGAGATAGATACAGAAGAAAAGAACAAATAACTATGTGTATATATATATATATATATATATATATATATATATATATATATATATATATATATATATATATATATATATATATATATATATATTCAGTCACTGGTCACAATGAGCAAATCACAAGGACTGTATTTATTTATTATTTATTAATATGTCCGCCATTGGGTTTGTTTGACATATACACACACACACACTGAGATGTGCTTTGCACATGTCACTGTAGACACAATGTCCTACTGTCTACTCTGGCCCAGGTCAAGCTTAAAAAAATATTTTCATCTCCATAGGTTTTAACCTGTTTAGATACAGATTCATTAATTTAAAAAAAATAAAAATAAACTGAAGCAAAATGCAAATCTGATCATTGTGGACACATCAACCAATGGAAGTATTCCTTATTCTAATGGTTTAATTTTAGTTGTTGCAAAAAATACTGTTAAAGTGTGGTATGTTTTATTTAGGATAATGCCTTTGTTTTATTGAAGCCAACTTATATAAGATTATTTTCAACCCTGCCACTTTTGGACAAAGTGCTAAAAATTGCTTACGCTATCCATAAAAGCGTGAAATCGAAGGTCAATAATGGAAAAATACTAGCCCAAAAAACTAGGACATACAGGTGTTGGAGAAAAAAGGGTCATGTTGTGGGTGAAACTTTTTATTTAGAGTAAAATAGATAATTGAACACTTTTAGAAGCCTACATAAACACAAATGCAAAATATCAGCAACACACCCACCTACTGCAGAAAATACACAAGCTGTTTTCACAATATTTCCCCCTTGGTAGCATCTAAAATTAGCCCTCATATGAACACAAATGAAAAATGTTCAGCAGGAGGCTTCAATTACGGGCAAGAAATAGGGCATGGCCTCCCGAAACAGAATAGTATGGTTTTGACTTAAGAATTATAATCTTTAAATTTATTTGCTAAATGTTTTAATGTGCAAATTAATAAGCCATAAAGAAATGAGTCATGCACTGTTAGCTACACTATTACCATCAACTCAAGCTATATTTTTTTTAACCTTCGGTGGCACTGAGCTGATAAATAACAAGCGTACGTAAATGAGAATCAAAACGTGTGGCAATGGTAGAGCAGCAGTTGACCCTGTGGTTTTATACAGCGCAGATGTTGGTAATGTATTCTAGTGCGTTCAAAGGTCTGGAGCAATGTGGTAATGGCAGCTCACTCTGATGGTGATATACCTCTTAATGTGCCCTTTACCAGAGTGGGTCAGTCATTAACACACGCTTTAGGTTCTGCAGAAATGGCCCTTCAAACCATGGGCAGAAATGGAGAGCAGCCTTGTGAAAATCTTAAAACTTAACGTCTTAAATGCAAGCTAATTTACTATGTAAAGTATAGGCAAGATTAAATTAATTATACATGTTATATCATTAACATAAAAGTCACAGCATTGTTTAAAAAAATGTGCTCAGATCATATAGAAAATAGTTGCCGTTTTTCAAGAAAAATAAATTAATCTATGAGCCTAAATAAAATTATCATAAGAATTGCCTGTGCCATGAATCAACAATGGTCTGTGGAAAACATGTTATAAGGTAATGTTATAAAAGAATCAATCCACTTATTTATTGTAAGTATGACTCTTTTATTTATTTATTTCTCTGTCACAATGGAACAGCGGAAGCCTAATGAGATGGATTCTCAAGAGTTTGAGAACAACAATTCATGTTGTTGGCAAGGTTAATATGATGAGAAGTTGAACAAGGACTGAACCCAAACCGGTCTGGTTCAACTTCAGTGAGAGAGGAGCGTAACCAAGGGCCAGGCCTATAACACGTTTTTCACCCGTGGTTCAAATCTGAGTATTTATTTATTTTTCTTAATTGTATTTAAACTTGTAATGAAAGGGGACGGTGGAATATGAGGCAAAGATCCTTTAGTGTAGTAGGGTCTTCCTCCTGCTTTTACTAGAGGAAGAACCTACTACAGATTTTACTGCTTTGCCTGGAATGGTCCACAGTATGGCATTCATTATAATATTTATTTATATTATTATATTTATATTATTTATTATTATTTTTCTTATCTAATCAAGTGTTTTATTGTCCAAAATACCTTTAAAAACTACTGATCTGATCTATAACTTGGCCCTGTCTTCATGGAGATACATTTAAAGCTGCACTTGCAAATCAATAACATCTCCTTTGAGACAATATGTAGTGGACCCTCCACCAGAAAGGTTACAGTGCACCTTTAAGACAGCTGTCTGTCCTTTGGGGTTAAAAATGTTGCTTTTTATATGTGCATATGTCTGTTGAACAAAAATGCAAAAGAACATAAAAAAAATAATAAAAAAAAACAGTAGGTTCAGTGGAAAAGAGAAAGACGTCAAATGCAAAAGATTACTTAATGCAACATTATTCATTAAAATCAATGCATAAAGGTTCTTACAAACTCACATTTACCATAAATCAATCTGATCTGAATACAATTATACAATTTTTGTATATTTTTTTTCAAAGCACAAGTGACAAAGGACAAACACTGGACATTGTTAACCCAAGGCGGAATCCATTTGCACCGGAGAGAAGGGTGTGGCAGAGGCTTGCAACCGTCCTCACTCTGCCACTGCCGGACTGCTCAGACATAATGCATCTGTGATCCCTGTAATTTCTCACAGGGAAAAAGCATAAATCATTCTCCAGCACAATGACAAGAGAAAGTTCAGCTCTATAACGATTACGGACTTGCAGTGTTGAAAGTCGTGTTGTGCAGCAAAATGAGTCTGGATGGGAGAGTTAAAAAGCTTTTGTTAAATGCCAAATACAAAATGGCGGCAAACAAAATCGTTAAAATACTGCATTTTCTATTTGCTTTGAATAACCTTTCCAAACTGCCTTTTTCTTCAGTATATAGGAGTCTGATCACATCAAATTATCACTCTATACTTGCCCTTTAATGCAAATGCTCTTTAAGACATTTATTTTGTTGTATAATTATAATAACAGCAATTGTGAATTTTTTGCACCCACCATAGCCCTCATCATTTACAATTAGATAGCATTATACTTAAAATGTTGCTACTATAGTTGTGTGTCTTTTCCTTTCTAAAAACATGGAGCAGTTGGGAGTTTTGTGAGTAGGTTTTTGGAGAATGCATTTAAGAGCAAATTTCAGTGCCATTCGCTAGGACAAAATACAGATGGGGAACAAAGAGAAACAGAAAAACATTGTCCACTTTAGGCTGCAAAAAGCATGGAGGGATGAAAAAATGATCTTAAATAAGCACTGTCTTGCAGCAAAAAGTGTATAAAAACGGTCGGCCGCGGGCTCTCCACCGATTCCCTACTTCATGGGCTGATGCTAAAAGCTGAGGCGAGGATCTTGTGTAGTGAGCGCTTTATTAGAGACCAAATAACAGAAGAACAAGAGGAGAATATATTTTGCCAGTGTGTAGCCACGCAAACACCCACATGTGCACGAAGAATCCAGCCCAGGCACAATGCACGTAGCCTATATGTTCCACAGGTCTAATCAGGCATAGTTGAAAATGAAAATGCCATTAGATTTTTAAAGTGCATAATTTCACATCTTTCTCCACCATTCATTTCTTAATTTGTCTTTTTCACTGCCTTTTCATGCCCACTACATGTGCTTTTATGGAAAATTACAACATTTAAACTCTTTTGGTCAGGGATAATTGCACAAAGTACCATTAGCAGTCTTCCAAGACCAGTGAGCAATTTCCTTTTTTTTCTACTTCTCGCTTCTTATTCTGTACGAACATGCATCATAAAAAAAGGATAATTGTAATTTCATTATCTGTCATATGAGGGGGCAAAAGGCAGGTCAGGGCAGTTTGCAGGGTTGTTGTAAATAAACACATTTAATTAAAGGAGCTAAACAAACAAGATGTTATAGCATGTAAGCACACTGGGAAAAAGGTTGTTTTTTCTGTAAATTTGCTTGGAGCAATTATAATCATGTTCAAAGTTTGCAAGAGCTACTCTTGCCCTCACTTGCAAAGCCACCTACTGGTCAGCAAATTGGCACTTCACTAAAGCCAGCATGTGTAAGTTTGGCTCATGCGCAGAAGTTATGGGCTTCGGGGGGAAGCTGTGCTCTGTAATTTCTGCCTTAAGGTTTCATGGAAATAAGTCTTTCACTTCTTGTTCCTTGAGGTTGTTAGGTTGTACAAAAATACCTACATAAATTAGCAACTCCAGTTATCATAAATCACCTTTGTCCTGTAAATAGAGTGAATCTGTTAATAATAATAATAATAATTATTATTATTATTATTATTAATATTATTATAATAATAATAATAATAATAATAATAATAATAATAATGATAATAAAACTGGTACAAAAGGCAGATTTTAAAACCTTGACACATAACGGTCTCATGTTTTATTAAAATGAATATAAATTTGTACTTTCACATCCTGTAATAGGGAAAGAAATCCTGCACACTGTCTTACTTGCAAATAAAAGTTTATTAGTAAAGAGGCAACGTTTCTGGGCCTTTGTCAGGCTAACGGCCCAGAAGGCCCACTTGCCGAAACCTTGTGCACAGCACCGTCTTGATATCTACTATCACATCCTGAAATAAACAGACCCACTGATAGTTCCCACTCGTGTTTCGTGCATTCACCAAATCAAATTTAAATATGACTAAAACCTTTGATGCAAAACTTGGTTAAAAAAAAAAAAAATTAAGAAATTAAACATATGTGAACTGAGCTAACCTGCTTGTCCAAAAAATAGAGTAATTACTTGGATTCAACTAAGCAACTGCAACAGATCTGAGCCCCAGTGAGAGTGTTTGGGACGAGCTGGAAAAGGCTTTGTGCAGTGGTCTCTCTCCATCATCAATACAAGAACAACTGGTGAAAACTAATGTAGTACTGGATGGAAGTAAATATTTTAATATTGCAGAAGCTTATTGAAACTATGCCATAGCAAATGTATGCTTCAATCAAAGCTAAAGGTGATCCCATGAATTATCAGAGCATTTGACCCCTTTTTTCAGTCTGTATATGCTAAAAAACGGGGGGAAAAACTTGTCCTAGAAACCTTTGCCTATTCCAATGTGTCACTCCCCAGTGAGATGGATGAGGACACAGTAGGTGGGCATTATGGAGGGGAGATGGAACTGATTGTAATAACCATGGATCGAAAAGAGTCCTCATATTGAAAGCATTTATTTGTTTATTTAGCTATGCATTGAATTATCAATATTTTTTTCTGGTAAAACAGTAATTTTACTGTTTAGAACAACACCAGGTCCGTATTTTACTAATCCGTAGATTCTGTTATGAGGTCCAAACTTAGGTCTATGATAGCCACTTATTGTGTCCTACTTAGTATAATAAAGTCATTGGTACTTACACTGTCATATAACCATAGGTATAGATACTTATTCTAAAATTGAGTTGTAGTTCTATATTTTTAGGTCTAGTGTTATTAATAGCTATTTCTCTTGATTTCTGATCGCATGTTTTTGTTCTGCAACTGTGCGTTGTAGCAACACTGGAATTCCCCCAATGAGAGACGAATACAAATTCTCTTATAGGTCTATTCTTGTAGTAAATCAATCATCTTCTTTGGCCACCAGCTACAACTGTAGCCACTAATTAAAAGTTTTATTTAACCAATTAAGGGACTAGGAGAGCAACACTTCAGATGATGGTGCAGTTCTACGCGGCCATCATTGAGTCCATCCTCACTTCCTCCATCACCGTGTGGTACGCTGGAGCCACAGCCAGGGACAAACAGAGACTACAGCGCATTGTGCACTCTGCTGAGAAGGTGATCGGCTCCAGACTTCCCTCTCTGCAGGACCTGTACGTCTCCAGGGCTCTGGGACGAGCAGGTCAGATCACAGCCGACCCTTCTCACCCTGGACATGGACTATTTGAGCCACTCCCCTCAGGCAGGAGGCCACTCCCCTCAGGCCCCGGTCCATCCAGACCAGAACCTCCCGCCACAAGAACAGTTTCTTTCCCTCTGCCGTTGGACTCATGACCACCTCCAAACACCTGTCACTTTAACTATAATTTAATCAATCACTCACTGCACTCTTCACTTTCTGCACTACATCTGTAAATTCAACTGCAATTTTTTGCAAAAGTCTATTTTTATTTTTATCCTATCATAGATTTTAATTGTTTTTCTTTAATGAATGCCCTTTTTGATTTGATATATGTTGTTTTAGTATTGATCATTGTTTTCTGTTGCACCGAATCACCAAAGCAATTTCCTATGTTTGTGAACTTTGTTTATTGGCAATGGCAATAAACCTTTTCTGATTCTGATCCGATTTT